>NC_056055.1:40129374-40436231 GCF_016772045.2 Ovis aries | reverse complement strand
ACCATAACTGCTGCTTCTGGGGGAAGCAGGGAAATAATCTGGAAGTTTGGGGAAGAAGTGGTGAATAACTGAATTTTGATGGATGAGTCTCATAAAAGCCACTCTTGTGCCTTGAGCACTTTGTTTGGGCCTCATCCAGTGCTTTGGAATGTGAAAGACAAAATAATGTGTAACCAGGTCCCCATTGATGAGGGGTTTACCTTCTGCTTTGTGGCAGATGATAACACAAGATTGCCTGTGATTAAAAATCCAAACTGTGTTGGAAAGAAAACTTGTGGGATGATGGAGAATAATGAGATCCTTGCAGGGTGATTGTTGTTGCTGTAGAGTTGCTAAGTCATGTCTTATTCTTTGTTACCCCATGGACTGTAGCTCGCCAGACTCATCTATCCATGGGGCGTTCCAGGCAAGAATACTGTAGAGTGTTGCCATGTCATTCTCCAAGGGATCTTCCCGACCCAGGAATTGAACCTGTGTCTCCTGCTTGGCAGGCAGATTCTTTACCACTGTCACTCATCATTTGTGGAATTGCATTGTGAATGTGAACTTTGCAGTGTGAGGAAGAAAAAGATAAACTGTTGCCCCAGATGTAAACTGTGAGTTGAGCACAGAATTTAGGAGAGATTATGAGTCTCAACTGAAGTAGAGGGTCAGTTTGGCAGATGATGAACAGCAGTGGATAATGAAGGCCAGGATAATTTGGGGAGCACTTTGATTGTCAGGCTTAGGAATCTAGGATTTAAGGTGGCGACTTGGTGAAGAATCCTCCTGCTAATTCAGGAGACTTAAGAGAGGTGCATTCAATCCCTGGGTCAGGAACTTCCCCTGGAGAAGGAAATGGCAGCCCACTCAAGTATTCCTGCCTGGAAAATTCCATAGACTAACCCAGCAGGCTACATTCCATGGGGTCCCAAAGAACTGGACACAGCTGAGCTAGTAAATAACAACAGTAGGCTGTGGTGTGTGTGTGCGCGCGTCCCTGTGTTTGCAGCAGTCCTTGGTACATGTTTGTAGCTTGGGGCTCCAGTGCCAGGTGCAGCCGTGGGGCGCCTCTGCTTGCTTTCCTGGTGACTGAGAACAAGGAAGATGTGAAGCTTGGGGATTACACAATACGCTGTGACACAGCAGCCTCTCCACTTCCTGATTCCACCCGCTGGCGGGGCCAGTGGAAGGACCCAGTCCGGGGGGAGGCAGTGCATCGGGGCCCGGGGAAGTTAGGGATGAAGACCTACATTTTCTACAGAGAACCAGTGGTATACTTAGTAGGCAAAACGTTTGAATCAAGTAGCGGTCAGATGAAGGAAGTGAATTTCAGTGGAACAGGAGCTGTGGCCTTGTGGCCCTTGTAAGCGTCTAGAAACCGGGAACTAACTCCTTCTGCTGAATTCCGTACAGTTTCTCCCAGCCCACTTCATTAGCCTGCCCTTGTTCTGAATTCATAATACAGTCTAAAAGCTCAATAAGTCGATCATCTCCAACATACCTCTAGGAGTCTGCGCCAGGGCTATAGAAGAACACATATTTGATTGATTCTCTTTAAAAAAGAGAGATTGCTTGGACATGTATACACTACTACATTTTAAATGGATAGCCAACAGGGACCTCCTGTGCAGCACAGGGAACTCTGCTCCATGTCATGAGGCAGCCTGGCTGGGAGGGGAGTCTCAGGGAGAATGGATATATGTATCTGTATATGTATGGCTGAGTCCCTTTGCTGTCCACCTGAAACTGTCACAACATTGTTAGCGGCTATATGCCGATACAAAATACAGTGTTTAAATTTTTTTCTTTTAAAGAGGCCACTTGAAAATGTGGGGCTGGTGGTTTGCTCCTTCTGTTCCGAGATATGCTGTGATGGAAGCCAGAGCCTACAGTCAGTCTGCTGAACCAGGTGGATAGCCGGCTCAGGAAAAGAGCAGTAGGCAATGGCTACTGCTCACGACTGGCAATGGCAGGGTTACCGTTCTTGCCTTTTTAATGACCGTTGTGGGATCTGGCAAATGGATTGAGTGACCAGCCTCATGTTCATCAGAGCTGCAGAGGTGGGGAATCTCATGGGCTCCTTGGATCCTCAGGTGCATGGATAGAACCCAGTTTCTAAGGTGGTTCTTTCTCCCTGAAGGGAAGCAGCTCACTCATTATGAGAGAGGACAAGAAACAAATTTGCTTTAAAAAAAAAAAAAAGGTTTACTGAAGTCTAACACACTGCTTTAGGCAGATAGTTCATTGATGTTGAGTAGACATGCAGAGTTTGGAGACCATCAGCACCACCAAATCCCATTTTAGGATGTTTCTGTCTCTCCCTAAAGCTCCCTGTGCCTGTTGTGCTCAGTCACCATTCACACCCTCAACCCCAGGGAACAATGAAATGCCCTGTGCCGTTGACAGCCATTGGCTTCTTCTGGATACTACAGATAAATAGAAGCCTAATATATTTTGTGCATATGACTTTTGTTTCGCATGCCTCTGAAGGTCATCTGAGTTGCAGTGTGTTCATAGTTCATTTCTTGTTTATTTATTTTAAAAAATTTATTTATTTGAATTGGAGGCTAATTACTTTACAGTATTGTAGTGCTTTTGCCGTACATTGACATGCATCAGCCATAGTTCAATCCTTTTTAAAAAATATTCATTTCTATTTATTTATTTGGCTGCACTGAGTCTCGGTTGTGGCATGCAGGATCATTCACCTTGGCATGTGGGATCTAATTCCCCAACCAAGGATCAAACTCGGGCCCCCTGCACTGGGAGTCTGAAGTCTTACTGGATCACCAGGAAGGTCGCTTTTATTCTTTTTTATTGCTGAGTGATTTCATTGTGTGGACAGACGATATTTTACATATCCATTGATTCTTCGGTGAATGAGTTGTTTGCAGTGTTTGGCTGTTACAAATAATGCTGCTGTGTTGGCTTCTTGTCAGTGTCCTTACAAGGTCCAGTGACCACAAGCTTGGTGACTTGAACAACAGGATTTTCTTCCCTCACAGATCTGAAGGGCAGACGTTGAAAATCAAGGTGTTGGCCGCTGGTGCTCCTTCTAGAGGCTCTCAGGGAATTCTGTTCCTTGTCCTTTCTAGCTTCCAGGGGTGATGCCAGTCCTTGACTTGAGGTCACGTTACTTCACCCTGTGCCTCCAACCTCATGTTGCCTTCTCTTCTGTAAATCTCTTAAAACTCCCTCTGTCTCTCTCTTATCTGGATACATAGGATTGTATTTAGGTTACATCCTGAATTTCCAGAGTAACCTCGCTTATCTTTATCTTATGTTTTTTGCTACCTACGGAAACACTCGCACATTTCAAAAATCTGATGTGTGTATCTTTGAGGGGCTATTTTTCTGCCTACCACAGTGACTTTGAATATTCACATGAAGTTGTATTGACATATTTCCCTTTCTCTTTGTAAATAACTAGGAGTGGAATTGCTGGGTTGCATGTTAATTTATGTTTAACTTTTTAAGAAACTGTCAAACTGGGAGGTTATATCATTTTACATTCCTACTGGTAATGCATAAGGGTTCCAGTTTCTCCACATTCCTGCCAAGTCTGCCTTTTAAAAGTTACAGCCTTTCCAGTGGGTGTGAAATTGCAGCTCCTTGTGGTTTTAATTTGCATTTTCCTGATGACTAATGGTTGTTGGATATCTTTTCTTGCTCTAATTATTCATCATATATAATCTGTGGTAAAATGTCTCTTCAGAACTCTTACCCAGCTTAAAATTGGATTGTCACCTTCGTTTGGAGGTATGAGTTAGTCTGCTGTTTTTCACAATCTGGTCCAGTCCTGAGTGCTGTGCTAATGGAGGTCACCTTGATGAGAAAGTGCTAAGGTGCCCCATTTGCACAGGATGCCTAGAACTGGGTGCAAGGAAGCCACTGGGGTTTAGTTTATTACTGGGCAGGGGGATTGATGGGACTCACAGTTGGCTGCCAATTACGGTCAGGGAAGCCAGGAAATGGCTCGCCCTGTGGCCAAGAGATCAGAAGCTCAGTGGTATTGTAGGCTGATAACTCTTATATTACCATTTTAATTAGGGAGTTGTGTCTGTAATCATACATTTGCTCTCTCACTTCCCATACTATACTATTAAAAATCCCTGGTATAGGTACCACATCTGAGTGTCTCAACACTCTGTCTCCAGTCTCTAGCACAATATGTGGAACATATCAGGCAACCAACCAAAATTAGTTGGATGGAGGAATGACTAAAATGCCAGCAGTGGGAATCCAGCAGGATGCTCTCTGCTTTTCAGAGGGGTATTCACCTGAAATGAGTAAAGAGGTGGTTATTTGTTGGAGAATTGGTTCAGTAACTAAAGTATGTGCTCTTTTTTTAAGTTGCTTATTTTATTTTTAATTTTGGCTGCGCTGGGTCTTCGTTGTGGCCCATGGCAGCGTCTCTTGTTGCAAAGCACAGGTTCTAGAGTGAGAGGGATCAGCAGGTGTGTGCGGGCTCGGTTGTCCTGTAGCGTGTGGGACCTTAGATCCCTGACCAAGGATTGCACCTGTGTCCCCTGCGTTGAAAGGCGGACTCTTAATCACTGGACCATCAGGGAGGTTCCCTGGGTGTGCTCTTTGGTGACTTGTATTTTAAGTGCCACCGATGCCATCATTTTTGTCTTCTGTTTCTCCTTTCCAGCAATCTATAACTACAACGCCTCTCAAGATGTGGAGCTGTCCTTGCAGGTTGGAGACACGGTTCACATCCTGGAGATGTACGAGGGTAAGTCTGGATGGCCTTCTGCCAGATGGGTGGGGAGGCCCGAGCAGTATGAGTTACTTACTCATAAGGCTCTTGGAGCAAACATCAACACAGTTTACTTCCTGAAGCGATGCTAGTAAAAATCTAGGAAGCACTAGGATATTCAGTTTTGTACCAGGGTGGTTTCAAAACAGCCAGCTGAGTGCACGAGCACAGACGTGGCCAGACACCAGAATCAAAATGTGTGACTCTGCATTCTGTAAAGTTACAATGCTCTTGTGTATGCGCCATCCTATTTAATTCTGATGACAGGTCCTCTAAGGGTGACAAGGCAGTGTTTATTCTTTCTAATTAAGAAATATATATATATGACTGACTTTGAAAACTATAGAACTCTTTTTAAAATAATGTTTATTTTTGGCTGTGCTGCGTCTTTGTTGCTTTGCTTTCTGTAGGTGGGCGAGCAGGGGCTACTGCTCTTGGTTGCGATGCTCAGCCTTCTTGTGCTGTCCTCTCTTGTTGGGGAGCACAGGCTGTAGGTGCGTGTGCTTCTAGTCACAGCACACAGGCTCAGTAGTTGTGGCACGTGGGCCTTATTGCTCCATAGCATGTGGAATCTTACTGGACCAGGGATCTAACCCCTGTCGTCTGCGTTGGCAGGCAGATTCTTATTCTCTACGCCACCAGGGAAGTCAAAAACTATAGAACTCTTATTAAAAATTACACGAGTACCCCACACTCACTTTTTAAAATGTAGGAAACATAATGCTCGCTTTATAGTTGAGAAAACTGATATTCAGAGGAAATAATGTACCTCGTGTCATACAACTAGTGACAGAGCCAAGTGAAATGAGACACTGTTGATTCCTGGTGGCTTCTCATCAAGCAAGACCCTAATATGTGAAAGATGGTGTCTTTTCATAGGTACTGTGAATAAATGGGGAGCGCGTCTAATTCAGCTGGGCTTCTCAGGTGGCACTAGTGGCAAAGAGCCTGCCTGCCAGTGCAGAAGACTCAAGAGACACAGGTTCTATCCCTGGGTTGGAAATATCCCCTGGAGGAGGGCATGACAACCCATTCCCATATTCTTGCCTGGAGAATCCCATGGACAAAGGAGCCTGGCGGGCTTTGGTCCATAGGGTCTCAAAGAGTCAGACATGACTGAAACAACTTAGCCTGCACGCATAATTCAACTCAGGTTCAAAAAGGCAAAACAATTTATTTCTTAGTAAAATTCTCTCAGATAAAATAATTAAATTGATTAAAAAAGTGACTCTGGATGCAGAAGGCCCTGGCTCCGGAGGAGACAAGTGCATTACCGGGCTGATGAGAGATCAAAGGAAGCCAGGCTGATGAAATGGCTCTTTCTTCAAAGCTCTGAATATTGCCAGACTTGGGGAAAAATGAGGGAGAGACTTATTGGTGTTGCTGAAATTCCTTCAAAGAATTAGGTCAGGGCGACTGTAGGTGCAGAAAGCCTTCTAGTATATTTCCTGCAACTAGATCGGGCTGGGGGGCAGGGTGTCCCAGTTAACCTGTAAGTGGACTGTTGGACAGTATCCAGGGCTCCCGGCTCATCTGAAGAGCACAGGTCATGGGTGGACCAATGCCGCCCCACCCCAGACTTCTCACTACCACCCTAAATCCTAATAGAACTCCAGTGTTGCCACATTTCTAATCCAGATGCCTAGAGCACAAGAAACACATCTCTAGGCCACTGACATTGAGGAATCAAGGCAAAAAACTGAGACTCCATTTATTCTCTCTGAAGATTGGGGTAGGAATGAGGTAGGAAGCGAGGCAGATTTTTCTCATATGGTGAGCTTCCCTCACGGCTCAGATGGTAAAGAATCTGCCTGCAGTGTAGGGGATTTGGGTTTGATCCCTGGGTTGGGAAGATCCCCTGGAATAAGGCATGGCAACCCACTCCAGTATTCTTGCCTCGAGAATCCCACGGACATAGGAATCTGGTGGGCTACAGTCCATGGGGTCACAAAGAGTCAGACATGACTGAGCGACTAAGCACAGAGGCTTGTTAGGACAAGAACTGTGAATTTGCAGGGTCTGGTCCCATCACATAAATGGTTGTGATGATGGCATGGTGAGGGTGGTTTTCTAGAATCCAGTGTGGCTTCTGAGGTTCAGACAGACAGACACAGGATGGGGAAGAGGAGATGGGAAGTTAGAAGGAAAGGAAGTAGGGCTCAGCCACAGAAGAGCTAAGCTGTCTGCTGCATTGTATAGAAGACTCCGCTGTTACTGCAGCTTCCCTTTGGTTTTAGGCAAAGAGTTGGTAGTTTGCATTATCCTTCTACCTTTCACACTTCAGAGTATTGATGAGCAGCTTGTGCAGGTGGGGAGGAGGAAGGGAGGGAGGGCTGCATGGTCTCTTCCCTCTCTGCTGTCTCTCTCCCATTTTTATTCGCACAATCTCAGGTCCAGTCATTTGTCAGTTCTATGACATCAGCGAGACACAGGGATAATCTACTTATATTCTTGAGCTCCTTTGCATATTAAACATGACCTTACTAGGTCATGCCACTTGATCAGGCCAGATCAATCCATTCTGTCTTTATGGGCTTCCCTGCTGGCTCAGGTGGTAAAGAATCTGCCTGTAATACGGGAGACCTGGGTTCAATCCCTGGGTTGGGAAGATCCCCTGGAGAATGGAATTCCATGGACAGAGGAGCCTGGCGGGCTGCGGTCCATGTGATCGCAAAGAGTTGGGGATGATTGATCAACTAAGCACAGCACGTCACTCTCTATGGACACACATTTTTCCACTGTACACGTAAGAGGCACGTGTTCAGTTTCTGTGGGCTTGAAAATAAAGTATATTTTACTGGTACTGGGTATGATTTCTATAGATGGCAATTAGATTCTGATTTTATCCCTCTTTTTTTTTTTCCCCAAATTTGTTATGTGCTAACCTTTCTTTTGCCATTTCTGTTACTGAGAGAACTGTGTTCAATCTCCCACCATTGTAGTTTGTATCAGTTTATGATTTGACATACGTCATATGGTTCGACATGGTTTCAGGTTTTTTTGTGGTCTGTAGTCTCAGACCTGTTCAGAGGTACATACAATTGTAAAATTGTTATATTAGACAATCCCAACTTTTAATTCCTGTTTATAAAGCTTTGATCATTATCTCCGTCTGCAGTATGCTGTCTGTTTTGTCTGAAATTGCAGCCAGTTCACGAGCAGTGCCAGGGCTCCCCTTTTTTGTCCTCCTGGCCCTACAGAGCTGTTCTAAATGCTGCTCAGAGACTCAAGGGATCTTTTCTTAATTCAGCAGATGCCTCAAGAGGAAAGGAGCTCCCAGTGCTGGTCTCCTCTTCCTGAGTTTGGTCTTTTTCATATCAGACCTAGTAATTCTTCACTTTACCATGTTAGCTCTTTCTGTGTGCCTGTTGTGTGCATATGTTATACTTGAGCTTTTCTAATTGACCTACAGAGTGTAGGAGCGAAGAGCATACAGTTGATCTGAAATCAAGTGGCTAATATCTTTTAAATACATTTTCAAAATTCTTTTTTCTTTTGTTATTATTATTGGCCTTGCTGTGCAGCATGTGGGCTCTTAGTTCCCTGATTAGGGATCGAACCCATGCCCCCTGCATTGGGAGCATGGAGTCTTAACCACTGGACTGCCAGGGAAGTCCCCGAATTATTTATTCATTTTTATGTGACCCAAGCATGTTTCTGGAAATAGTTGATTAATGCACTTTGTCCTCATAGGATTCACATTAATGGTCATTTTAAGTGTGCATACTATTTTTACTTTACTGAGCAATTTCCCAGTTGACCAATGAATATTCCTCAGAGTAGCACTCCTATGGACCAAGGTAAGATGGTCACAAGCTTGAGTCCAAAAGCCACAGTGCACCTGATGTATTACAGCTCACACGGCAGTGCACTTTCTGGAAGCACTGCACAGTCAATAGAGAGTCATGCAAAAAACGAGTTGAATCCTGCTCTGTCTGGATTGTGACGATCCAGATGCTGCGGGTGCTCACGGCAAGAAGCAGATTTTCTTGTTAGTGTGGAATGCCTGGGGTCCTGCCATAGAATTCTTCCCTCCCAGAGAAGGACGTCAGGGACTTCCTCGTGGTCCAGTGGCTTTCCCAGTGACTCAGTGGGTAGAGAGTCCACCTGCAATACAGGAAACGCAGGAGATGCAGGTTCGATCCCTGGGTGGGAAAGATCCCCTGGAGGAGGAAACGGCAACCAGCTCTAGTATTCTTGCCTGGAGAATCCGCATGGACAGAGGAACCTGGCTGGCTACAGTCCATAGGGTCACAAAGAGTTGGACATGACTGAGCAACTAAGCTCACACCGCAACAGTGGTTAAGACTCCAAGCTTCCAATGCACGGGGTGCAGGTATAATCCCTGGCTGGGACACTTAAGATCCCACATGCTGTGTGGTATGGCCAGGGGAAAACTTTTTATTTTTGTATTTTTCCTTAAAAATTTTTTTTTGATTGGAGGATAATTGCTTTACAACACTGTGTTAGTTTCTGCCATACATCAACATGAATCAGCTATAAGTATACATATGTCCCCTCCCTCCTGAACCTCTCTCCCACATCTCAAGGTTGTCACAGAGCACCAAGTTCAAGCTCCCTGCGTCATATAGCTAGCTAATTCCCACTGGCTATCTGTTTTATATATGGTAATGGAAATGTTTCAGTGTTACTCTTTCAATTCGTCCCTCTCTTGCCCCCACTGTGTCTACAAGTCTGATCTCTATGTCTGCATCTCCATTGCCTCCCTGCAAATAAAAATAAGGACATCAGTGCCCATTCTATAAAAGTGGACACACGTCAGGGTGTGTATGGGGGGGATTTATAGCATGAGCTTTTTCACTTCATTAACAGCCAGGTGCCAGATCAGCTTTTTACAGAGATGATTATACTGGCTTAAGTTTTAAAAGTGTACTTTATGGGATTAATTTTTTCTAATGGCGCTCACCTTGCGAGACACAGCAATAGATTCTTCTATCTGCTAAGTACCTCACATTCTTGGCTGGGTTCTCAAATGCCTTGATTATTGCAACCGGTTCAGGACACAGTGAGGGCAGGAGTGCTTTGCAGATGTTCAACATGATGGAAATGCTGAGTAATAACTTGTGTTCTAGCCCTCCTCCCCCCATCTCCTCTTTAAAAAAATAAAGTAGAAACACCCACAGTACTGCCAGATGGAATTTAAGGGTGGTGCTGGCATCATTTCTTGGCCCTGGGGTGGCGGGCGGGGGTGCCTTTGAGCTTCCTGTCTTCCTGACTCCAGGGGGTCCTCCCCCCAGACACCCTGCCCCACCCTGCCTTTGAGATATCTGCATACCAGACCTGGGTGGGCTCTTCAGGCGTGGACACAAGTCCACCTTTCTAGAACCCAGACTTGAAAATTTCTTTCCTGCCCACATCCTGCAACAATACTATGCAGGACTCTCTTTTTGTTGTTTCCCATCCTGTGGTTCAGTGAATGATTCTCCAAGTGGTAGCTCCTTGGAAGTCTGCTCCTTCTTCATCTGCGGGACCCCTGCCTAGCATGGCTTCTTGTGTACAGTAGGTGTTCAAGTCTATTGAACAAGTAAAGATAAATAGGAGCCCTAGGACAGCTAGTGTGGAGAGTAAGGAGTGTGTGGGGTCACTCCACACAATCCCTGGTAGTACAAGTTTTTTCCTTCCGTGACATGCCAGCATTGCCCTGCCCTATACAGACTACCTACAGAAGGATTTGGTTATCACGTGAGTTGCTTTTTAAAACATGGTTTTATTGAGATAGGTTTCAAATAACATCCAGTTGACCCATTTCCCTGCCAGTCTGGTGGTTAAGACTTCACCTTTCAATGCAGGGAGTGTGGGTTTGATCCCTGGTTGGTAAGCTGGGATCCCACATGCATAAAACAAGCACTATTGTAACAAATTCAATAAATAGTTTTTAAATGTTGCACATTGGGAAAAAAAGTATTTTTAAAAAAGGGGATACAATTTAATGGCTATTTACAAAGCACTCTATTCACAGAGTAGGGCAGTCCTATCACTCTACTTTCAGAATGTTTCCATTATCTCCAAAGAAACCCTCCACTCATTCATGGTTATTACCCCCCAGCTCCAGGCAACCACTAACCTAATTTCTGTCCCTATCAGTTCAGTTCAGATCAGTCGCTCAGTCATCTCCGACTTTTTGCGACCCCATGAATCGCAGCATGCCAGGCCTCCCTGTCCATCACCAACTCCCGGAGTTCACTCAAACACATGTCCATCGAGTCGGTGATGCCATCCAGCCATCTCATCCTCTGTCGTCCTCTTCTCCTCCTGCCCCCAATCCTTCCCAGGATCAGAGTCTTTTCCAATGAGTCAACTCTTCGCATGAGGTGGCCAAAGTACTGGAGTTTCAGCTTTAGCATCATTCCTTCCAAAGAACATGCAGGGCTGATCTCCTTTAGAATGGACTGGTTGGATCTCCTTGGAGTCTGAGGGACTCTCAAGAGTCTTCTCCAACACCACAGTTCAAAAGCATTAATTCTTTGGCGCTCAGCTTTCTTTATAGTCCAACTCTCAAATCCATACATGACCACTGGAAAAACCATAGCCTTGACTAGACGGACCTTTGTTGGCAAAGTAATGTCTCCGCTTTTGAATATGCCATCTAGGTTGGTCATAACTTCTCTTCCAAGGAGTAAACATCTTTTAATTTCATGGCTGCAGTCACCATCTGCAGTGATTTTGGAGCCCCCAAAATAAAGTCTGACACTGTTTCCACTATTTCCCCATCTATTTGCTATGAAGTAATGGGACCAGATGCCATGATCTTCGTTTTCTGAATGTTGAGCTTTAAGCCAACTTTTTCACTCTCCTCTTTCACTTTCATCAAGAGGCTTTTTAGTTCCTCTTCACTTTCTGCCATAAGGGTGTTGTCAGCTGCATATCTGAGATGATTGATATTTCTCCCAGCAATCTTGATTCCAGCTTGTGCTTCTTCCAGCCCAGCGTTTCTCATGTATTCTATATAGGAGTTAAATAAGCAGGGTGACAATATACAGCCTTAACGTACTCCTTTTCCTATTTGGAACCGGTCTGTTGTTCCATGTCCAGTTTTAACTGTTGCTTCCTGATCTGCATATAGGTTTCTCAAGAGGCAGGTCAGGTGGTCTGGTATTCCCATCTCTTTCAGAATTTTCCACAGTTTATTGTGATCCATGCAGTCAAAGGCTTTGGCATAGTCAATAAAGCAGAAATGGATATTTTTCTGGAACTCTTTTGCTTTTTCGATGATCCAGCAGATGTTGGCAATTTGATCTCTGGTTCCTCTGCCTTTTCTAAAACCAGCTAGAACATCTGGAATTTCATGGTTCACGTATTGCTGAAGCCTGGCTTGGAGAGTTTTGAGCATTACTTTACCAGCATGTGAGATGAGTGCAATTGTGTGGTAGTTTGAGCATTCTTTGGCATTGCCTTTCTTAGGGATTGGAATGAAAACTGACCTTTTCCAGTCCTGTGGCCACTGCTGAGTTTTCCAAATTTGCTGGCATATTGAGTGCAGCACTTTGACAGCATCATCTTTCAGGATTTGAAACAGCTCAACTGGAGTTCCATCACCTCCACTAGCTTTGTTCGTAGTGATGCTTTCTAAGGCCCACTTGACTTCACCTTCCAGGATGTCTGGCTCTAGGTGAGTGATCACACCATCGTGATTTTCTTGGTTGTGAAGATCTTTTTTGTACAGTTCTTCTGTGTCTTCTTGCCACCTCTTTAATATCTTCTGCTTCTGTTAGGTCCATACCATTTCTATCCTTTATCGAGCCCATCTTTGTGTGAAATGTTCCCTTGGTATCTCTAATTTTCTTGAAGAGATCTCTAGTCTTTCCCATTCTGTTGTTTCCCTCTATTTCTTTTCATTGATCGCTGAGGAAGGCTTTCTTATCTCTTCTTGCTGTTCTTTGGAACTCTGCATTCAGATGCTTATATTTTTCCTTTCCTCCTTTGCTTTTTGCTTCTCGTCTTCTCACAGCTACCTGTAAGACCTCCCCAGACAGCCATTTTGCTTTTTTGCAATTCTTTTCCCTGGGGATGGTCTTGATCCCTGTCCGCTGTACAGAGTCACGAACCTCTGTCCATAGTTCATCAGGCACTCTATCTATCAGATCTAGTCCCTTAAATCTATTTCTCACTTCCACTGTATAATCATAAGGGATTTGATTTAGGCCATACCTGAATGGTCTAGTGGTTTTCCCTACTTTCTTCAATTTAAGTCTGAATTTGGCAATTTGAGTCTGTCTCTATAGGTCTGCCTATTCTAAGATATCTCATGTAAGTGAAATTGTGTGATGTCTGGTCCTTTGTGACTGGCTGCTTCTACTTAAAATAATCTTTTGGGGTCTCATTCATGTTGTAGCATGTGTCAGTACTTCATACTTTTTTCTTTCTAAATAATATTTATTCAATGTGTAGATCACGTTGTATTGATCCATTCATCAATTAATGGACATCAGGATTGTTTACACTTTTTCATTGCTATGAATAATGCTACTGCCCTGAACTTTTACGTACATGTTTTCGTGTAGATAAGTTTTCATTTCTCTCTGTGTATCCGTTGGAGTGAAATTGCTGACTCATATATGAGAATTAGACCATAAAGCAGAATTGATGCTTTCTCACTGTGGTGCTGGAGAAGACTCTTGAGAGTCCGTTGGACAGCAAGGAGATCAAACCAATCTGCCTAAGGAAAATCAAGCCTGAATACTCATCAGAAGGACTGATGCTGAAGCTGAAGCTCTAATACTTTCGCCACCTGATGCGAAGAGCTGACTCTTTGGAAAAGACCCTGATGCTGGGAAAGATTAAAGGCAGGACGAGAAGGGGACAACAGAGAATGAGATGGTTGGATGGCATCACTGATTCATTGGACATGAACATGGGCAAACTCCAGGAGATAGGGAAGGACGGGGAAGCTTGGCATCTTGCAGTCCGTGAGGTTGCAAAGAGTTGAACATGACTTAGTGACTGAGCAGCAACAATGGCAACTCTGTGTTTAACCTTTTGGGGAACTGCCAAACTTATTGCTGGAGCTTTGGCTCTAATACAGGAGACCACAGTCCACATGAGCAAGTGTTCATCCCTCATCCCTTATCATGGTTTCTCTCTGTGACCTTGTCCCTGAACATCATTTGTTACTAAAGATAAAGGAAGGGAGTGGAATTGACTGGGAAGATATATATACTGCTCATCTTTCATAGACCCCCTCCATGTTGCTTTCAGAAACTTTTTCAGGAGACAGAAATCCTCAAGGACCAAAGCAAATGTCCTTCCCTTTCTTCCTCTGTGGCATTAGCCTGCCTGCAGCAACTGGCTTGTTTTTGCTTGTTTGTCCAGACAAACGATTTGCCAGTGAGACCACTATTCTCCATCTCAGTATTCTTTCCTACCCCAGATCCATGAGCATGACCGAGAAAGCATTGAGACCCAGGAGAGATTTCAGCTGTGGTCATCTATTCACTCAACAGGACTCACTGAGCAAGTATTATGCTCTTATGTGCCAACGACACTTAATGAGCACACGAGATGATACAGCACTGTTACCTAAGTGACAAAATGGGCAGGTTCCTGCTCTCTCAGGGTTTTCATTCAAGGGATAGATAAAACAAGTGAACAAAATATAAGAACATTCAGATTCTTGTAAGTGCTGTTGGGAGAAAAGGGTGGTGTTACATAGACCAGAGAGGTAACTGAGGGTGGTGAAGAGGGAGAGAAGGACCACTTTTTTGGATTATAGCCGATCAGCAATGTTGTGATTATTTCAGGAGAACGCGAAGGGACTCAGCCAATCATATGCATGTATCCATTCTCCCCCCAACTTCCCTCCCGTCCAGGCTGCCGAATATCGTTGATCAGAGTTCCCTGTGCTGTACAGCAGGTCCGTTTTGAATAAAGCAGTGCGTAACAGCACGGCTGTATCCTGGATGGTTTGTTTCTGTCTTATCTAAGTTTAGCTGTCCCTGGGCAGTGCATTTGAACTCTCCTTATGTCAAGGTCACTTCATCCAAAATAGGGTCACTCTTTGGATTGAAAGTGGTTAAACCGAAGTGACCGAAAAAATCAGGTTTCTGCATCCCTTCAGCCACGAAGCCCTCCTCTCCTGTAATTAACCAGATTCCAGGCACAAGGGATTTCTTGCCCAGGGTCTGTCGTTCCATCAGTAGGTATTAGTCTCCTGCCTTTGCTTCATATCCATTAGTCGTTTTCAGCTCCATAAACCACTCACAAGCTCGAGAGAGACGGTGACTGGTGTGAACAATGTTTTCTGGGGGTAAACAGAACAAATTTGACTCCTGTTGGAAATAACAAAATGCGATAATGTCTCAAAGGCCTTCCAGGCTCTACAGAGGCAGGCATAGAGTAAAGTTTTATATGATTTCAGTGTAATTTGTAAAGACCTAGAGGAGAGCCCAAGCGATTGGGTTAGAACTGGAGGAAATGGGCAGTTCTGAAAAGATAAAATAAAAAGGAGCATTTGTGTATGTATCAGGTTCTCAATATACCCATGCTATGTCTTCTGTATGGAATGAGGCCAGTTTTGAAATGCACCTTAATCAAGAATCCATGCTGTATGATATGAAAAAGGATAGAAATGGATTACGACTTGGGCTATACAACTTGTGAGTCTCATTTTTTATAAAGCAGGCTTCTCTGAGTAAGCACAGAGTGCAGTATTATGACAGGTAAATAAAGTTACATGGTACTGGCTTTTAGCTCCATAGCTGACAAAACTTTCTAACAGAGGCATAAAAAAGAAGAGAGTCCGTTGGAAGAGTTTATTCCAAGAAGCAGCCTAATGAGTGTGTTTCTGGGAAGTGGAATTAAGAACCCTCCATTGGAAAAGGGAACCTTCCCACACTGTTGGTGGAAATGTAAATTGGTACAGCCACTATGGAAAAAAGTATGGAGGTTCCTCAACAAAAACAAAAATAGAGTTGCCATATGATCCAGCAATCCCACTCCTGAGCATGTATTGGAACAAAACGATAATTCAAAAAGATACTCGCACCCCTGTGTTTATAGCAGCATTATTCACAGAAGCCAAGGCATGGAAACAACCTAAATGTCCGTTGACAGATGAGTGGATAAAGAAGATGTGGTGCACATATACAACGGAATACTACTCAGCCAGAGAGAGGAATGAAATAATGCCTTGCAGCAGCTTGGATGGACCTGGAGATTATCAGATTAAATGAAGTAAGTCAGAAAGAGAGACAAATACCATAGAATATTGTTTATATGTGGAATTTAAAATATGACACAAACCTGAGAAACAAAAACAGACTCACAGAGAACAGACTCGTGCTTGGAGGAGGAGGGGAGTCGGGGAGCAAGGATTGGGAGTTTGGGATTAGTAGATGCAAACTAGTGTGTACGGAAAGGATAAACAACATGGTCTTCCTGTATAGTATAGGGAATTATATTTAATGTCCTGTGATAAACTGTAATGGAAAAGAATATGAAAAAGAATATAGTGTATAGCTTTGTATAGCAGAAATGAATGCAACATTGTAAATCAACCATTCTTCCCTAAAACTTGAAAAAAAAACTCTCCAGTGGACCATACGATACAGTCAGGTCTTATCAAAGGCTTTCAGAAGTTCTGATTTGAAAATTTGTATCATCACCTCCTCCTGTCCTGTGAGTCAGCCTGGTAGTCTTGTGATCCCTTTATTGTTCCTTTTCTCTGTTCACTCCCTTCTCTACCTCAGTTCCTTCTCTGTCCAGTCATGCCAATGACCATAGAACAAGTGAGAGAAAATCAAATTTGATTTTTAAAAAATCAGTCCTTACCAGACGTATAAAAGTTTACTGGGTAAAAGCGGAAATAAGGCATTCGATGTACTTGTAACTTCCATTTACTTTCGTTATCCTATTAGTCACAGTAATGGGAACTTTATTGTCATTCAGAATCCATAGCCCTACCATGTTCTAGTTAGAAAAACAATCACCTTTCTCAAACATGAATGGCAGTGTGCCCGACAGCTTGGATTTTACAGCAGGGATTGCGTGCAAACATTTTGCCTCCAGCCTTGAACGCAAAATAGGCCCCGTGGTGTTTTGATGAGTGTGCCGGTCATTTCCCACATCTGTTTGACCTTCACCTTAAGGCCACCTGGTCAGCTACTACTCCTGGGGACACGTGTTCCCGAGATGTGTTTTTCCATAGATGTTTGGCAGTAGGAGGGTATTTACGAGAAAAACTAAGTAAAAAGTAGAGTTGGTGAAAAGTCTCATCTCAGATTCCATCTTTTTATGTTTTTATTGGCATATAGTTGATTTCCAATGTTGTGTTAGTTTCTGCTGTACAGCAAAGTGAATCAGTTACCCATATATTAATAATATATATCCATTCTTCTTTAGGTTCGTTTCCCGTATAGGTCGTTACAGAATATTGAGTAGAGTTCCCTGTGTTATATACTATGTCCTTATTAGTTACCTGTTTTATATATGCTAGTGTGTATATTGCAGTCCCAATCTCTCCATTTATACCTCCCCTACCTCAGGTTTCATCTTATCTAAACGAGAATGCCTTCTCTTCTTTTTCCTTTAGAGATATATTCAAGCGTGCTTCTAAAATGCCATCTTGAAAACTTATATTTTTGGCGTATAGGCAAATGTAGGATCTTTTAGGGTCAGGGTGAGGACCTTTTTCTTTTAAAAAATTTTTATTGTTTATTTTTGGCTATTCTGGGCCTTCGTTGCTGCTCGGGGCTTTTTTTAAGTTGTGGCAAGCAGGGGCTCCTCTCATTGTGGTGCTCAGGCTTTGCACTGTGGTGGCTTCTCTTGCTGTGGAGCGCTGGCTCTCTAGGTGTTCGAGCTTCAGTGGTTGCAGTTCTGGGCTCTAGAGCACAGGCTCAGTAGTTGTGGTGCTCGGGCTTAATTGCTTCGCGTCATGTGGAACCTTCCTGGATCAGGGATCAACCCCTTGTCTTCTGCGTTGTTAGGTGGTAGATTCTTTACCACTGAGCACCAGGGAAGCCCCAGAACCCTTTCTGAATGGAGCCTTCTTTGGGTTACTTCATCATGAACTGGTACTTGGTGTTGGCCCATTTGGGCAGCTACCTATGTACTGAAGCAGGCAAGCTCAGCCTGAAAGCAGAAGTGTATTGGGAATGTTCTGAAGGAAGGTCCTTGGGAGCTTCTGGTGTTCTCCAGGGGATCTTCGTGGGATCTAGGGGTCGAGAAGGAGGCCATGTGATGAATAGGTTCTTTGCATTTCAGGCACACCCATTCACACTTCTGATTGTAACTTTTATCAAAAAATGCCTTTGGATATCTTATCCCCATTGCAACATACGTCACATCAGACCATCGTGGATCTGGGTAAGACTTCGTGAAGTACCCATGGAAAGAAAAAGGCCTAGAGGAAAGTTCAAGATTGATTGAGGGCAAATTGGCATTGGGTAGTTCTCTTGCTTTCTGGAGAGAGAAGTGAATAGATGTTTCTGCTTTGCTCGTGTATTATGAGTAATTTATGACCTTTAAAACCATGTAAGGAGGCTTAAGCATCATAAATTTTAACTCTCCGCTAGAGCCACCCCCATTTTATTCAACCCATGGAGGCAAATCATTCCATAGAAAGGGATGTTACCGCACAAAACAGAAAGAGACTCACAGACTTAGAAAACAGACTTACGGCTCCTGGGGGTAAAGATGGGGAGGGAAGGGATAGAGTTTGCGACAAACATGTACACACTGCTTTATTTAAAATAGATAACCAACAAGAACCTACTGTGCAGCACAGGGAACTCTGCTCAATGTTATGTGACAGCCTGGATGGGAGGGGAGTTTGGGGGAGAATGGATTCATGTATATGTATCCCTTTGCTGTTCACCTGAAACGATCTCAACAAAGTTAATCAGCTACACGCCAATACCAAATAAAAAGTTAAAAAAGAAGTGTTATAAGAGTGGAAACCCCAGTACCTATAAAACTTATGTGCCCCATAGTAGTATTAACTGTACCTAGCAATAGCAGGAGAACATCAGTTCTTTTCCTGGCCTCCTCCATGTATAACTCAGGCTACAAATAGGGATGGACAAGGCAAGACAGAATAATCTTGTTACAGATGATTCATCTAACCCTTGTAGTCTGTATAGGCATCCTCAATGATTATCTTTCGAACAAGAGTCTTAAATGTGTGTGCATTTCTCTTTGACAATAGAAGTAGATTTTATTTTCTTTAAACTGGGTTATAGTTGCTTTACAGTGTTGTGTTAGTCTCTGCTGCACAACAGAGAGACTCAGCTATATGTGTACTTCTGTCCTCTTGCTCGGGAGCCTGCTCACCCCCCAGCCCACCCCTGTAGGTCATCACAGAGCAGGGAGCTGAGCTCCCTCTGCTACACAGCAGCCCCCCACTGCTATCCAGTTTACATGGTAGTATAGATATGTCAGTGCTACTGTGCAGTCCATCCCATCACCACCCCCCATGTCCCTCCACCTGCGTGTCTATTCCTGCACTGCAGAGATTTGTCTGTATCGTTTTTCTAGACTCCACATACATGCGTTAATATATGGTATTTGTTTTTCTCTTTCCGACTTCACTATGAATGACAGACTCTAGGTCCGTCCACATCTCTACAAAGCACCCAATTTCGTTCCTTTTTATGGCCGAGTAATATGGCTCAGGCAATAAAGAATCCATCTGCAATGCAGGAGACCTGTGTTCTACCCCTGGGTCGAGAAGATTCTCTGGATAAGGGAATGGCTAACCCACTCCAGTATTCTTGCCTAGAGAATTCCATGGACAGAGGAGCCTAGCGGGATCCAGTCTGTGGGGCCGCAAAAGAGTTGAATGCAACTGTGTGACTAACACGTTCACTTTTCAGTATTGCCAAATAGATTTTAAAACAGCTGTACCTAGCAATTTAGTTCATCTTCTAACTGGCAGAAGCAATGAACACTAAATCCTAGCTTTGAATGCTTGTTTAGTTTTCACCATGCAGGACTAAGGATCTGCTACTGTCGTTGGAATTAAAGGATATGGGTCGAGGAGACTTTTTCTTCTTTAAATGTCTTCCTGGCAGATTCACTGCCCGCCGAGCGTTCAGCCAGGTCTTAGAGTCACCTAGTCTGGTGACCTTTGAGTTCCTTTGGGGCTGTATTCAGTCCCTACTCAGGCCCTATTCAGCACCATGTTGCTTGGTTATTCTAGCCACTTGTCATATGGTTTTTCTATCACTGAAGTTGTTTCTTCTGCTTTTTCTTGTTCTTTCCCTTAAGTCATGTTTTCTACTCTTTTCTTGGAGGAGGGAATTATTCTGTTGGAAAATAAAAGTATGTATTCTTATCAGCCCTCAGGGTGAAGCTTCCTCCAGCATGATTCCAGCATCTATATTGTTGCTGATAAGTGCTCAGTCCTGTTGGACTCTTTCCAACCCCCTGGACCATAGCCCGCCAGGCTCCTCTGTCCATGGGATTCCCCAGGCAAGAATATGGGAGTGACTTGCCATTTCCTTCTCCATGGGACCTTCTTAACTCAGGGATCATTTGCCAGTAATTTAATAATTTAGAGAGGTTCTGCTCCTCCTTCCAGGGAGCACAGACACACGCCTCAGAAATCAAATGAATGAGAACCCCATATATAGTCCCCTGCAATCACATAGGGCAGATAGTGGCCCTAAGTGAAGAGGTGGATCCCTCTATTATGTCCTTGGGTCCTCACTGCTCCAGCTTTGGCATTTTCTATTCCTCTACATGCCAGGCGTTGAGTGAAGGGCTTTCATACACTGCATCTCAGTTCTAACAATCCTGGGAGATCAGAGTTACTGACACCTGTTCAATAAATGTGAATATCAAGACATTGAAGACATTACAAACCTGTGAAATGATAGAGAGCTCATTCCCACCAGGGGCCCCTGGAATCCAAAGAGCATTCTTTCCATGTTCCAAGGCCTTTGGGGAAACAGCATTTCTGTTTTGAACATAAGGTACAGTTTTCCACAGAGGGTGAGGTTCTTTTGCTGTTTGAATGACAGTTGGATGAGTTGCCTGCCACCCCAAATGTATCAGGGTGAGCTCTTTCTGCATTTCTCTCCCTCCATGGCTCTTCCACGCCAACTTGTCCCTCTGGCCGGTGGTCTCCTGCCTGACCCCCGAGGTCGCTGTGTGCTTGGACCCACTTCACCCTCCGTGCAGGGTGCTCCTCAGCCCTCCATACCCCTCCTCCCTGGCCCGTTTTCAGCAGCTGGCTTCCTCCAAGTGGGTAGGCATACCTGATCTTCAGGAGCCTAGCAGAATCATCTCCCCCTATATCCAGAGAGATTGGTCCCCCTCCTGCAGCCCACACTCTCTGGGGAAGAATGACTGAGGTAGTGGGTAGTCATCACTGACAGTGTGTCCAAGCCCCTCAAGTGTGGTAGGTGGGTCAGAAAGGACCGGACAAACAGAGAGGTCTCTGCAGGGGTCTCTGACACGCACCAGCCTGTGGCAGTCTCTCCCTCCCTGTGTCTGAGGATGTATGGCTCAGGTCCTGGGCTGTGCCCTCCCACCTGAGTTAGTAGGGGGCACATGGGTCAGATTCAGCCATCTTTGGCTCTGACACTCTGGGAACGTCCCACGTGGTTTGTATTTCAGCTCTTCTGATGTTTTGCCACCAGGACTTTAAAAAAATATTATTATGGTTGCACTGGGTCTTCATTGCTGTTCACAAGTTTCCTCTAGTTGCAGCGAGCAGAAGCAACTCCTTGTTGCGGTGCATGGGTTTCTCATTGCAGTGGTTTCTCTTATTACAGAGCCCAGTCCTAGTAGTTGCGGCTCATGGGCTTAGTTGTTCTGTGGCTTGTGGGGTCTTCCCTGACCAGGGATTGAACTTGTGTCCCCTGCATTAGCAGGTGCATTCTTAATCACTGGACTCCCAGGGACATCACACCAGGACTCAATGTTGTCACCAGTCTTGGGTTCCAACTCTGCATCGTCGGTCTTTTCACACCCTTGGTAGTGTCTTTCCACCCCTGGCTCTCTGGGTCCACAATGTGGGGACCCGTGGTTCACAACATTGTAGCCTTGCTTGTTCATTGTTAGGAGGCATTCCATTGAGGAATTTAAAGCAGGTTTCTAGGAGATCAGGCTGAAGGGATCTTAGATTCAGCACTGGGTCACACTGGAGGGCTTTCCTCACATCACCTGACTTGTCCTCTGTGCAAAGGCTCACATATTTCCAATGCCTCTGCTTGGGATCAGGTTCCTGTCTTACTGGAGCCTCTGGTCCCCTTCAGAAATGAAGGCAGCCTTCATCTCTCACCTCTCATCCCAGTGTCCTTCTCAGGTGGAGTAGTGGTTTCATTGAAAAAGCAGTCTGCACTGAAATTCCAGAATTCTTTCCATTGACAGATGGATGGACATGGATAAGGAAGATGTTCTATGCATATACAGTGGAATATTACTCAGCCATAAAAGGGACGAAATTGTGACATTTGCAGAGATGTGGGTGGACTTAGAGTCTGTCATACAGAATGAAGTAAGTTAGAGAAAAACAAGTATCATATATTAACATGTATATACATGGAATCTAGAAAAATGGTCCTGATGAACCTGTTTGTAGGGAAGGAATCGACGTGGACACGGGGCCTGAGGGGAGGGTGGGACGAACTGGGAGAGTAACACTGACCTGTACACACTCCCATGTGTAAAATAGCTAGCTCGAGGGAATCTGCCCTATAGCACAGGGAACTTAGCTCAGTGCTCTGTGGTAACCTAGAGGGATGCATTGAGGGGTGGGGTGGGAAGGAGGCTCCAGAGGGAGGGGATATATGTATACACATAGCTGATTCATGTATACAGCATAAACTGGCACAACATTGTAAAGCAATTATCCTCCAGTTTAAAAAAAAAAAAGCAGTCTGCACTGAAATTCCAGAAATACTGGTTAGCTAGACATGCAAGTTAATTATGACTTCACCTTCACCTGTCTCCTTCTGTTCTACTAGTAATTAGATTAGAAATTCTTCCAGAACAGGAGTGGGTGTTATTGGAGTCCCAAACTCCTGAATCAGCATCTCCCACCCCCAGAACCTAGCACTGTTCCTTGTAAAAGCAGGCCGCCTTCAATATATCCCATTTGATGAAATGATTCCTCATTCACAAACCTGTATTCCTTTCCCTTCCATTTTGCAAATATCAGTGCTGATGATAACAAAATCAATCGAAGAGACAGTTCCAGCAAATTCATTGCTACTACAGAGGAAATTGCATGTGGCATCCATTTATTTCAGCTTGCTTGAACTGGTTGGGTAAGTTAGAGAAAATTCCACCACAGAAGAGTGGAATTAGTGCCAGGAGCCAGAAGGACAAACAACTGTCAGGATTACTTTGCTTTAGAAAACAAAGAAAAGGCCACATCTAGCATATTGAAAGGGAATGGGCAAACCAAAGTCAAGAGGTTGATCAGACTGGAGATCTTTTCCCTTCCTCTCTCTGAGCTTCAGAATCACAGAGAGAGCTCCCAGTTTTGTAGGAGAGATTTGTGTATGTCACCTCTCTGGTTTGTCGGCTGTAACTTGAATCTGCTCCTCCTGTGGGTCCACCGCCTGGAGCAGATCCTTCCATCTGTCTGAGGAGGTATGTGCTGCTGGAAAAAAGTCATGTCACCACCGTGTCTTATGGGCAATCAGAGCAAACTTCTGTTAGCTGTGGAGTTGAATTTTACGAGCGGAGGAGAAAGGAATGTTTTGGTGGAAGGATATTTGAGAGATCAAAGCCTTCCGACCTTGAAATGAATAGTTGACCAATGGGAGTCTGGCAGAGCTGGTGAGCACAGAACCAGGATGGAGACCTAGGCCTTTGGGTTTCAGTGAGTCTCTCATAAGAAGGGGTGTCTTCTCTGTCCCTGGCTTCCCAGGCAGGTGCTCGGGCCCCGCCCTGCTCTGCCACTTAGGGTATGGGATCTCGGAGAGAAGAAAAAGATGTCTCAGACCTTGCAGTCAGTCTTGCCCCGGAGGAGCAGACTTTAGGGGGTCCTCCGTCAGTCTGTTCTATCCTTGGCCATTAGCTCTAGGAGTTCTCTTTCTCATTAATATATTCATCCGAAATGTAAAGACACAATTCTTTCTTGTTCATTCAAGAAACAAAAGACAGAAACCGCCATCTTTCTTTTCCGCTAACTTGCTGTGCTTGTGTCTGTGGGATTTATATTGAGAGGATTCTGTGGCCAAGCTGCTCCCCACCACCGCCAGGAGCAGTGAGGGGGCAGTGAGCTGTGAAGTGTGCCCTAGAAAGCCCATGGTCGGATCCTCATCTTAGCTAGCAAGTCACTGCTTGACTCTGGACAACCTTTTCAGTTCCTTGCCTATGTTTCCTCTTTTTCGAGGTGAGGGTGTTAAATTTCTGTGAGCTCAGACTGCCAGCAGTTACTGCACATGCCTGACTCAAAGGCACAAAATCGAGTTCAGATGATTACCATGGATGACCAATTGTCTCACAAAACGGTACGAAAGAACAGAATTACCTCTGACGGTCTTTGCATCCTTTTGCTGTCTGCCTTTGAGCTGCATTTCAAAAGCCCGACTGAGATGGTCCTTGCATTCAGAAAGTGGACTTCCTGAACCCTAGTGGCTCTGTGCTACCTTCAGACAAAGATGTTGCAACGAAGTCCAGTAGAGGCTTGCCCCCCTTCCCAGCTTCCCTCTAGGGAGGGACCTCAGGCTTGTCCTGAGGGACACTCACTGGGAATGGGAGGGCGGGCCTTGGCCATGGAAACCTGATGGGCTCACCTGGCCCGCAGGGAATGGAACCTTCGACCTTGGCCTAATTAACTCTGCTTCACCCAGCGAGCTACCAGGCCAGTGACACAAACAAAAACCAACAAGATTTAGCCCTAGCTCTTCCTCCGTCAGAATGGCCTAGCCGTGTAAGGCACAGACCTGCTTTCAGGTTGCAGAAGCCTCTGAAGGTGTGGGTTCAAATCCCACTCCTGACCAGCCAGGCTTTGGGCTTCCCTGGTGGCTCAGCGGAAAAGAATCTGCCTACAGTGCAGGAGACCTGGGTTTGATCCCTGGGTTTGATCCCTGGGTTGGGAAGATCCCCTAGAGAAGGGAATGGCAACCCACTCCAGTATTCTTGCCTGGAGAATCCCACAGACAGGAGCCTGGCTGGCTACACTGCCCAAAGAACGTGCATAGAAACCATGGCTCCGTATCTCTTTCTTGCCTTTAATTCCTGGGAAGGTCAAAACTTATGATTGTACAACAGTGCGAACGTACTTAATGCCAATGAACTGTGTACTTTCAAATAGTTAAAATGTTAAAATTCATCTTATGTATATTTTACCACAATAAGAATAATTTATGGAGCAGAGAGGAAGCAGATTTATTCTGGGACTGCAAAATGAGAGATTTTTCAAAATGCTTCATGCCTTACACATGTAAATGATGCTTTTATGGTTCAAAAAAAATCTTCCGAGTCAGTAATTGCCTTCAGCATATTCATAACCCTGCCTTTGTGTGCCAAGTGTCTGCAAGCATTACCATTAAAGGACCTTTTGTATTTCATTATTTGTTTACAGTCTGTTTCCTTCCTCCTTGAAGACAGTGTCTGGCATGCTAGGGTTGAATAAATGTTTTATGTATAATAAATGAATGACCACATTAGCAATGTGAATCCTCAGCTGAGAGAATTTTCTGTTCATGCGTGCTGAAGTAACCCATCTCCACTTGTCACTTTTTTTTGTTTAAATTGAAGTATAGTTGATTTACAATGTTGTGTTAGCTTCAAGTGTACAGCAGTGATTCAGTTAAAACAGCATATACATGTATGTTTATTGTTTTTCACATTCTTTTCCATTTTTAGGTTATTATAAAATATTGGATATAGTCCCCTGGGCTGGCAATAGGTCCTTGTTTGTTATCTATTTCATGTGTAGTAGTGTGTAATGTTAATCCCCTAACTCCTGCTGATTTATCCCTCCTTCCTACCTTTCCCCTTTGGTAAACATAAATTGTTTTCTAAATTTGTGAGTCTGTTTCTGTTTTTGTAAATAAGTTCATTTGCATCAGTTTTTAGACTCCACGTGTATGTTTGGAATTTCCTGGTGACTCAGACCATAAAGAATCTACCCGCAGTGCTGGAGACCCAGGTTTAATCCCTGGGTCAGGAAGATCCCCTGGAGAAGGGAATGGCTACCCACTCCAGTATTCTTGCCTAGAGGATCCCGTGGGCAGAGGAGCCCGGCAGGCTACAGTCTATGGTGTTGCAAAGAGTCGGATACAGTTGATCGACTAATACCATTTATAAGTAATGTCATATATTTATCTTTCTCTGACTTACTTCACTTCGTGTGATCTCTGGGTCCACCGATGTTGCTGCAAGTGGCTTTCATTCTTTATTATGGCTGAGTAATATTCTACTGTGTATATAAACCACATCATCTTTATCTGTTCTTTTGTTGATAGATACTTAGGTTGCTTCCATGTCTTGGCTGTTCTGAATAGTGTGGCAGTGACTGTTAGGGTACACTGTCACTCTTCCCCTAATAACTTTTAGCCCTTTATGAAATGACTTTTTTCATATCCTTGTGTGTTCACATGTTTGTTTTTCTCTTCCCATTAAAAAATGAGACCAAGTATGACAAAGATGTTATAGGTCTTGCTCTCCTAAGCATCTTTTTGTTGAATGAGTAAATGAATGTCCAGACTGGGATTGAATTTTTGGAAATAGCAGTGCTTGTTCAGAATCAGTTTTGGAGCCCCAAACAAGAAAGATGAACAGTGTCATTGGAGAGACACAATACAAAGTAAAAACAATGGAGAAATTGGAGTAAAAACTCTGATTTTTCACATGTGACTGAAACTGGTTTCAAGGTACTTTCCAATAAAAATGTTTAGTAATACTTGAGCAATGCCTTTATTGTTGAATTCTGTGTCACTTTGAGATGGATACTTCGTAATGTTCCTTTGATCAGTTCAGTTCAGTTGTTCAGTCATGTCCAACTCTTTGCAACCCCATGGACTGCAGCATGTCGGGCTTCCCTGTCCATCACCAGCTCCTGGAGCTTGCTCAAACTCATGTCCATCGAGTTGGTGATGCCATCCAACCATCTCATCCTCTGTCATCCCCTTCTCCTACCTTCAATCTTTCCCAGCATCAGGGTCTTTACCAAAGAGTCAGATCTTTGCATCACATTGCTAAAGTATTGGAGTTTCAGATTCAGTATCAGTCCTTCCAATGAGTATTCAGCACTGATTTCCTTTAGCATTGACTGGTTGGATCTCCTTGCAATCCAGGGGACTCTCAAGAGTCTTTTGTTTTTGATATAAATATATTTTAATTGGAGGCTAATTACTTTACGGTATTATGTTGGTTTTGGCATACATCAATATGATCTCAAGAGTCTTCTGCAACACCACAGTTCAAAAGCATCAATTCTTCAGCGCTCAGCTTTCTTTATAGTTCCAACTCTCATATCCATACATGACTACTGGAAAGCCATAGCTTTGGCTAGACCTATGTCAGCAAAGTAATGTCTCTGCTTTTTAATATGCTGTCTAGGTTGGTCATAACTTTTCTTCCAAGGAGCAAACATCTTTAAATTTCATGGGTGCAGTCACCATCTGCAGTGATTTTGGAGCCCAGAAAAATAAAGTCTGTTACTGTTTCTCCATCTGTTTGCCATGAAGTGATGGGACTGGATGCCATGATCTTAGTTTTCTGAATGTTGAGTTTTAAGCTAACTTTTTCACTCTCCTCTTTTACTTTCATCAAGAGGCTCTTTAGTTCTTTCCTTTCTGCTATAAGGGTGGTGTCATCTACATATCTGAGGTTATTGATATTTCTCCTGGCAATCTTGATTCCAGTTCGTGCTTCATCCAGCCCAGCATTTCACATGATGTACTGGTGGCTCAGAGGTGAAAGCGTCTACCTCCAATGCAGGAGACCCGGGTTCAATCCCTGGATCAGGAAGATCCCCTGGAGAAGGAAATGGCAACCCACTCCAGTATTCTTGCCTGGAGAATCCCATGGACTGAGGAGCCTGGTGGGCTGCAGTCCACAGGGTCACAAAGAGTTGGACACGACTGAGTGACTTTACTTACTTTACTTACTCTGCATAGAAGTTAAAAAAGCAGGGTGACAATATACAGCCTCGACGTACTCCTTTCCCAATTTAGAACCAGTCTGTTGTTCCATGTCCATTTCTAACTGTTGCTTCTTGACCTGCATACAGATTTCTCAGGAGGCAGGTAAGGTGGTCTGGTATTCCCATCTCTTGAAGAATTTTCCATAGTTTATTGTAATTCACACAGTCAGAGGCTTAGCCTTATTCAATAAATCAGAAGTAGATGTTTTTCTGGAACTCTCTTGCTTTTTCCATGATCCAGCAGATGTTGGCAATTTGATCTTTAGTTCCTCTGCCTTTTCTAAATCCAGTTTGAACATCTAGAAATTCACGGTTCACGTACTATTGAAGCCTGGCTTGGAGAATTTTGAGCATTACTTAGCCTAGCGTGTGAGATGAGAGCCATTGTATGGTAGTTTGGACATTCTTTGGCATTGCATTTCTTTGGGATTGGAATGAAACTGACCTTTTCCAGTCCTGTGGCCACTGCTGAGTTTTCCAAATTTGCTGGCATGTTGAGTACAGCACTTTGACAGTATCATCTTTTAGGATATAGCTCAACTGGAATTCCATCACCTTCACTAGCTTTATTCATAGCTTTTTGTTCCTTTGATAAGTTTACATTTTTTAATGTTTTTTAGAAATTGCAGTGAAATGTATATACAGTGAAATACACTCATCTTAGGTACAATTCAAGGAATTTAAGCAAATTGAGTGCACAACATGTGCCTAATGATACAGTCAAGACACAGAACAGTCCCCATGCTCCAGAAAGTTCCATCACCTTCTTCTGTGCAATTCCCACTTAAAAAAAAAAAAAAAACTGTGCTAATTTAGATCCCCGTGGGTTGATTAGTCTGTCTGCCCTTCAGCTTTATGTAAATGGAACTATGCATGTCTGTTCTGTTTCGTTTCTTTCATTCTGCATAATGTTTTCTAGGTTCACCCATGATGTTGTGTATAGCTGTAGTTCATTCCATTTTATCATGTCCCATGTGGGTAATTATTTTCTGCCATGTGCTCTTCTTGAGTGCTTTTACCTAGCGCTGTCATCCTCTGAGATCATCATATATATCATATTTTATATTAGAGTGTAATCTTTGTAATGACTCTTGTTCTCCACTCTACCATGGTATCTAAACTAGTGCTTAATAAATATTTATTGAATGGTTGTATGTAGAGCGGGTGAAGAGCCAAGTAAGGGACCTGTCCTATGGGAGCCAGAAAGTGGGCAGTGGCCAGAGATGCATTTGGACAGGTGAGGTGAAATGGAGCAGGTGATGATGGAATCTTGACTGATGGAGATTATCTGAGAAACCAGCTCAAGTAAGTGACTTTGACAATGGAATTAGGGACTCTCTGATATTTTTAAATTGGAGGGGACAGTTTTATTCTGGAGTGGGTCAGCCCCAGGAAAATAGAAATGACTCTTCCCAAACAGATCAACCTTTTGCGTAGAATCACTTTTTTTTTTTTTTTTTTTTGCTGCACTGTGGCTTGTAGGATCTTAGTTCCCTAAACAGGGCTTGAACCCAGGCCTTGTCAGTGAAAGCGTGGAATCCTAACCACTGTACTGCCAAGGAAGTCCCTGCAGAGAATCACTTCTGAAGTTCCCCATGGTTGCCAGAAGCTTACTTTTTGAGATGTCATTTCACCTAATCTTCTGGACTTATCATCCGTCCACCATTCCCTTCATTTTTAAATTTAAGACAGCAACTGAGATTCCAACCAGTTCACACGACTCAGTGATAATGGGTGCTTGTTGATAACACTTTCAACAGGCCAGTAGTGTACTCTATTTAACTGTAATTTTCTTGCTTTAGGTGTTGGCATTAATTGGAAATTCAGGTTCTTGCTTGTATCACAACTCTAGTTTGTAATGTGGAAATGAGCAAATGTACTCTTGGACTATTACCATAGCCCTTGGATTTATTAGCAGCTGAATTTATAAAGTCCTCAGCATATATGATAAAAACTCCAGAAACAGACAGTGTTCTGCCAGTACCCAGTGTGAGCATTCACTTTTGTAGAATTAAGCATGGTGATCCTGAGCCTTTAGAAGGAGTTGCACACATACCACAGTTGTAGAGAAGACTTTGTTGTTGTTGTTAAGTCACTAAGTAAGTCATGTTCGACTCTTTGCGATCGCATGGGGACTGTAGCCTGCCAGGCTCCTCTGTCCATGGGCTTTTTCAGGCAAGAGTACTAGAGTGGGTTGCCATTTCCTAGAGAAGACTTAGGTTTAAAAGAAAAAAAAGTTTTCAAAAATGACAGGTTTCAGAAGCATAATTCTATGATGGATAGCTGTGCACAAACACTGTTTACAAAAGTATTGGTAAGTTCCCCTCTGAAAGTGAACCCAGTCTGTAGTTCAACATCATCTTGGGTTTATAGGACATAAAGAGATGAAAACTGCTTGGAAGAGACTAAAGTCTTGTTTCCATGTCTTGGCTGTTGTACGTGTAGTCAATATTCTATAATAAACTATAATGGAAAGGAATATGAGAAAGAACATACGCACACACACACACACACACACATAAATGTATACATAACTATATCACTTTGTTGTACACCAGAAATTAACACATTGTAAACCAACTACACTTCAAAAAAATTTTTTTTTAATTTCATGCATCTGCTAATAGAACTCTTCTATAATTTGTTCTATATAAAATCATCCACCACTGGACACAAACTATTTTGGATGTATTAGGGAGCTGAATTTACCTTCTTGAAGTATAGAGTTATTAATATTTTCACAGATTTTGAACTGTCAGCACTCAAAAGTGTTAAGGATTTTCCTGTTTTTAACTGGTTAGAATGGGGTATTATGCTGCTGTGGACTGGTTATAGATTTGCATCAAAGCCCATGATTGACCAAAAATAATCTGAACAGGGAACACCACTCCTAATTAAAGACACCAGTCCACAGCATAATATCCTATGTTGTTTCTGACTTCACATAGTTTGATAATGTCTAGGTCCATCCATTGCTGCTTTATGGCTGAGTAGTATTCTGTTCTGTATATGAACCACATTTTCTTTATCCATTCCTTTGTCGATGGAGATTTAGGTTGTTTCCGAGTCTTGGCTATCATAAGTAGTGCTGCTGTGAACATTGGAGTGCATGTGTGTTTTCCGATTATAATTTTGTCCAGAAACAGCATGCCTGAAGTTTCCATTACAGCTTGCACGTGCTCACTGTGTGTTTATGGCTCCTTTATACATCTGGACCGCTGACAACAAGGTGTACTTAGGCAGAATAACCACCCTGATGCTTCACGGATATAGGGAATGAACAAAATTATTTCAGTGAATTACCTATATTAGGTATTCAATAAATATTCATTATTCATGCATTGGAGAAGGAAATGGCAACCCACTCCAGTGTTCTTGCCTGGAGAATCCCAGGGATGGGGGTGCCTGGTGGGCTGCCGTCTATGGGGTCACACAGAGTTGGACACGACTGAAGTGACTTAGCAGCAGTAGCAGCAGCATCCAGTGTCTATTTATGGATAGATTAAATTATATACTTCCTTTATAAGAGAGGGTGGGAAAACATCCATAGGAATACGTGTATTGATTGGAATTTTTAGAAGGAAGTTAAAGACTTTACTGAAAGCCTTTTAAGCAAACACGTAAAATCTTTGTATGTAGAGGAGTATTGCAGCATTGCCAAGAATTGTTTAAAATGTTTTGTTTGTTTCAGTTTGTTATATATATATATATTTATAAGTTTTGATATATATATGTACATATAGATGTATAAGGTTTGCTATTCTGATTTAAAATTTTTCCAGAATATTGGTTCTTATCCTGGGAGAGAGGGTTGTAGGGGTGGGAGAGAAAGCAAGAAGGAGAGAATATATATAAATTACTTTAATATATCTATTTTAGTAGTATAAGGTAACTTGCAGAATGTATATAAATGGATGAAAGTTCATTTTCATTTGTGCAAAAGCATTTATTGAATGACTGGAAGGGATTAAAGTGTGTTGAGAGACTGAGCTGTCTTCTATCCTGTTATTTATTTATTTAGTCCATTCTCCAAAGAAGTGATGAGACGTGATTCTAAGTGAATTTTAAGTCCTTTAGTTATCAAGACAGTACAGCTCTGAAATTAGAAATCTAGATTTTTACTGTATAATAAATGAAAATGTTCATATTGTTTGCTAGAGGCCTCCTGGATTCCATGTCCACACCCAAACCATGGGCTTTGCTGGTGGCTCAGATGGTAAAGAATCTGCCTGCAATGCAGGAGACCCGGGTTATGAGGATGTATGTTGCTAGTGTCTGTGTGTTGTCCCAGATAACGTACTCGATTCTGTCTTCTCTTCTACCCTGACAGGTTGGTACAGAGGATACACCCTCCAAAATAAATCCAAAAAGGTATGGCTTATGGTTCAGTGTTCTGCTTGGAAATCTGTCTGCCAGTCTTGTGTTGTCTTACCTGATCCCATTATCTGCTGCCTGTGGGCCCAGTTTGCTTTGTCTTTGACAGCTGTTCTGTAGATTCAGAAGCAAATTGTCTGACCTCACTGTTCAGGTAAAAGAGTCCAAGTCCTATGGCTGTATTTCCCACCAGCCAACTCAAGGATAAAAGCTGGAGGTGAATTTGACACCCCAGGTAGGGCCTCTGCAGGCTTTCTGGTTGCTTGAGCTGAGCGATGTGGTCATCTAGGGATGTTGCTCTGTATCAGAGGAGGGGGGACTTCTCTGTTTATCCTTTAGCTCCAGTTTTGAAATCCTAGAACCACAGGGTCTCCTCATTTCCATGTGACTCTTTCCTTTTTTATAAAATGGAAAACCAGAGTAGTAGGTTTTTATTAGCGGGGGCCACACCATTGGCCTGTGGAATCTTAGTTCCCTGACCAGGGATCGACTCTGTGCCCCCTGCATTGGGAGTGCAGAGTCTTAACCGCTGGACCACCAGGAAAGTCCTCAGAGTCCTAGTTTTCAAACTGTGAAACTCCCACGAAATCAATAGAGTGGGTTAGAACCAACATCTTTTTATAACTCAAACTGAGAAATAGAAAATGGAATGCCGTGGTAAGTCGCGTTTCAGGAAACTTCAGTGTTAGGTGTATATTTTACAGTATTTTGTGTATTTTTGATTATGTTGTATGACAGTCATGCTGGGTTGCTGTCCCATCATGGGCAAAGAATTTGAAAAACACTGACGCTCGTGGGTTCCTTTTCCCAGTGCCAAAGCTGCTAATAGTCAAGCTAAAGAAAACCTGTGAGTTAGGTTAATACCCTCTCGGTTTATTTCAGGTCAGGTCAGCACTTTTTCTGTGACACTGCAGACTGGCACTGCACAGCCTGTCAGCACTTTCTTTTGAAAAGGACAGTGTTGATGAGGCCGTGCTATTTCACAGTTCGTTCCCATCCAAAAGAGCGAGGGCGAGAGGAACATTTCAGAACTGATCAAGAACTCAATAAAAAGAAAAAACACAAACCCACAGGTTTTACTTGCCAAATACGGCACAAGACAAAAGAGGTGCTAGCACACAAGTCTCAGAAAGGCTGTGCGTGGGGAGATTGGGACTGGCATACATGCACTGCTGTGTATAAAGTAGATGACTAATGAGAGCCTACTGTAGAGCACAGGCAACTCGACTCAGTGCTCTGTAGTAACCAAAAGGGTAAGGAAATCCATAAAAGAGGGGATACGTGTGGACATATCACTGGTTCACTTTGCTCTACATCAGAAACGAACACGCCATTTTAAAGCAACAATGCTCCAATAAAAATTAATTTTAAAAAGGTGTGGGCCCAGAAAAACACCTTTCTGGAAGGTATAGGCCATTTAAAACCATGACTGTCCTAGTTAAGCTTTCTATATTGTTGATGCTCAAACAGCACTCAGTATTTGCACGTGTATGTATGCACACACAATTTATTAACTCTGACAGTTTAATAATCTACCAAAATAAAGGAGTGTTTGCTTTTAATGTGGTGATCCACTCCCACCGTTTTAGTCCTTTTATCCCTCCCTAAAATCCTGATGCTGAATTTTTATACCCACAGTTAGATGCTTGTGCCTCTGGGTCTTCATTTTCTACTTAAGTGTAGTGAAAATAATAATAAATTATTTGATTAAAGGAGTAAACTCTTGCTGACTTTAGTTTCCCTGGGCCTTCATATAAGGATCCAAAACAGCAGATGTTCTGGTGTGAACGAGAGCGTGTTAGGACCAGAGCAAAAGCCTTTCCTCTAGTACGCTTGTTAAGAAGGGAACCTAGTTTACAGCCACTTCTGCTTCTTGGTTTTGGTTGAAACCTATCAGTGTTTATTTTACTCACAATTATGGAAGTGGTAGTTATTTTTCAGGCTTTCCTGTGGCTCAGTGATAAGAATCCACCTGCCAGTGCAGGAGGTGCAGGAGACTTGGGTTCAATCCCTGGGTCAGGAAGATCCCCTGGAGGAGGGTCTGGCAACCCACTCCGGTATTCTTGCCTGGAGAATCTCATGAACAGAGGAGCCTGGTGGGTTACAGTCCATGGGGTCATAAAAAGTTGCACATGGCTGAGCATAAGCACGAGTTATTTTTCAAAGCAGGATTAGAGTGAATAATTTTGAAGTTCTAAATTTCAAGAGCAGAAATACTTATGTCACTTAATCACCAATCCTTTTTTAAAGTTAATTTTAAAACATAAAAAGCCACTCTTGGATAAGATCATACGAACTTTTGAGACCAAACAGAATTTTAAACTGATGCAGGTGAATTCTGTTGAACCAAGGTCCCAGACCACAGTTTTCCCTTTCAGTGTCTGCAGTCTGTAAAACTCTCTTTGAAGCATCTCTAAGGCATCTTATGATGTCCTGATACACCAGAATCCATCTGTTGTCTGCTTTGGAAAGTTGGTGGAGTGCTTCACTAGGATCTAAATGACAAAGTCCCAATGTGTTTTTAAATTTTTGTATTCATAGTCTTAAAACCCGTTTAAGCTTCCAGTCTCACTCTTGAGAAGAATTATTTAAGTAAGAGCTTTTCTCAGTTCTTAATAATTAAACTTTGTAATTCAGCGAAATAATAAGACAAACAAAGGCCATGCATTTACTTGTTGACTTATAAGTTGAAATATCTTTCTGGTAGATCCAGGCAAAACAGAGAATTCAAAGTCAGCTGTCATGAATTTTGCTCAACTTTGACACCCCTTCATTAAGCAATCCAGCCTAGTTGAAATGCTGTCCTAATGCTTTCTCCTTGTTTGTCAGTCTTTAGGGGAAGAGCTATTTGAAAAGCCTATTGTTTCAGTGGAAATTTCTGGTGTTATTTACAAGCAGACTTAATTGGTTAGAATGATAAAAACAAGCTATAAAAACAAGTGATAAAACAAGCTAGTGGTTTTGCAAATAGAAGAAGCCAGGAGATATGCAGAAACTGGTTATTGATCCTGGCAGGATTGTGGAAGTAAGGATAAGGGTAATATCTACAAAATCATTAGTTCTTTTCTTTTTTTTAACTCAAGTGGATAGGTTGCCCTGAGAAAGCAAAAACAAAATGGAGAGAGGCTGGAAATCTGAAACATATTACCTAGGTTTATTCTGGCTTTCTGTGTGTCAGAATGGCGTAGGAACATGCCTACAGGGACTTCCCTGGTGGTCAAGTGGTTAAGACTTCTCCCAATGCAGGGGACACAGGTTCCATCCCTGGTCAGGAAACTAAGGTCCCCTGTGCTGCAACAAGAGATCCTGAGTGCTGCAACTCAGACCCAATGCAGCCGAAATAAATCACTAAACAAATATTTAAAAAAATAAATAAGCCTATAGTCTCAGATTTACAAGAGCAGTTAAATGGCTGCAGGTGGACAAATGCTACCATGGAAAGATGATGCCTACAAGAAACAGTGGAAATGCGACAAAATAGATAGCTCTTAATATGAAAATCATCATGTCTGCATGCACAGTATAAATTACCTGCTATGATTGCTGCCTGAGTTAGTGTTAGTCACTCAGTCATGTCCGACACTTTGCGACCCCATGGACTGTAGCCCGCCAGGCTCCTCTGTCCATGGAATTCTCCAGGCAAGAATATTGGAGTGGGGTGCCATTCCTTTCCCCAGGGGATCTTCCTAACCCAGGGATCCAACCCAGGGCTCCATTACAAAATAAGCCACTTACATTACAAATGTTTCTGTTTTGGATTTCTCCCTGTTATTTGGAGAACAGTCATCAGGTGTTAGGTGTATGAAACAGTTAATCAGTCCTTTATCTTCTTGATTTGAAAAATCTTCTGCAAGGATACTCCTTGGAACCAACAGTTGCACATCTCATTCAGCCTGCAAATATGGCTCCTGCTTAACTGCTACTTTGAGTGGTTCATTGTTAGTCAGTGCACCACCTTTTTACGAGTTCTGGACAGCTTTATTTTATTGTTGTACAGTATACTTGACAGAAAATTAGTATTTTACTTCTTTTATTTATTTTACTGTAGACCATTTTTAAAGTCTGTATTGAATTTGTTACAATATTGCTTCTGTTTTATGTTTTCAATTTTTTGGCCACAAGACATGTGGAATCTTAGCTCCCCTACCAGGGATTGAACTCACACCCCCTGCCTTGAAAGTGAAGTCTTAACAGCTGGACTTCCAGGGAAGTCCCTTGACTCTTTTAAAATGTACAGTTGAGGGGTATTAAGTATAGTTATATTGTTGTGAAACCATCACCACCATCTCTAGAACTTTTTCATTATCCCAAACTGAAACTCTAAAAGCATTTAATATAAGCTCCCCCTTCTTCCCTCCTCCCAGTCCTTGTAACCCCAGTTCTCTTCTGTCTCTATGAATCTGACTACTCTAGGACCATCATACAAGTGAGGTCAGGCAGTATTTGTCCTTTTGTGTCTGGCTTATTTCACTCAGCATCCTGTCCTCAAGGTGAGCACTGGGCAGGCAAGTCTGGTTCTCCACAAAGATGGGGATCAACAAAACATTTACATCCACCTAGCAGAAGGAAGGCGCACCCAAGCTTCCTTCGGCATCCTAAAGACTGACCTGGAGCTTCAGAAACCCATTAATCAAACCCCAAAGAAATTACACACACATTGCATTTTTTGTTAGTGTTAAACTCTGTGATCAGTTTTCCAAAATCACTCTGAATCCTGTCCTTGTCATGAAAGAGGTTGGTGTTACCTTGTCTCTGTGTGTGTTCTGGGTCTTTATCAGTAACAAGATTGGGATTATGCTTTCTCACTCATGTACCCTATGCCTGCCCCTTTCTCAAAGTGAGGAGCGGCAGGTATCTTTATATGTTTTTTTGGTTCTTCCTGCCTAGAGGGAAAGGATGGCCATTCGGCTTCTGACTCAGGCAGTGGCAGGATCTACCTTGTCATCACCAATGCTGGGAGCAGCATAGTCTCAAATTTTCTTGCTGTTTTCCTGTTTTATTGGCAGAGGATTAAAAGGGAGAGAGGAGGGGATTGCTCAGATAAATGTAGCACACGGAACTAGATGCACAACCAACCCTGGTTGAAATGCACTAGTTTTTCTGGCTCTGAACGAATGAGGATCACTGAGTACACAGGCGTCTGACCTGGGTCCCCAGGGCGTGACCTGCTCCTCTCCCACCTTTGTGGTCAGCTACCCCTGACATGCTATGTCCACATGGCTGCAGTTTTAACAGGCTCAGGGCTACAAGCAAGTTGAGCCAATGGTGCTTGTTAAACAGCTTCTTCTATTAGGTTGGCCAAAAAGTTCATTTAGGTTTTTCCATAAGATGGCATAAAAACCCAAATGAACTTTCTGGTCAGTCCAGTACCTCTCCTTGTCTGGCCTGAAAAGTACCGTAAGTAGGGACCAGCGGTGCCTTTCTGAATGGCAATGTTTCTGCTTATTGATAAGCACATCATACAGTTGAACAGCAGAAGCTTTTGGTTTTAAGAAAACTCACATCCGTGGCTTGCTTCCTGTGGGTGAGATCCAGTCTACACTTTTGCAGATTGCTGCTGACCAGGTTCCAGGGTTTCTTTTAGGTCTTTCTAGGCATAGTTTTCCCACAGGCAGTGTCTTAATACCGACATCAAATTGCCTCTTAGGGATTTAGAATGGAGAGCAGTTGAGACTGGAAAAGGCTAAAAATAACCAAGCCTAATTGATTCCATGCATTTTGTTTAAGCGAAAGTGCTGAGAGGAATGGGTCTAGAAAATCACCATAATTTTATGGACCACTAAGTACATAGCCCTCCATCTACTAATTACCCGAAACCCTTTAAGAGAAGCACCTCATGTTGTGTAGAATCTGGAGGCATTTTAGGATCTATAAATACTCTGAGCTGACCCTGGGCATGTTTGCCTGTTCATTTATGAAGTGTTTATCTTAAGCTCTGTGAACCCCAGGATTCAGTTATATGTTTTCAGTGTTTCAGCCCTCCTTTCGTTTAGGTAGCCAGCCTATGTAATTGACGCCCTATGACCTTGACTGCAAACTGTAGGTGTTGCCCTGGTGCCCTTGCCCCTCCCCTACTTGACTTGCGACTGTTTGTGCTCTTTATTGTGAGCTGAGGGGTTTTTGATATTTTTCTTAATCGGAGGATACTTGTTTTACAACGTTGTATTATTTTCTGCTGTATAACAAGATGAGTCAGCTATATGTGTGTGTATATCCCTTCCCTCTTGAACTTCCCTCCCACCCGGCTCCCCATCCTGCCCTTCTAGGTCCTTACAGAGAATTAAGCTGAGTTCCCTGTGCGATCACAGTAGTTCCCGCTAGATATCTGTTGTACGCATGAGAGTGTATATGTCTCAGTGCTACTCTGCCAATCTACCCGACCCCCCCACCGTATCATTCCATCTGTGTCTCTATTCCTGCCCTGCAGATAGGTTCATCTGTACCAGTTTTCTAGATTCCACGTATATGCATTAATATATGTATTTGTTTTTCTGATTTCACTCTGTATGACAGACACTAGGTCTACCCACATCACTGCAAATGACCCAAACTTTCCTTTTTTTTTGCTAAGTAATATTCTGTTTTTCATAGTGTACCACGTCTTCTTTATCCATTCATCTGTCGATGGACTTCTAGGTTGCTTCCATGTCCTGGCTATATTGTAAATAGTGCTTCTGTGAACATTGGAGTACGTGTGTCTCTTTGAATTATGTTTTCCTCAGAGTATATTGGACTGTGATTTTTATGGCCGCATAACCCAAGTTCTTCTCTCTGCAGGGTATTTTCCCTGAAACGTACATCCATTTGAAAGAGGCCACCGTGGAAGACCGCGGGTAAGTTCTAACGTAGGAAAATGCCTAACAGGTGAGCTAAAGGTACAGTATCATTACGGGTTTTATGAAATTGTAAGGTATCATTTTGTGCATTATTTGTCTCAGGTCATCAATTCCACTTGTTGGATGAAAGGAAAATGGAATTTTTTTCCTGACATCATTCCTTCTGCCTTCTCTTTTGATATTTTTTCCTCCCTTGCATCCTTCCCTGGGACAGTGGAGGCAGATAATGAGTGAACATAGAGGGCCTGTATCTTCCTCTTGTACCAGCTGCTCACTGATGCATGCCTCTGTGAGTGTGCGTGCGTGCACGCACTCACACACATGTGAACATTTGGTGCTCTTTAGCCGTTAGACTTGGGAACCTTCTCTTTGGGAACCTTGGGGGATGACAGGTGACCAAGCTGCAACCTGTGCTGTTTATCTCTGAACCCTGGACGAGTCAGCGCACCTGGGGCTTTCCCCCTGCAAATCAGAGAAAACAGACCTGGCCCCACATTGGCCCTGAACTGTTTTGTTTATTTTTTCCTTTCTTGGCTGTACCGCATGGCATGTGATATGGAACCTCAGTTCTCCAAACAGGGATCAAACCAGCACCCCCTGGAGTGGAAGCCCAGAGTCTTAACCACTGGACCACCAGGGAAGTCCCTGGTTGTGAACTTGATGAAAAATTATATGAACTAACTAATATGTGTGATTGTGCTCTGCAGAGAAATTCACTTCATTGATGGTGAGTCAGTGGGCAGGAGCATCAAGGAGAGAATAAAGAAAGCTTGGAGCAGAAATTCCAGGGCTATTAGAAAGGAGTGGATCACAGAAGCGTATTAGCTCACAGCCACAGAGAACATTTTCAGCCCTAAATTCCACACCGTCATTTTATAGATGTGAGATGGAGATGTGCCCAAATTAACACATAACCAGGACTCAAAACCACGTGTCCTGCACTATTGGAGAACCTCCCCTCCCTTTTCTTTAATTAAAAAAAAGCAGAAGCAAGTTTTATTTACTTATTTTAATTTTTGGTTACACTCTGGGACATGTAGAATCTTAGTTCCCCGACCAGGGATCGAACCCACATCCCTTGCTTTAAATGACAGATTCTTAACCGATAAACCACAAGGAAGTCTCTGGAAAATCTTTCTGATGGACTGTTCCTGGCAGCCTCCAGGATCACTAGCCATGGCCACACTGGAGGAAAGGCAGAGTTTGGGGCATGTTCCCAGTAACTAGGGTTGCCAGGTAAAATGCAGAATGTCAAATTTTAAATTCAGGTAAAAAGTAATTTTTATTTACATTCATATGCCATGTATTTCCTGAGACATACTTAGAGTTAAAAATTAATCTATCTGAAATCCAAACCTAATGGGGCACCTTGTATTCTTATCGATGTCTGGAAATTCCACCAGTAATCCCCATTCGTTAGATTGCTTTCACTCTTTCCTTTTGCTAATCATAAAAATACCAGACGGGATTTATGTGGATGAATGTCACGTCTGCCTTGTATTAAAAGTCCACTGTGAGTAAGTGAGGATTTGGGTATATGTACGTTTTCTGTGCAGGTAGCCAGCAGATGAGAAGCAAACCAAGGACTGTTGCAAAAGAGGGCCCCACTTCCATCCCACAGCAGGTCCTGTGTGATGTTACAAGCCCCAGGACCTTGTGCCAGGAACACCCCTCCACTTGCCCACCCTCACTGATAAAATGGCAACTTGGCAGAACCAGGGAAAGGACTCAGTTTGGGCTTCCATCGCTGGGAATTGCTGAAGCCAGCCTAGCGTGGTATAGTAAGTCCCCTACATGTGAACAAGTTGCATTCCAGGAGTGTGTTCATAAGTCCAACAGAGTTAGCCTAGGTACCCAACTAATACCATCAGCTATAGAGTACTGTACTGTCATAGGTTTATAGTGCTTTTCACACAAATAATACAAAAAAGCAAACAAAAAACATTTTTACTCTTACAATACGGTACCTTGGAAAGTACAGTAGTCCAGTACAATAGCTGGCATACAGCTGCTGGCATTGAGTGAACAGGTAAGAGTTACTGGCTGGAGGAGGGAGAGGAGGTGGGAGGTGGTAGAGATGAAAGGTCATCAGCAATAGGCGACAGAGAGCAAACTGTGATTTCCGTCACACCTGATGTTCACGGCACAGGTTCCGGTTCCTTTCTGGAACCAGATGCACATTAGCATCTTTGAAAGTTCGCGACATGGAGGTTTGTATGTAGGGGCCTTACTGTACTCAAGGTTCCTGGAAAGATCCGAAATGGGGAAACAGGGATTTCCCTTGCAGTGCCATGAGTATTCATTGGAAGGACTGAGGCTGACGCTCCAATCCTTTGGCCACCTGATGGAAAGAGTCGACTTATTGGAAAAGACTGTAATGCTGGGAAAGATCAAGGGCAGGAGGAGAAGGGGACAACAGAGGACGAGATGGTTGAATGGCATCATTGACTTAATGGACATGGGTTTGAACAAACTCTGGGAGATAGTGAAGCACAGGGAAGCCTGGTGTGCTGCAGTCCATGGGATCACAAAGAGTCAGACGTGAATTAGTGACTGAATAGCAACAACCAGTGGTTAGGATTCGTCACTTTCACTGCCAGGGCCCAGGTTCAGTCCCTGGTCCCGGAGCTAAGATCCTCCAAGCTATGGGGCTTAGCCAAAAAGAACAACAAAAAATACCAGAAAACAAAGCAAAACAAACAAACAAAAAAAAAAGAGAAAGTAGAGGCTGAACTCCATATCCATTCCACTGTAGACACAATTCATTTTGAGAATCGTGATGTGTTAAGCTCTTTCTCTTTTCTCAGATGCTAGATGTGATAAAAATTGCCAGAGCTTCCCTAAATGGACAAGTTTTGCTTGGTTTCAAGACCAACCAGCCCCATCCCCATCTTTGAGTTCTAAGGATCATGATGTCCATCAGGAGAACCACTGACGATCCCCCCGGAGTAAAGGGAGCCTGTATCTGTTCTCTTTAGGCAGAATGAGACCGTGATTCCTGGGGAGCTCCCCCTGGTGCAAGAGCTTACCTCCACGCTGCGGGAATGGGCTGTCATCTGGCGCAAGCTGTATGTGGTGAGTTATCCCCAGGCTTGGAGCTAGTGGCACTATTCTTGGGCCCTCAGCCCATCTGTTCTGCTACAAGAGGTCAACCATTCCTTAGCTCTGTATGTGGAGTGGGTGCATCTTACATGGACAGTACAATGGTTGATAACCTGCAGACTTCCATTTTCCTGGAGGAGGGCGGCTGATGATACAGGTGGTGGAGGAAGTGCCTGTAAGACATTGGGTTAGTATTTTTTCCAGTTGACACGCTGATTGTAAGGTTATGAGGATGACAACTGCAAATCCATCATCCTTTCTTAAGTGCTTGGAACTATTCATCGTCACAGCAGTCCTAGTCCTATAAAGTAGATGTAATTACTGCCAGTTGATCATTGGAGGGCTTCCCTGATGGCTCAGACAGTAAAGAATCTGCCCACAGTGCAGGAGACCTAGGTTCAATCCCTGGGTCAGGAAGATCCCCTGGAGATGTGAACGTCTCCAGTATTCTTGCCTGGAGAATTCCATGGACAGAGGAGCCTGGTGGGCTACCGTCCATGCAGTCCCCTAGAGTTGGACATGACTGAGCAACTGAAAATATCAGTGGAGAAATTGCAGGACATGATTTTAGCCTTTCCACCTAACCCAGTGAATAAGCATTTGGCACTTGTCAGTGCTCAGCTATGTTGAGGGCTCCCCTGAGGGTGGCTTTCCCTACTGTGTCCAGTGTGCCTTAGCGATGCTTAAATGTGGGTCATGTCAAACTATGCTCTAAAGCGTCTTTTTGAGGCCAACTCATAGTACTGTTGATTACAATAATGGCTTGACGTCAGGATGCTAGCAGGCCAGATCAGTGGGAAATGGCACAGAAACCAGCACTCACTCATAAACCATCCTCCCAAGTTGTGTGTGTGGGTTCGTAATCAAGACAGGGTAAATCTATATATTCAGTGCTCCCGTTTCATTTAGTTTATGTTTTCCAATTTCTCCATCTTTTTTTTGCTGTAGTTGTTCTTTCTCAAGCTTTTATCAAGCATAGTAGAAAAGCTTTTGCATACATATATATATTTTAGGAAATTATGAATTTTTGCCTAGCTAAAAAAGTTTGACTGTAATTTTGCTGTATTTAAAGTCAAGTAAATTTAGCACTTAACATTTATCAGGCTGGGGACATCCCTGGGGGTCCAGTGGCTAAGATTTCATACACTCAATGCAGGGGGCCTGGGTTCAATCCCTGGTCGGGGAACTAGGTCCCACAAGCTGCAACTAACAGTTTGAATGCCATAACTAAAGATTCCATATGCAAGTCAGTATATTAGAAAAAATATTTATCAGGCTAGCCCGCTGCAGTCCATGGGGTCGCTAGGAGTCAGACACGACTGAGCGACTTCACTTTCACTCTTCACTTTCATGCATTGTAGAAGGAAATGGCAACCCACTCCAGTGTTCTTGCCTGGAGAATCCCAGGGACGGGGAAGCCTGGTGGGCTGCCGTTTATGGGGTTGCACAGAGTTGGACACGACTGAAGCGACTTAGCAACAGCAGCACCTGGGGCGGCCATCTTGCAGAGACCAAGAACTCTGAGTCTCATGGCAGCAAGGGTGCACTGGTGTCCACTTGAGGATGCTCTTTGCTCAACACTGAAATGTGCAAACACTGTTTCCTAAAGTTTCCTCTTTCCTGTAGGCTTCATGGGTAAGCATCACTAAGTTTGCCTTCTGTAGGTATCTTCCAGACATCCATGGCTAAGAATTCTCAGCAGTGTATATTCCCTTATGTGTGAATGACATCAGTGAGGTAATGGACTCAGCTCAGTGCCTGGGAGGCAGTTTCTCTCTCTCTCTCTCTTTTTTTTTAATGTGGCTATGCTCATCTTAGTTTTTGTTCAGTCATGTGTATATTCTACATTTTAACTTTCAAAAGCCAGTCTTACTAAGTTATTGAGAGCACTTCACTCTAGACCCTCAGTACTAAAAGCAGGAATCAAACTCATCCTAGTCTAACTTCTAAGAGTTAGTGTGAGATAATTCGTCTCCCAAGGCCGTAGTTGTATAGGATAGATATGCAGTAGAAATCACCAGCCCCTTCTATGGAAAAGCATGTGATTTTTTTCTGCCAGCACATCCTTCAAGGCCCCATTTAAGTCATTTTTTTCTTCATAATGTGTCTTCTAAACCCATCAATCCATAATGTTTCCTTCTGGACTGTGGGAGCACTTACTGGCAAGTCTATCTGGCCCATGGGGCATGCCGCCTTGTAATGCAAGTGATCTTTTGATCTCTTTATGTTTTACCCAGGAGAGAGCTGACCTTTAAGTCCTTAAATCACAAGCTAGGAGAGGAGAGAGATGCTGTTTAAGCCCTTTGATCCCCATCGATCATCTTGTCTTTCTATTGAAAACACTCTCTCGTTCCAGTTAATTGATTGGTTAGTGGAAGATGTAACGAGGTTGGTGGATGGGTTAGTTCTTTAACGAATTCCTTCTGGAAATTGGTGAGTGGTAATACGGGTTAGCTGGTAAGTACTGGGAAATGAGATTTTTATAGCTGTAATATACAGCATGGGATGAACTAGACATTTCTGCTTGCTGAAAGACAACTTTCATGCTTTAGGTCATTGTCTGTGTCTAGTCCATGTCCACAGGTAATTGTGCTGAGTCTGCTGTTGACCAGAAATGGGAAGTAAGTGAGGCAGAGAGGAAGATACATGGTTCATGTATTTGGGCTTCCATATCTCTTAAGCTCTGGCTGAGGAACTTCCTCTGTGGAAATTCCACTATTTAATAGCAGAATAGGGGTTCTAAGTTAAAAGAAATCCACCCCCTCTTGGAGACCAGCCTGTTTCCCATCTTCATTTGACTCTCATAAGATAATTATTTTGTTATTTGTGAATATTTTTTGATGACTTACAGCTGCAGTTGCTTGACTAAAAGACATCCAGTTTGGGAATCTTCATCAGTTGATAAGGCTGAGAATTTGTTCCTGCTTTTGGTAACAAAGCTCACCCATTCAGAGGTGATCCATGTCATTATGGAAATCTTGGCCTTCTCCATTTTTTTCCTGTCCCTTCCGAAAGCATTGACAGTTCACTTCAGGCAGAATTTCTGAAATGCTTTCTCAAAAATTTGGGAGTTTGAGATGGACATGTACACACTGTTCTTTTAAACATGGATAACCAACACCTACTGTCTAGCACAGGGAACTCTGCTCCATATTAGGTGGCAGCCTGGATGGGAGGGGAGTTTGGGGGAGAATGGATACATGTATATGTGTGGCTGAGTCCCTTTAGCGTCCATCTGAAACTGTTACAACATTGTTAATGGTCTGTATCCCAATATAAAATAAAAATTTTTTTAAAGTCTTTTATGTCAAAGTAGGAAGACTCAAATAGCAAGCCTTCACTGGGAAAAAACGAAAAGGAGCCCAAATTTATAGCTTTCAGTCCACTCCCCCAACACACTCTGAGACAAGCAAGTGTGCTCACATCCACATGTGCGCGCACATATACACACCCCTACACTTTTATCGGTGTGTGTTTTCTGGTTCTATGTCAGTTCCTTCAGTCTGGGTAAAGATAAATACAGATTTTACTAAAACGCATCAGTACTCCTATCTTTCATGCATTTACTCCCAGTGATTATGAAGCTAGGCATTCTCTCTGGTGTCTTTAAGAACATCTTAGAACGTCTGCATTTCTCTGTAACACATGTCTTAGTTCTCTTCTTTTCAGCCTCAGGTCATGAGAAAATTAGGAGGTAGATACAGTCTCTTAAGTGAGAGGAAAATGCAATCTAATAACCAGATTAAGGCCAGCCATGTAATTATTCTAGAAAGGAAAGATGTTTGTATAATTCTGGTTTCTTCTTAGCATTCAGACTGTAAGCTTATGAAATTACCATAAATATGTTTTAGTGTTGGGGGGATGGCCATGCTAGGGAAAGGGGAACCCATTCATCCAGGCAAGAAAGAAGTGGTAATTCCCACTCTTTCCCTCTTTTCTCTTTGTTGTATTAATATTATTTATTGATTTTTCTTTGAATTATCTTCCTTGTGTGCTTTGGTGAAGAAACAAGCTGTTGGGGACAGATGGGGATTAGAAATTAGGAGGCCTGCTTTCTCATCCTGACTATGCTGTAACTGACCCTGGTGTTAGAGCTTGAAGTCTCCATGTCTGAATTTGAGGCCCTCTGTAAAAATGATGTAAAATGTGCCTTGCTGACTCCATAGAGTCCTAAGGGTATAAAAAGATGGTGGCTGTGAAATATTGTGCAGACAAACCATCAAGGACCCTGCAAACGTGAGCATGACCGTTTTTATTAAGTTTTTTTTTTTTTCACTCTGGACCATTTTTAAAGCTTTTATTGAATTTGTCACAATATTGTTTCTGTGGTTTATGTTTTGATTTTTTGGCTGCCAGTCATGTGGGATCTTAGCTCCTCGACCAGGGATTGAACGCACACCCCCCTGCAATGGAAGGCCAAGTGTCAACCTCTGGACCACCAGGGAAGTTCCAAACATGAGCTTATTGATGTTCTAGCTGGAAGTAGCTGCCATCCTGGGTGTCCTCCCGTGGCACAGCCTGGCTTGGCATTCCTTTGACCTGACTTGGAGACCCTGAAGCTCCTTTCTGTGCCCCACATCCTCGCCCAAACGAAGGCCACTTCCTTTGGCTTGTGTTGTCCTCTTAGGTGGTGTGGCCTTGAGCTCTCAGTAACCAAGCTACGTGTCTCTCCCCATAGAATTGTGTGCCTCCTTAACTTAGGTTCCAGTCCCGAGGCAGAGATCTTTCCAGAAAGGAAAGGGGGAGCATGCAGTGCATCATGCACATTTACTGCAGTTTCTGGTGAGCTTTGCCTGCACTGCTGATCCTCAGTGGGAGCCGGTGTGCTGGGTGTGTTTTCAGCGCCTGAACAGGGAAGGAGGGAGCATGGTGAAGGAGGAAGTTGTTGCCTGGTAAAATGGCGACACTGGGGACACTGGGGCAGACAGAGGGCCGTTTCTTAAATTTGACTTGCTGGGAATTCCCTGGTGGTCCAGTGGTTAGGACTCTATGCTTTCACTGTTGCAGGCCTGGGTTCAGTCCCTGGTCAGAGAACTATGATCCCATAAGCTGCATGACATGGCCAGGAAAAAAAAAAGTTCTGACGTGCTCCGTTTGTTTGGTTGCTAAGTCATGTCTGACTCTTAATGCAGCTCCATGGACTGTAGCCCACCAGGCTCTTATGTCCATGGGATTTCCCAGCAAGAATACTGGAGCAGGTTGCCATTTCCTGCTCCCTTACTTGGTATATATACTTTTATTATATTCAGAAAAAATAACAAACCTGATAATACAAACAAATGCAAACAAAAAGAACAGATTCTGAGAGCAGAGATTTTGGTTCATGGTGTTCCACTGGTGGATTTTACAAACGAGGGCAAGTCCTTTGACCTCCTAAGTTTTGTTTTCTTCGGCCTCAGTGGTAATTATATATTATACGTGCGTTGCAGATTGGCTGTAGAATTCAAAAGGAAAAATCTGTGTGGAACTCCTAGGACGGTGCCTGCATCTTGTGGGCAAGATGTCACAGCCCCTGACTGACTCCCCCTTTAGAGCACTGCTTCATGAAAGAGTTGATTCGTGATGAAAGGATCCACGTGGAATTTTGCCCTGAAGTAGTATAAGGGTGTGTCTGCCACCTACCCCATGGGTTCCCTTCCAGCCACAGGGTTACTCAGCTACATTAGGTGCATAGTATTTCATCTTTTATTTTCTGTGGCCTCTCAGGATCTTGCGGGTTTTCTCTAGCCGAGGAAAGTAGATCCAGTGAGCTGAACTTTGGTTTCTTTTCCTTCTTCCGTGCTCCGTATGAGATCGCCCAGATAGAAGGGTGGACTCCTGTGCGTTGAAAAACTTTTACATGACAGATGGATATAATATCTTAAGTTTACTTTTCTAGTGACAACCTAGTTACACTTTCTGAATATGCACAAATCTCTATCCCACCTTCCAAATGTCCTGTTTTCTCAACTTAAAATCAGGTCTTGAAAACTGACAAGTTAGATTGTATTTTTTTTTAAGTTTTTTATTTTTTAAATTTTAAAATCTTTAATTCTTACATGCATTCCCAAACATGAACCCCCCTCCCACCTCCCTCCCCACAACATCTCTCTGGGTCATCCCCATGCACCAGCCCCAAGCATGCTGTATCCTGCGTCAGACATAGACTGGCGATTTAATTCCTACATGATAGTATACATGTTAGAATGCCATTCTCCCAAATCATCCCACCCTCTCCCTCTCCCTCTGAGTCCAAAAAGTCCATTATACACATCTGTGACTCTTTTCCTGTCTTGCATACAGGGTCATCATTGCCATCTTCCTAAATTCCATATATATGTGTTAGTATACTGTATTGGTATTTTTCTTTCTGGCTTACTTCACTCTGTATAATTGGCTCCAGTTTCATCCATCTCATCAGAAATGAATTCTTTTTAATGGCTGAGTAATACTCCATTGTGTATATGTACCACAGCTTTCTTATCCATTCATCTGCTGATGGACATCTAGGTTGTTTCCATGTCCTGGCTATTATAAACAGTGCTGTGATGAACATTGGGGTACATGTGTCTCTTTCAATTCTGGTTTCCTCAGTGTGTATGCCCAGCAGTGGGATTGCTGGGTCATAAGGTAGTTCTATTTGCAATTTTTTAAGGAATCTCCACACTGTTCTCCATAGTGGCTGTACTAGTTTGCATTCCCACCAACAGTGTAGGAGGGTTCCCTTTTCTCCACACCCTCTCCAGCATTTATTGCTTGCAGATTTTTAACGAGTGTTATTTACTTATTTAATTTTTGGCCACACTCTGCAGCATGTGGGATCCTAGTTCCCTGATTAGGGATCAAACCGGAGTCCCCCATTCCCCCTGCACTAGAACGCAAAGTCCCAACCACTAGACGGCCAAGGAATTCTCTAGAGTATATTTGTGTGGGTGTCGGGGTCAAACTTTTTTTCAGACAGACTGTCCCAGGAATTGTGAGATGTTTGGTCATCATAAACACATCTCTCACCTCACCCTGAGATTCAGTACTGTTTCCCACCTTCCGATTGGAGAAATGGTTTGGTGAGGTTTGATCAGCCAAATTGTTTTGTTCATACAAGTTGAGACTGAACCTGATCCGATTCTCTTATGGGAAAGAGATCATAGAAGAGCCTGGCGGTGGAACGTGGTTAATACGTCTTATTGAATCAAAGGAACTTAATTGCTAAAATGTACTCTGTTGATACGGGCTTTCCTGGTGGCTTAGTGGTAAAGAATCTGCCTGCCAATGCAAGAGACATGGGTTCGATCTCTGGTCCAGGAAGATTCCCAGGAAATGGAAATGACAACCCACCCCAGTATTCTTGCTTAGGAAATCCCATGAACAAAGGAGCCTAGCAGGCTACAGTCCATGGGGCCACAAAGAGTCGCACACAACTTAGCAACTAAACAACAGCTTCATTGATGAGACTTCTCTGGTCTAGTGGTTAAGACTCTGAATTCACTTCTGGGAACAGGGGTTCATCCCTGGTCAAGGAATTAAGATCCTGCATGTTGCATGGCACCGCCAATAAAAATATTAAAAATTTAATAAAATGTTCTTTGTTAAAAGTATTGGTCTCCTCTCATTGAAAATTTGCCAGCCAAATAGAACCTAGGGTCAGCATCTGCTGGATAATCAAAAAAGCAAAAGAGTTCCAGAAGAACATCTATTTCTGCTTTATTGACTATGCCAAAGCCTTTGACTGTGTGGATCACAATAAACTGGAAAATTCTGAAAGAGATGGGAATCCCAGACCACCTTACCTGCCTCCTGAGAAATCTGTATGCAGATCAAGAAGCAACAGTTAGAAATGGACATGGAACAAAAGACTGGTTCCAAATCGGGAAAGGAGTACGTCAAGGCTGTTTAGTGTCACCCTGCTTATTTAACTTATATGGAGAGTGCATCATGAGAAATGCTGGACGGGGTGAAGCACAAGCTGGAATCAAAATTGCTGGGAGAAATATCAATAACCTCAGATATGCAGATGACACCACCCTTATGGCAGAAAGCGAAGAAGAACTAGAGAGTCTCTTGATGAAAGTGAAAGAGCAGAGTGAAAAAGTTAGCTTAAAACTTAAAACATTTAGAAAACTAAGATCATAGCATCTGGTTCCATTACTTCATGGCCAATAGATGGGGAAACAGTGACAGACTATTTTTTTGGGCTCCAAAATCACTGTAGATGGTGATTGCAGCCATGAAATTAAGAGAGGCTTGCTCCTTGGAAGAAGAGTTATGACCAACCTAGATAGCATATTAAAAAGCAGAGATATTAGTTTGCCAACAAAGGTCCATCTAGTCAAAGCTATGGTTTTTCCAGTAGTCATGTATGGATGTGAGAGTTGGACTATAAAGAAAGCTAAGCACCAAAGAATTGATGCTTTTGAACTGTAGTGTTGGAGAAAACTCTTGTCAGTCCCTTGGACTGCAAGGAGATCCAACCTGCCCGTCCTAAAGGAAATCAGTGCTGAATATTCATCGGAAGGACTGATGCTGAAGCTGAAACTCCAGTACTTTGGCCACCTGATGTGAAGAACTGACTCCTTGGAAAAGACCCTGATCCTGGGAAAGATTGAAGGCGAGAGAAGGGGACGACAGAGGATGAGATGGTCGGATGACATTACCGACTTGATGAGCGTGAGTTTGAGCAAGCTCCGGGAGTTGGTGATGGACACGGAAGCCTGGCGTTCTGCAGCCCATGGTGTCACAAACAGCTGGACATGACTGAGTGACTGAACGGAACCAGACCCACTCCCATAATATACATTTTAAGATATCAGGATGAGTCAGAAGGTTTTCAGGAAGGAGAAACTGTTCTCAAGCAGGATACATTGTTGTTACATAGTCCCTATTACAGAGTTTAAACTGATTTGTTTTCTAATCATCAGTTCTGGGTTTATAGAAAAAAAGGAATGTAGAGGGAAAAAAGGGGGGTTTGTCCTTTCTTCCTCCTTGAGAACCCCAGTCCCCTTTCTTCTACTCGGAGAACCTGGACTTCTTATCAATCTGCCTAGGAATTGACTCTGTCTCTCCCCCCCTTTTCTTTCAGTAGAATTATGATGCCAAGGGAAATGGGCATCGTTTTCATTCCATAACTGCTTCTTGGTTCCTAAATTGTTGAGGCAGCATTTTCTCCTGACCCTCATATGGAGGGTCTCTGATCCAGTGGCAAGTAATAGTTAGAGGAGGTTGTGGCACTTGTAGGAGCCTGGACAACCATTTGTAACTTAAAAGCTTTCAAACGGTTAGAAACAAATCCAGTTACACAGTTAGAGATGCAGGGAGCAAACAGTAGAAAGAGAACAATTACAATTATTACAATTAAGATAGTTTTCCACTGTGGGGAGCTAGTTAATGTTTCGCAAAGTGAGGTGACAGGCTTTGGGAGAATCCATAAACCTGAATCATCTTATTCATGTGTTTAGTAAAGTGAGTAACATTAGTACTCATATCTGTTATATATGTACAGCATTGGGTGTGAATAATGGCACAAGTCCCTCCTTATGCAGCCGTTAGAATATCTAAGGCCAATCTGTTTTGTAAAACCACCTTTTTAATTGGTATTTGTTCAGCATTAAGGGCTGAAAGTTAGAGCATCAACTTATAGTATGACATCTCATCTGTAGTTCCCAGAGAGGGAACGAGTATTGTAGCCAGATGATCATACCAGTGAAATACAGATTTTGCCCAAGGAGTTTTAAGGTGCGGCAGATTAATAGGTTTCTCTGGAAGCTCTGAAAATAAGAAGCTATGAATAAAAGTTAGACCTGGGGTGCATCTTCCTATCCAGCCAGGGGGAAGCCACACCCATAGGTGTGAGCCACATATCCAGTAGGTCCCGTTTGGAGCAAACCAGTGTGACTGAGGGATCCAGTCCCAATCAGTTCCTGGCCAGGCAAGAGGAGGACCTAAACTGGGTTTGGAAAACACAGGAGTGATTGCATTGTATATTTCTTGAGGCAAATATCCCAGTTGTTTCCAATCATTGTAATTAAGTTGGCTAACTTCTCGGGATGGCTCTATTTGTTCCCAGCATATAGGAGCATTAGATTGTATGTGTCCCTTTTCAGGAGTTAGCCATGTGACCTCATCCCATATTTGATAAACATCAGGTAGAAAACCACCATATCTAGACCAATTTACTTTCTTATGTGCAGCAAAATAGTCATTAAACCAAGTTAAAACATAATCAAAATAAAAGTTACATTATGTCCATAGTTGCATGAGTCTGTCTTAGGATTGTTAGATGTCATCAGATCAAGAAGAGGAGTCGCATGTGATTGTTATTGGTGAAGGTATTCTCAGAGTTGAAGAAAGTCCTTTCCTTGAAGTGGAGAAACTCACCTTGGGAAGTCTTCAGTTGGTCAGGAGGGGAGTGCTCCACAGACACAGCAATTAGACTGATTGTGGAATGCAGCATAGGAAAGAGCCCAGGACAGGAAGGCATTGTCTTGAGGGTCAAACAGCAGACGTCAGGACTCCAGGAGTCAGCAGAAGCAAGCCCACCTAGATTCTCAGGCCTATTTTGGTTCCTGGCTCAACAGCGGCTTGTTTGATAAAAAGGCTGAGTCAGATGTTAACCTCCCAGTAATGTCTTTTGAAAAGGTGAAAGCTGAGTCACACAGTTAACTTTAAGGCTTCAGGATCTATGATAATGTCTGTGCAGGGAAACAGTCTGTCATAGAGACAGTCCCTTCTTCTTAGGAGCAGTTTGAGCGCTCATTGAAGCTACAGGTAAAACTTTAAAACCAACTCTCTTGTGTTTCCTGAGTTAACTTATGCAGATGTCTCTTAATAATGTCATTAGCTTTTTTCTGCCTTTCCTGATGATTGGGGTCTCCAGTAACAGTGTAAGTTATATTCTATTCCTAGAGCTTTTGACACCCCTTGAGTTCCAGCAGCTTTGAAGCTGGAGCATTGTTGCTCTGAACTTCAGAGTTTAAGATCCCACTTACATCAGGAGAAGTCAGTACACTAAAATTTTGCCCATTAGTAAACTTATGAGCTTTAGGTATTAGCAAAACAATAGTAACAATTACCCTTAAGCAATGTGGCCATGGCCTTTATTTTCAGTAACAAAGAAACGAAACTATGAGCCTGTGGGCAAGCTCAAAGTTGGAGCCTACAAGAGAGCAATTTGAAGAGCCTTAAAGCCTTAAGAGTAACTAGAGACCAAACCGGTTTGTTGGTTTGGGCCTGCTGAGTCTCAGTTACAAGTTTATATAAAGGCCAGGCAAATTCCCCATAACATGGGATCCAAATGTGGCAGTAGCCTGTAATGCCCAAGAATCGTTTCAGTTGTCTTGAAGTCATAGGTAGAGGATTATCTAACATAGGTTTAACTCTAGAAAACATCCTTCAAATCAATGATTGAAAAATATTTGGCTTGTCCAGACAGCCCCATTACGGTAGTGGATCAGGAGGAAAGCAGACCAGGGGCTTTAGTGAGCAGAAAGTTGCCCCAGTGTCCAAAAGAAAATCGACTTGTTGTAGGAAGAGGGACCCCTTCCAGGGCCCGAAACTGGGCTCTTGTCTAACACTCGGAAATAAATTGTCCGAGGAGACACATGTGCTGACAAAGCAAGAGATTTTATTGGGAAAGGGCATCCGGGAGGAGAGCAGTAGGGTAAGGGAACCCAGGAGACCTGCTCTGCCACGTGGCTCGCAGTGTCGGGTTTTATGGTGATGGGATTAGTTTCTAGGTGGTCTTTGACCAATCATTATAATTCAGAGTCTTTCCTGGTGGCGCACGCATCACTCAGCCAAGATGGATGCTAGCGAGAGGGATTCTGGGAAGTGGACGGACACACAGTGTCTCCTTTAGACCTTTCCCGAGCTCTTCCTGTTGGTGGTGGCTTATTAGTTCTGTATTCCTTATCAGGATCTCCTGTCATAAAACAACTCATGCAGATGGTTACTATAGTACCTGGCCACAGTGGGCGGTTTCAATCAGTGTGCTTCCCCTAACGTGGACGGAGGAGCCTGGTGGGCTACAGTCCATGGGGTTGCAAAGAGTCGGACACGACTGAGCGACTTCACTTTCACTTTCTTTTCCCCTAACAGACTGATTGGCCCTGCACAGATAGGATACCCGGGGTACCTCAGGTGTTACTAGGATGGGAGCTTGTGTGGGGACTCCTGGACACCTTCAGTCCCGATTGTCTTGAGAGTCTGACCCGTGGGGCCTACACCTAGGAGGGCAGTCTCTTCTCCCGGATGGTCCTTTGCAGACAGGACATGGAGCCAGGGGTGGCTTAGATGCCTGAGGGCAATCTCCCTCTTTCCACAGTAATAACAAGTCCGTCCCTTTTCACCTGGGTCCCTCTGGGCATTTTTCTCAGGCTGTTTCGGAGCAGGTCTAACAGCCTTTGTTGGGGCTTCAGTCTTTTGCCTGGTTCTTTTTTGCCTCTTATTTTCCTCCTTATGTTCTCTACCATAATATACCATCTGAGCTAGCTGTAACAGTTTTCCTAAAGACTGATTTGGTCCAATGGCTGTTTTTGTAACTTACAGCAGATATCTGGAGCTCACTGAGGGAGAAATCTATCTTTTAAGATCATTACTCCTCCGCACTTTCAAGATTGACATCAGTAAACTTGTGGAGAGCCTCCTGTATTCTATACTAGGAGTTGATCAGGAATTTCCTTCTCTCCCTGTTCTATGTCAGCCAACTGAGCATAAAGTCTTGGCATGTGCTTACTAAAGTCTTACAAGAATACATCTGGCAAAGTGGCTCTATTATGGGAACTGTTTGGCTCCCGGTAGGAAGGAGGGTTATTTAATGTTCTTCTTTCCCCTTGTCTCATGTTCAAGCCATTCATCTCCAAAAGCAGTAGCTTCTCCCAAAACTCACGCTCTCAAGCCATGAGTCAGCATCTGTCCCAAGACGTGCATTACATCTCACCAAGTAATGTCATAAAGTAAAGTTAGTCCCATAAAGGCTTCTCTATACTTTTCAGTTCAGTTCAGTTGCTCAGTTGTGTCTGACTCTTTGCAACATCATGGACTGCAGCATGCCAGGGCTCCCTGTCCATCACCAACTCCCGGAGTTTACGCAAACTCATGTCCATTGAGTCATTGATACCATCCAACCATCTCATCCTCTATCATCCCCTTCTCCTCCGACCTTCAGTCTTTCCCAGCATCAGGGTCTTTTCAGATGAGTCAGTTCTTCGCATCAGGTGGCCAAAGTATTGGAGTCTCAGCTTCAACATCAGTCCTTCCAATGAATATTCAGGACTGATTTCCTTTAGGATGAACTGGTTGGATCTCCTTGTAGTCCAAGGGACTCTCAAAAGTCTTCTCCATCACCACAGTTCAAAAGCATAAATTCTTTGGTGCTCAGCTTACTTTATGGTCCAACTCTCACATCCATACATGACTATTGGAAAACCATAGCCTTGACTAGACGGACCTATGTTGGCAAAGTAATGCCTCCGCTGGTCCACTGAGAGCTAGCGCTACCAAAGGAGGAAGCCCACCGCATCTCCAGTCTGAGAGCTGGCGCTACCAAAGGAGGAAGCCCACCGCATCTCCAGTCTGAGCAGATCCTGCAGTTCCCAGTCTGTGTCCTCATAAGCCTCTCGGTCACCAGCAGTGCTTCTACCCATACAGATAGGAGGCACAACCGTGACAAAGACTCACTTTCAGGTCGCTGGCCCCTGAGGCAGGCAGCCAAGCTAGTAACCTCTAGCCTGAGAGTCATTCCTGGAGCTAGAGTTCCACCTCTCTCCATACGGGCTCCTAGGAACTTTCTAGCAAGGCTTGCCTAGTCTACCAAGGCTTGCCTAGTCTACCAAGCCTTGCCTAGTCTACCAAGGCTAAGCACTTCCATACATGGGGTTTCTAAGTAAAAGTACACAATAACAGCATGGGTCACAAGTCCCTTGAAAGTCTATGATCCAACAGATTAAGTTAGTAGTTCTAATTCCCCACGCGATTATGAAGTGGTCAAAGAGACCAGGAAAAGCTGACCGAGAAAGGAAAGTTCAGTCCACATGCTTTGCCCATTTCTGACTGCTCCCCTCGAAGGGATATTGGGTGTCTCGGCATTGGCAGGCTGGTTAAAACCCCGATAAGGCTCCCCCTTTTGGCGCTGCCTTCAGTCATTATGAGGCACTGGGAAACCGAAGAGCAGGGCTCAATGCTCCCTTCACACAGGGCGTGTCATTCATTCACACAAGCACACGGTAGAGTTAGTAAAGTAAATCAGAAAACGTGTGCTGAGAAAGCTGAGAGGCTAGAGCTCTGAGTGTTCTTCCTTTGTCGTGAAGATCCCAGACAAGCCCCCAGGATGATAGCTTACTGTGAATGATGTCGGATTTGTGATCTCCAAAGAAAAAGATGTAGCTTCGGAACCAGGGACCAGGCTTGATCACTTAAGAGCTTTTGTGTAGCAGAGTTTTATTAAAGTAGGAAAAGGGACAGAGAAAGCGTGTGACATAGACATCAGAAGAGGGACGGAGAGTGCCCCCCCACCCCCCGCTGGTGTTAGCAAGTGAGTTATATACTTTTTAATTCATTATTATAATCAAAAGGATGTCTCAAGTTTGTGAAGATTTTATTGGACCCACTCCCACAATTTACATTTTGAGATAACAGGATTAAAACTTAGCAATAGAAATATCCTACCAGACCCATTCCCACAATATACATTTTAAGATATCAGGGTTAGTCCGAAGGTTTTCAGGAAGGAGAAACTGTCCTCAAGCAAGATACATTGTTGTTGTATAATCCCTAGTTCAGTTCAGTCTCTCAGTCATGTCCGACTCTTTGCTACCCCATGAATCGCAGCATGCCAGGCCTCCTTGTCCATCACCAACTCCCAGAGTTCACTCAAACTCATGTCCATCGAGTCGGTGATGCCATCCAGCCATCTCATCCTCTGTTGTCTCCTTCTCCTCCTGCCCGCAGTCCCTCCCAGCATTAGTCTTTTCCAGTAAGTCAACTCTTCACATGAGGTGGCCAAATATTGGAGTTTCAGCTTTAGCATCAGTCCTTCCAGTGAACACCCAGGACTGATCTCCTTTAAGATAGACTGTTTGGATCTCCTTGCAGTCCAAGGGACTCTCAAGAGTCTTCTCCAACACCACAGTTCAAAAGCATTAATTTTTCAGCGCTCAGCTTTCTTTATAGTCCAACTCTCACATCCATACATGACCACTGGATAAACCATAGCCTTGACTAGATGGACCTTTGTTGGCAAAGTAATATCTCTGCTTTTTAATATGCTGTCTAGGTTGGTCATAACTTTCCTTCCAAGGAGTAAGCGTCTTTTAATTTCATGGCTGCAGTCACCATCTGCAGTGATTTTGGAGCCCCCCCCCCCCCGCAAATAAAGTCAGCTACTGTTTCCACTGTTTGTCCATCTATTTCCCATTAAGTGATGGGACCAGAAGCCATAATCTTAGTTTTCTGAATGTTGAGCTTTAAGCCAACATTTTCACTCTCCTCTTTCACTTTCATCAAGAACTTTTTAGTTCCTCTTCACTTTCTGCCATAAGGGTTGGTGTCATCTGCATATCTGAGGTTATTGATATTTCTCCCGGCAATCTTGATTCCAGCTTGTGCTTCTTCCAGCCCAGCGTTTCTCATGATGTACTCTGCATATAAGTTAAATGAGCAGAGTGACAATATATAGCCTTGACGTATTCCTTTTCCTATTTGAAACCAGTCTGCTGTTCCATGTCCAGTTTTAACTGTTGCTTCCTGATCTGCATATAGGTTTCTCAAGAGGCAGGTCAGGTGGTCTGATATTCCCATCTCTTTCAGGATTTTCCACAATTTATTGTGATCCACACAGTCAAAGGCTTTGGCATAGTCAATAAAGCAGAAATAGATGTTTTTCGGGAACTCTTGCTTTTTCCATGATCCAGCAGATGTTGGCAATTTGATCTCTGGTTCCTCTGCCCTTTCTAAGACCAGGTTGAATGTCTGGAAGTTCATGGTTCATGTATTGCTGAAGCCTGGCTTGGAGAATTTTGAGCATTACTTTACTAGCATGTGAGATGAGTGCAATTGTGTGGTAGCTTGAGCATTCTTTGACATTGCCTTTCTTTGGGATTGGAATGAAAATTGACCTTTTCCAGTCCTGTGGCCACTGCTGAGTTTTCCAAATTTGCTGGTATATTGAGTGCAGCACTTTCACAGCATCATCTTTCAGGATTTGTAATAGCTCAACTGGAATTCCATCACCTCCACTAGCTTTGTTCGTAGTGATGCTTTCTAAGGTTTACTTGACTTCACATTCCAGGATGTCTGGCTCTAGGTGAGTGATCATACCATCGTGATTATCTGGGTCAGGAAGCTCTTTTTTGTACAGTTCTTCTGTGTATTTTTGCCACGTCTTAATATCTTCTGCTTCTGTTAGGTCCATACCATTTCTGTCCTTTATTGAGACCATCTTTGCATGAAATGTTCCCTTGGTATCTCTAGTTTTCTTGAAGAGGTCTCTAGTCTTTCCCATTTTGTTATTTGCCTCTATTTCTCTGCATTGATTGCTGAGGAAGGCTTTCTTATCTCTTCTTGCTATTCTTTGGAACTCTGCATTCAGATGCTTATATCTTTCCTTTTCTCCTTTGCTTTTCGCTTCTCTTCTTTTTACAGCTATTTGTAAGGCCTCCCCAGACAGCCATTTTGCCTTTTTGCGTTTCTTTTCCATGAGAATGGTCCTAATCCTTTTCTCCTGTACAATGTCATGAACCTCTATCCATAGTTCTTCAGGCACTCTGTCTATCAGATCTAGTCTCTTAAATCTATTTCTCACTTCCACTGTATAATCATAAGGGATTTGATTTAGGTTATCCCTGAATGGTCTATTGGTTTTTCCTACTTTCTTCAATTTAAGTTTGAATTTGGCAATAAGGAGTTCGTGATCTGAACCACAGTGAGCTCCCGGTCTTGTTTTTGCTGACTGTAGAGAGTTTAAACTGAGTTGTTTTTTGTGTAATCATCAATTCTGGGTTTAAAGAAAAAAAAAAAGTTTTGTGTGATTAAGGAATATAGAGGGGAAAAAAAGCCTTTGTCCTTTCCTCTTCCTTGAAAATTCCAGACCCCTATCTCCTCCTTGAGAACCCCAAACCCTGAACTTCGTATCAGTCTGCCTAGGAATTGACTTTCTCAGTACTTAAGCTGGCCTCATGATTGAAACTGACATCTGATCACTTAGTCCCGAAGGACAGAAAATTCCTATAGAGACCTTTGTCCTGGTGTCAGAGTTCTGTGTCTGTGGGTCACAGGCCCTGTTTCAGTGTGTGGCTCTCAGGAGAGGCAAGAGGAGGTGGGATGATGGCCAGAACAGGGTAGAGGGGGTGCTTTGGGTATTTTTCCAGTTTTGTTTTCCTCTGGCTTTGGTACCTGGCTTTTAGAATTTCTTGCATTGCTTCCAGAGGCAAAAACTGCCTTTTACTGGAATCTTTTCTTTAAAAACTGAGCTTTAAAAACCTGAGCTTTCGCTAGCCAGGCTGTCTGCTTGTCTGACAGAGAGAAAGCACTAGCCGGAGTGGGAAGGTGTGGTTCCCGTCTTCCCAGAACTGAGGGTCGGTGCAGCACAGTACACAGAGAGCCCTGGATACCATCCTGGATCCCACGGGGTCCAGATACTCGAAAAAGACATGAGATTCATTTTGAAGGGCTATTATTATATGGGGGCAATTTGATATGGAGCCACCCCAGTGTGTGAATACATCAGAGTGAGATAGTCAGATATAGTTAATCAGAAAGTTGCTTAGAGGAGTAATTGAATCTAGTTTAGACTCCAAGACGCTTATCCTGGGGAACGGATCTCAGTGCTGGTCCCCTTATTTTACGGATGGTCATATCCCAGAGGGAATAATTTGCTCAAAGTCACTTAGCAAGTTGGTCATTAAATTAAAGATAGAAACTAAGTAAGTTCCTGTACTTCCAGCAAAGAACATTTACATGGAAGAGGAGAGGTTGGTGAGCAGAGGAAATACTGATTCTTTTGCAGAGGGAGAGATGAAGTAGAAGGCCAGAGAAGAGGCTTTTGACTGTGGTCTGCATTCTTTGGGAAAGAAGATGGAGAATAGAATCTGGGTTTTCTGACACCCCTTGTCTCCATGACCCCGGAATGTCTAATTTACTCAATGGATGTTTTCTGTATTCCTGCTACTATTGAAGACAAAGCTGTTTTTCTTTTCCGCCTGTCACTCTGACTTTAATCTCCAGAAATTCTGTTTTTTTGAATATATGATTTGTATTGGAGGTGACTCAGTGGTAAAGAAGCCGCTTGCTCTTGCAGGAGATACGGGTCTGATCCCTGGGTCACGAAGATCCCATGGAGAAGGAAAAGGCAACCCTGCTTCAGTATTCTTGCCTGGGAAATTCCACGGACAGAGGAGCCTGGCAGGCTGCAGTCCATGGGGTTGACGAGTTGGACCCAATTTAGTGACTAAATAACAATAAGAATAGCTGTGTAATTGATTTACAATGTTGTGTTAGTTCAGATGTACAGCAAAGTGAATCAGTTATATATATACATATACCTACACTTTAAGATTCTTTCCCCATATAGGTCATAACAGCATTGAGTAGCATTCTCTGTTCTATACAGTAGGTCCTTATTAGTTATCTATTATATATATAGTAGTGTTTATATGGGAGAAGAAGGCAATGGCACCCCCCTCCAGTACTCTTGCCTGGAAAATCCCATGGACGGAAGAGCCTGGTAGGCTGCAGTCCACGGGGTCACTAAGAGTCAGACATGACTGAGCGACTTCACTTTCACTCTTCACTTTCATGCATTGGAGAAGGAAATGGCAACCCACTCCAGTGTTGTTGCCTGGAGAATCCCAGGGACGGGGGAGCCTGATGGGCTGCCGTCTATGGGGTTGCACAGAGTCAGACACGACTGAAGCGACTTAGCAGCAGCAGCAGCGGTGTTTATATGACAGTCCCAATCTCCCAGTTTATCCCTTCTCTTCTCCCTGTACCCCCAGGTAACGATAAGAATCATAGAAAGATACCCAGAATAGAAATGTAAAAAGTGAAACCTCAAAGATCACCAAGAGGGAGAAGTTTTCAGCAATGCAGAAATATCTATACTGTCTGGTTAGAGGAATATTTAGATTTCTCTATTTTGTGTAGCTCGACAACTAAGGAGAACCTACTGTGTTGCTCAGAGCTTTCTACTCAGTGCTCCGTGGTGACCTAAATGGGAAGGAAATCCTAACGAGATGTATGTATATGTATAACTGACTCACTTTGCTATGCAACAGAACATAACATAGCATTATAAAGCAACTACAATAAAAATCAATTTAAAAAAGTTCCTTGAACTGAAACCAGGGTGTCATTTTAAGTCCGAGCTGTCACAGTTTGCTTTTCGTTCACTCCTGTGTCCAGACTTGTGCTGACTTTTGCAGGGAGGATCAAAGACATTATTAAACACATTCCTTGCCCTCCTGAATTATGTGACAATGTGTGTGTGTGCGCCCAGTCACTCAGTTGTGTCAGACTCTTTGTGACCCCTTGGACTGTATGAAGCCCCCCAGGCTTCTCGGTCCATGGAATTCTCCAGGGAAGAATACTGGAGTGGGTTGCCATTGCCTTCTCCAGAGGATCTTCCTGATCCAGGGATTGAACCCATGTCTGCTGTGACTCTTGGTGGATTCTTAGCCTGCTGAGCCACCAGGGAATGCCCGCTAGTACAAAGATTGAAATTAGTAGGGCTAGAGATAGTAGGAAAGGCACACTAACGGGGGGTAAAGATGGAGGCCTGAGTCCTTGACTCCTGGTTTTACAGACAGAGCTTGATTTTCCCCTCTCCTGTCCTTACTTGCTTTCCCAGGAATCCATAAAGTGTCAGGAACCAGCTCCTGCATAGGACATCCTCTTAGAACAATCTTAGGAATGTGGTAATAAAATCCATTTTCTTACAGTCAGAGGCTGCATCCTTTGGTGTGTTCCAGCTTGTCTATTCAGAACTAACTTGGCACAGTGATCGCCAGAAGAATGGCCGTCTTCATACTTCTTGGGGGGAACTCTTGGCAAACCAGGCTGATATGGACAGGCAATAATTAAATTGCCCTGGATAGTGTCTAATATAATTGAGACCAAGAACTTGTGAAAAAGTACCCTACACAAAGAGCTGTCTCTCATAGGTAGTCCTTGGAGACTTGGAGCTCTTTCTTTACTGTATTATAAGACCTAATATCTTAAAATGAGAAAATATTGGGGGGGAAAACGAGGAGCAGACAAATAATTTGCAAGAAATAAAAGATCCTTTTCTGCCTGGAGGCTTTGAAAGGCAAAATTTTATGGGCTTGATTTCTCAGTTTGAAAGACAAGGACATGGAAATATTTTATATGGAAATGAGTGAATAAAAAGGTAGGGTTATTTTACCTTTTCTTTTCAAAAATGAGATTTTTAAAAAAGTTTCATTTATGTTTTTCTAAAGACTGATGAGGAAGAGACAATTCAGAAAATGCTAAAAGCCTAAAATGCAGGTGGTTTCATGATTTTAATCAGCTTTTGTGTTTTGTGCTTTCAGATAGTTGGTATTAGTAGTAGTTGTTTAGATGCTAAGTCATGTCTGACTCTTTTGCAGCCCCATGGACTGCAGCCTACCAGACTTCTCTGACCATGGGATTTCTCATGCACGAATACTGGAGTGGATGCCGTTTCCTTCTCCAAGGGATTATCAGAGAGTATTGCAATCACAGATAAATGTGTTCTTCATCTCTTTCCTCTCTGTTTGCCTAGAACCTTGAACTTCTTGAAGGGCTCTTACCTCTAATCCCATTTCTGTCTTCACTGTCCGCTCTTAGGTTAAGGACCCTTTACTCCACATGTACTCTTTTTTTTTTTTTTTTTTAATTTACTTTTTGGCCACACCCTATGGGATACAGGATTCGGAATCTTAGTCCCCCTGTGAGAGATTGAACCCACACCCCGTGCGTTAGAAGGCAGAGTCTTATCCATTGAACTTGCAGGGAAGCCCCTACATTTCCTCTTTGTTCAGGAGTATCTTGGATATTTTCAGCCTTGATTGTTGGTGATACCTGGGATGGATGTAGAAGAGCATCACTAAGGAACGTGCCTGACAGCCATCAGCTACTTCTTTGTGCGGCCTTTTTTTTTGGGGGGGGGGGGCATTGTTTTTAACAGGAGATTGTAATATTCCTGATAATTCTGGAAGTATATGGTATCCAATTGTATCATGACTTTCCACCTATGAATAAAAAAAAAGTGGTCTCACAGTATACAGAGGGTGGTGGCATATATTGGTGTATCAAAAAGGAGGCACAAAACAGTTTTTCCTGATTATTCTGTCTATTATTTTCCACCAGGCATGCCCTATCATATTACTCTGCCTCCTTTAGGCTTTTTTTCTTAATATTTATTTTTATTTATTTGGCTGCACTGGGTCTTGTGGACTATGAACTCTTTAGTTGTAGTATATGGGATCTATTTCTCTGACCAGGGATGGAATCCAGGCCCTCTGCATAGCAAGTGCAAGGTTTTAGCCACTGGACCACCAGAGGAGTCCCCTTGTACTTTTTATCATTTCTGAAATTATCTTGTGTGTGTTTACGTATTTAATATATATATTATATGCATGTAATTAGTGTAAATATTACATATGATATTGATGTTTATTATTTAAATGCTCATATTTTAATATTTTATATATTTACATATATCTAAAACTTATTGCTGCCTTCTCCTTTAGAATGTACAGGAACTTTGTTTCTAGCACGTGGTAAATGCTTATTGACTGTTTTTTTTCTTTTTTAAATATAATGAATGCATCCTTTTGATAGCACTAGTGTATAAAGGTATGAATATCAAGCACTAGACCCTTAAAATGATTGAGGCGCAAATAATTAGTTGGTTGGTAAGTTCATTTTAGTTCAGTTAAGGAAGTTCTTACTGAAGCTCAGAATAATGGTTTCATTTATTCCAGGTCTAACGTTTTTCAGGATGGTATAACAGTTTTGGGGGGACTTTATAATAATTGGTCACAGTCTCTTTTCAGTGATCCCATATCTCTGAAATTACAGTTCTTTTCCCATCCAGAATTCATTGATGTGGTACATTTTATTGAATGGCTACTCTGTACCAGCTCCTAGAGATGCAAAACTAACCTTGCCCTGTAGGTTCTTACCATCGAAGGGGAGACGGACATTAGCCAGTGTGGTACAGGTAGAGTGCAGAGAGAGGAGCAAATTCCAGCATTTGTGGGAGAGACAGCCAAGCCAGAGTTACGGTTTTGAGGGAGAAACTTCTAAGATCCTGTAGATGTCAGAATTAGCAGTTAGAGAAGGGTGTGCTGTGTGAGACGTGGAGGGTTGGTGGGGAAGAGGAGAAAAGTGGTTCCAGGTAGAGGAGTCACGTTACTGTGAGGATCTGGAGCACATGGGAGAATACACATGGCTTTATGTGGAAGGAGCATAGATTTTTGAGATAGTGATGAGTGTATAGTGTAGCTGGGAATGTGGGTAGGAGCCAAGATGGGAAGAGACTTACAAAGTGATCTAGTGTGTCTGGAGGACGGTGGAAATCACTGGATGTTTTTGTTGTTATTTTTATTTTTGGCTGTGCTGGGTCTTTGCTGCAGTACCTGGGCTTAGTTGCCCCTCACTCAGTGTGTGGGATCTTAGTTCCCCAACGAGGGATCAAATCCATGTCCTCTGCATTGAAAGGCAGATTCTTAACACCACCAGGGAAGTCCCAAGTGGCTGGTTTCAACCAAAGGAGGAACATGGGCAGAAGTTTAAGGCATGTGGATGATTGATACACTTATAAGCTAGGACCAACCCTCCATCCTATAAGTGGTTATCTGTTTCTGAAGTTGCCGCGGAGGAAGAGGTGGGAATGGGTCAGGGCAAAGCCATCCCTAGAGATGTAAAGAGGTCGCCTCAAAGTGCACAGCTTGCTCTGTGTATGCATATTCAGTCGCTCAGTCGTGTCTAATTCTTTGTGACATGGATTGTAGCCCACCAGGCTCCTCTGTCCATGAAATTTTGCAGGCAAGAATACTGGATTATGGTCTCCATTCCCTTCTCCAGGGGCTCTTCCTGACCCAGGGATGGAACCCACATCACCTGCATTGGCAGGCGATTTGTTTACCACTGAGCCGAAAGAGGTCCCCTCAAAGTGCACAGTTCATTATATGGCAGAATAATTGGTTAAATAACACTTTATAAAGGATCAAGGCAAAAGATGTTCTCACCTCCCATCACACCATTTTTTTTGGTCCTTTCCTCTGCCTCATTTTCTCACCTTAGAACAACAAGATCACGCTCTTCCGCCAGCTGCAGCAGATGACGTACAACCTGATAGAGTGGCGGTCCCAGATCCTGTCTGGCACCCTCCCCAAAGATGAACTGGCAGAGCTCAAGAAGAAGGTCACAGCCAAGATTGATCATGGGAACAGGTAAATCAGGGATGATGTCTGTCTCACTGAGAACTTGGAAAAACCCAGTCGCATTCAGGCAGAGGACACACCTCCCCAAGGGCTTGTGATCTTGCAGTCACCAAAGAATAGTGCTTACTGCTTTCTTTCAGCTTGGGGAAACATTTGATTGTGTAGAAGAAACTTTGCCAGTGCCCTTCGTGAGCCAGCACAGGCCCCATGCTGGAGCTCTGGTCTCAAGGAGACGACAGATGAGCGGGGCATCTGGAGTTTGAATGGAAGCAACTCCACTGCCAGACAAACTCAGAAGGTCTGAGCATCAGAAACTGACCCTTTCTGGGACCTGAGATAATCTCTACCTTTATTCTTTTTTAAATTTTATTTTATGTTGGAGTATAGTTGATTTACAATATTGTGTTAGTTTCAGGTGTACAGCGAAGTGATTTAGTTATACTTATACCTGTATCTATTATTTTTCAGATTCTTTTCCCATACAGATTATTACAGAATATTTTTTTTTTTAATTTTAAAATCTTTAATTCTTACATGCATTCCCAAACATGAACCCCCTCCCACCTCCCTCCCCATATGGTACTGGCACAAAGACAGACATATAGATCAATGGAACAAAATAGAAAGCCCAGAGATAAATCCACACACATATGGACACCTTATCTTTGACAAAGGAGGCAAGAATATACAATGGAGTAAAGACAATCTCTTTAACAAGTGGTGCTGGGAAAACTGGTCAACCACTTGTAAAAGAATGAAACTAGATCACTTTCTAACACCGCACACAAAAATAAACTCAAAATGGATTAAAGATCTAAATGTAAGATCAGAAACTATAAAACTCCTAGAGGAGAACATAGGCAAAACACTCTCAGACATAAATCACAGCAGGATCCTCTATGATCCACCTCCCAGAATGCTGGAAATAAAAGCAAAAATAAACAAATGGGATCTATTACAGAATATTTAGTAGAGTTCGCTGTGCTCTACAATAGATCCTTGTTGATGATCTATTTTATATATAGTAGTTATATATGTTAATACCAGACTCCTAATTTATCCTTCCTTCCCTCTCTATGTTTATTCCAACAGTGGATTCTTTTTTTACATTTTTTTTAATTGGAGTATATTTGCTTTATACTGTTGTGTTAATGTCTGCTGTACAATGAAGTGAATTGACTGTATGTATACATATGTCCTCTCCCTCTTGTACTCCCCTTACTCCCATCCACCCCTCTAGGCCATCACAGAACTCTGACAGTAGGTTTAAAATCAGTAGCTGCATGCTCTCTCTTTCTCTTTGTCTTCCCCTAATTGGGACTATTGTTTATGCTGTGTGCAAACCAGATTTGCCAGAATAGTAAAGCATGTTTTTAGCTTCTGTTATGTCTTTAATAACCTCTGTAACCTCTTAATTAAGCTTCTCATTGGCCCCAGCATATATATGTAGGTTCCTGATATTACTGCCCTTTGGAAAATGAAAGATTCAATTAATTCATCAAAATTGACTGTGACCTGGAATTCAGCCCTCCTGCCCAGCTCTTTCTAAAACACTGGACTAGTTTCTCAGTTTTTGTTGATGATTCATTTGACATTTAGTTTCCGTTTCTGTTGTTGTTATTCAGTTGCTAAGTCATGTCTGACTCTGCAACCCCATGGACTGCAGCACACCAGGCTTTCCCGTCCTTCACTGTCTCCTGGAGTTTGCTAAAATTCATGTCCACTTAGTTGATGATGCCATCAAATCATCTCATTCTCTCTCACCCCTTTCTCCTCCTGCCCTTGGTCTTTCCCAGCATCAGGGTCTTTTCCAGTGAGTCAATTCTTTGCATCAGGTGGCCAAAGTATTAGAGCTTCAGTTTCAGCATCAGTCATTCTAATATATAGCAGTCCTTCCAATATTCAGGGTTGATTTCCTTTTGGATTGACTGGTTTGATCTCCTTGCAGTCCGAAGGACTCTCAAGAGTCTTCTCCAGCACCACAATTTGAAAGCAGTGCTGGGAGATTCTTAAACAGCTAAGAGGGAATAAGTGGCTCCCCCTGGCACATATGCTGCCAGTGTATTTTTGAGTCTTGGCACAGTGTGGCATCAGCCTGGGGGCCCCTGGTCTCTGCTACAAGATGGTAACATCCCACAAACAGCAGGACATGCCTGCCTTCTGTTTCAGCCCTTGGAAGCAACTCGAGAAATTAAGCTGCTCCATCGGTGCATCCATGATTCAGTCTCTGAGAGGCCAACATGGGCTGTCGCTCATGATCCTGGGTGGCCTGTGGGTCTGGCTCCCATGACAAGGGACCTGCCAGACTGAATCAGTTGATGGAGAAGCCATAAAACAGGGCAGAGGGAAATTAGGTATTTTTGCTTTCTTCCCAAAGACTTAGCCCATGGCTTTGCACTGTTATGCCAGAGTTTTCTTGCCGTTTGGCCATCCCCACTCCTAGATTGCTAGTGCCAGGAATGCTCTCTGGGAATTCAGATTGCAGTATCGTGTTTCAACCACAATCCCCAGCTTCTTAGAACTAAGAACAGTTTTTTCTGCTTTGGTGTTGGGCATAAAAGCCTTGGTGGGATGGTGCCGGGCAGGGAGCCTATGGCCCTTACTATTACCATGCAGCACCCAGAGCTACGTTTATTTAACACAGCCAGAGGTTTCCTGTGCTAGTTGCTGCAGTCAAAACTAACATTCATTGAAAGCATGATATATGCTAGATATTAGGTGCTTTATGTGCATTATCTCATTAAATTCCCCTGTAATCCTGACAGAGTGTCTTTACAGATGAGGAATCCAGGGCTCTGCAAAATTAAGTAGATTGCTCAGGGACTTCCCTGGTGGTCCAGTGGTAAAGAATCTGCCTTCCAGTGCAGGGGACTTAGTTTCAATCCCTGGTTGGGGAACGTAGCTCATGAGCCACAACTAAAGAGAAAGCTGCACACTGCAACAAAAGATCCTGTGTTCTGCAGCTAAGACCCGACACAGCCAAATAAATAGTTTTTTCACTGTTGTTGCTGTTTTTTAAATGTAGATTACCCTAAATCACCTTGCTAGCAAGTGTTAAAACCAGGATGTAAATTTTGGTTCAGCTGACACCAAAGTCTGTGTTCTGAGATTTTGTGATACCAATGCCAGGACTGACTTCCTTGGTCTCCTTTAAGATAATCTTGAATGAAGTACTATCCCCCATGCCTGTGCTTTTAAGGAAATCAGGACAAGTCCCCCAATATTTGAGCATTTGTCTTTCATAGAAGTTCCCATAGCAAACTACAGATGATTAGGGGGAAAGAAGCATTGGTTAGAGTATTTTGGTTAGAATGAGTGCCAATTTTGCATTTTCCGTTGAGGTTCTTGGGACCAGATTACTTTGCATATTATTTACAAGTTTGGGTAGCATTATCCTAAATTTTTCAGTTTTTGTTCGGAAAGAAGGCTGAAATTGAAAGGAGAAAATTCAGTGAGTTCTTGTCTTAACTTGTCCAGCACCCAGCCTTTCATCCGAATCCTCTGGGTTCTTTCATGAAAACTTTTATTTTCTATTTATGACTGTGCTGGGTCTTTGCAGCTGAACACAGGCTTTCTTTAGTTGTGGCGAGTAGGGGCAGCCCTCTAGTTGCCGTGTTTGGGCTTCTCATTGTAGTGTCATCTCTTGTTGCAGAGCAGTGACTCTAGGCAAGTGGGCTCAGCACTTGCAGCTCTAGAGGTGAGGTTCAGTAGTTGTGGCGCATGGGCCTGGTTGCCCCAGGCTTTATGTGGAATCTTCCCAGACCAGAGATCAAACCCGTGACCCCTGCATTGGGAGGCAGATTCTTAACCACTGGACCACCAGGGTTGTCCCTCCATGAAGATTCTTCAGAAAAGAGTGTGCTGGGGAGGAGAACCAGCTGACTACTCCTTTGTTTCCAGAATGCTGGGGTTGGATCTGGTCGTGCGGGATGACAATGGGAACATTTTGGACCCAGATGAAACCAGCACCATTGCCCTCTTCAAGGCCCATGAAATGGCCTCAAAGAGGATTGAGGAAAAGATCCAAGAGGAGAAGGTGAGCTTCCTGAAATGTGCAGACCTTGACCATGGAGGTTCCGTTTTTGCTTTTGCTTTTTTGTTTATTATTTTGCTCTTTGTTTGTTTGTTTGCTTTTAACGAAGGAAAGGGAGTCATTGACAGCAGAGGTGGCAATGTTGTTGAGAAGAAATATCCATTTTCTCATTTTAGAAGCAAAATACAACAAAAAGAACAAGGCAGCAGTATATGTTCTGACCTGGAAAGATCACAAAGATATATATTACGTGGAAAAGAGCAAGATGCAGGAACCATGTGTATAAAATACTGTTATATGTATTTCAAAAAAAAAAATATACATCTGTGCTTACTTCTGTGTAGACTAACTCTGTAGTGATAGACAAGAAATTGACCATTAATGGATGCCTCTGAGTAGAACTGGGTGGGAGAGAACCCTTTTGACTGTTTAAACTTTGAATTTAGTCCATAGATAATGATTTCTAAAGGAAATTAATATTTACAAATGAAGTTTTTGAGAGATTTTAAAAATTGTAACTGGACAATAAATAAAAATTTGAAAGGTACAGAAAAGAAAGTCACCTACATTATGGCTGCCCAACCATACTGATGTTTTGGTGTATGTTTTCGCAGTCTTTCTGTTCTAATGAGTAAAGAGTACTATTTATTTTCTTAAATTTGTAGGCTTTAGTTTTTTTTAGTACAATTGTAATGACATTTTATTGTGTTTCTGGATCTAACGGCTAACTGTGGCTGAGGACAGACCTATCCAATGGAGTCTTATTTACGATGAGAATCATTCTCCCAAAGAATGATAATGAATCATAAATTTTATGCCTTTGAGGTTTCCCCAGAAGCCATTGTGAGAGAGATGAGAACTTCTCAAAGCCATTAAAACCATGAGTTATTATAACCTTTAGATATATGCTCTTTAGACAGCATTTGTTAAACTATTTGGGTTCAAGGCCTTTCACAAGACCTTCATTAAAATAATCATTCTGTTTTGCTCACTCGCTTACTTGTCTCTTTACATTTGCTTTCTTACTAAGTGCTTGTTTTGGGTGGTACTGGATTGGCCAAAAAGTTTGTTTGTGTTTTTCTGTCTTCTTTACAGAAAAACCTGAACGAGTGTTTCCGGTCAACCCAATAATTATATCTGGTCCCGGTTTGGAGGCCAGTGTCTTTGCCAGTGTTTCCCATCTGCTGAAACCAAGATGACTTTCTCTCCTGTCCTCTGTGTTCAGTCCATTCTACAGAACCTGGATCTGCGGGGCCGGTCCATCTTCAGTGCCGTCCACACCTATGGCCTCTTCGTGAACTTCAAGAACTTCGTCTGCAACATCGGGGAAGACGCAGAGCTGTTCATGGCCCTCTATGACCCGGCCCAGTCCCAGTTCATCAGGTAGTGGAGACCCAGCTCGTCTGCCACCACTCTTGTGAAAAGACCCAGCTTTCATCTACCCGCCTCCCTGAGGATTTCTTTGCTGAGTTTGAGAAGGGAAGATGGAGACGAAGGGGAGGATTTCAAGGCAGTGGAAAATAAACCCCATTGGGCTGCTGTGCTTTTCTGAGTGACCGCTGAAACAGTGCAGTAATAGTTCATGTCTTCACCGGGTTTTAGAAATCACATAAAACTCATCAGAATAAAGAAGTTGTAGTACATATATACAATGGAATATTACTCAGCCATAAAAAAGAAATGCATTTGAGTCAGTTCTAGTGAGGTGGATGAACCTAGAGCCTATTACATGAAGTGAGGTAAATCAGAGACAGATAAATATCATATGTTAATGCATAGATGTGGAATCTAGAAAGATGGTGCAGATGAACCTATTTGCAGGGCAGCAGTGGAGACGCAGACAGAACAGGCGGGTGGACACAGCGAGGGCAGGAGAGGGTGGGGCGAATGGAGAGAGTAGCATGGAAACGTGTATATTACCATGTGTAAAATAAATAGCCAGTGGGTATTTGCTGTATGAGGCGGGGAGCTCAAACCTAGTGCTCTGTGACAGCCTGGATGGGGTGGGAGGTGGGAGGGAGGTTCAAGAAGGAGGAGACATATGTATACCTACAGCTGATTCATGCTGATACATGGTAGAAACCAACACAATCTTATAAAGCACTTATCCTCCAATTAAAAATAATTAAACTCATCAGACCATGGCGACAGGGATGAAGGAATTAAAAAAACCATAGGAGAGGGACGAGGGAGGGATGACCCAGCAGAGCACTGAGGGCTTTTGGGCAGTGAAACCGGCCTGTATGATGCTGTCACAGAGGGTGTGTGTCTTTTCACATTTTTCCATACCCATGGAGTATCCAATACCAGGAGTGACCCCTAATGTAAACCATAGGCTCTGGGTAATAATGACGTCTCAGGGTAGGTTCAGTGATTATAACAGTGAATCCACCACTCTGCTGGGGGTTGTTGATAAAGGGGGAGGCTGGGCATGGAGTGCTGATGTTGTGTTTTTAATCGCTCAGTCGTGTTCGACTCTGCGACCCCATGGACTGTAGCCCACCAGACTCTTCTGTCCATAGAATTCTCCAAGTAAGAATACTGGAGTGGGTAGCCATTCGTTTCTCCAGGGGATCTTCCCATTTCAGGGATCAAAGCTGGGTCTCCTGCATTATAGGCAGATTCTTTACTGCCTAACCCACCAGGAAGCCTGGGAATGGAGTGGGGCATAGGAAAGTCTGTACCTTCCTCTCAACTGGCTATGAATCTAAACTGCTGTAAAAAAGTAGCAGTTATAAAATTTCAAAGACTTTAAGGAATAATAGACTTTGTTCAACCTACAGTCATCTGCTGCTGAGCAGCTAAAAAATATTGAGAAAATGGTTAAAATTGTTTGTTTCTAAAATACAAATCTTATGGGAGTGTGTTGATGTGGATTCCAGGGAATGGACTTGGAATAATTCTTATAAAATTATATTCCTGATTCCGCAAAGCTGAAATTTATACAGAGGATTTGAGATGAAAGAAAGACTCCAGATAGAATCTGGTAGAATGTACTGTGTCTGTGCCCATCATGAGTAGTGCTTGTCTTGGGGCTGTACTCGGCGTGTCTCTAGGAACTGGGCTGCAGCCAGAACCAGAGAATGGTTATTGGTGGGGGGTGGTCTCAGTCCTGCCTGAATTTCACTGAGCTCTGGACCGCCTTTGGACCCTATTAAGCCTGTACTGAGAGCAGCTTCCTCCCCACTCAGGTGCTCACCAAGAATATTTTTCTTTCCCTTCACCAGTGAAAACTACCTAATTCGTTGGGGCAGTAATGGAATGCCCAAGGAAATCGAGAAGCTCAATAACCTTCAAGCGGTCTTTACTGTAAGTCCTACCTATGTTTAACCCTTTCCTTAGTTTATGATGTTTGTGAGTACATGTGGTAAGTATATAGAAAACTTAAAAACTGAAAACATGAAAATAACAATTCTCGTAATCCCTCTAGTAGGAATAATCCACATTTATGCACCAAATATTTACTGAGCACCTCTTAGAGACCAGGCACTGATCTAGGCACTTGACATACATCAGTAACACATAAGATAGAATGTCCTGATTCTCAAGAGTTTTTTTTGTCCCAAAGGAGCAGACAATAATAAGCAGTAATCAGGTAGATGAGTACTTTGTACAGAATTTTAGAGGTTTGAGTGCTTTGGGAGAATTGGGAGTTTCTGGGCTGGGGGAGGCATGCTGTCTTAAATAGGTAAGTCAGGGCTGCTCTCATTGAGGAGGAGCTTTGGAGTAAGAACTTCCAGTTGAAGAGGGAGTAAGCTCTGCAGATAGAGAGAGGAGTCTTCCAGGCCAAAGTTATTGCCTGGGCAAAGACCGGGCTAGACTTTTCTGTTGGCTTGTATTCTAATGGACTTTTCCCTCTGTTCTTCCATTTCCCCAAGGCAGGAAGTGTGCTGCTGTATATGGATTAAGAGCCAGGAAATGTATTGAGCTATAGCTTGGAATCTGCTGACTCTTTCTCATAGACTAGGAACTCTCTTGGGGTTCTTGCACTTTTTTTGACATCAGAGCTTGAAAAGCCCTGGAGCTGCTGCCAAGTGCTCTGAGCAGTGGGTGGGTTTCCCAGCTCCCATTAAGCCTAAAAGAGATACTGACGTCCCTTTCTTCCTTTTTCCCTTAAGCCACCCCCATATTTTGTCTGCTTATTCTTCTTAGTCCCTCTTACAGCAAAGAAAACAAGAGTCTAAGATTAAAGTACCAAAGGAAGTGATAGGAGCAGTGGTCTGTGTGTTACCAGGTTCAGGCTTGCTCTGCTTGCCGCTGGACAGGCCAGTAAGTCAGGAGACAAGGTGTTAAGGCAATGAATAACTTTATTCAGAAAGCCAGCTGACCAAGAAGATGGCAGACTAGTGTCTCAAAATAACCATTTTATCAGGGTCTGGATGCCAGTTTCTTTTATAGAACAGGGCAGGGGAGGAGGGGAGGAAGTCCATAAGTGTTTCGAATATCTCCTGGAATGGCCAGCCTCTAGGAGGGGATGTGTTCATTTCTTCTGTCCTGAAGCCATTCACAGGTGGACAGGATCTGGATGTTTCCCTAAACAAAGGCACTATGGTTTAACCTTCAGGCAGAGGGGCAGGTATCCCTGAGGCAGGCCATTATGTATAGACAGTATCCTTTTAGTGAACAAAAGCTATGGGAAGCAAAGGTTAAAGTAAACAGATCCAACGCGCAATCAGATTTTGTTCTTCCCTGTAACACCAGTACAGGCTTATTCTTCCTCCTTTCCTTCCTTCCAACTTTTTGTTGTTCATTCTATCCATTAAAACTCTACCCCTAGGACAAGAGTGGTCTGTTTCTATCCCTGCACTGACCCATCCATACCTTTACCGCCTAGTAAGTATGGAAAAGAAAGAGTCTAGAACTCTTCCCCAAAACATTATTTCCTCAATTCTGAGATATGTGTTTTTTCCCCCTGAAATAAAAAGACATTTATCAGTCAATATGTACATTATTTAAAAAAATTTAAATATTATTAAATTGTTGGTCCATCTTTTAATTAACATTGTTTTAGAATAGCTGCGATTCACTCACCCTCCCTCCTCCCCCTATCAATTAGGCTCTTCCTATATGCAAATTCATGTCCAACTTTTTCTATTAGATGAAACGTGACTGATGCCTTGGTCCTTAAACATTCTACAGAAAGTTCATTTGTAAATGATTGCATATTAATAAATAATATCGGTGTGCCCCAGTAAATGTAACCAGATGCTTGTTGTGTGTTAGTCTCTCAGTTCAGTTCAGTTGCTCAGTCGTATCCGCCTCTCTTCGACTCCATGGATGCAGCCCACCAGCCTCCTCTGTACATAGAATTATCCAGGCAAGAATACTAGAGTGGATAGCCATTCCTTTCTCCAGGGCATCTTCCCGACCCAGGGATCAAACCCAGGTCTCCTGCACTGCAGGCGGATTCTTACTGTCTGAGGCACTTGAAGTCTTTCTGTTAACAGAAGCCTCACAAAATCTAGAGTAGAAACTCAAGGTTGATATTGTCATTGGTATATATTCCTAGCTTGGAGCCCTGAGTTAACTTGTGAACTGATTGTTTAAAAAAGTTCTTTCTTGATTCAGTAAAGAGGCCTTGGGAAGCTGTTTCATGAAAGGAATTTGAGATGCAGTTAAATCATTTCTGATGTTAAGGTGAATGGGTTATGTGAGCTTTGTGGGTTTACCCATCCTAGGAGTACAAAAAAGCTTAGAGCATGAGCCACAAAAAGACAGAGACATTTCATCCACACATTTCTCATTAATCAACACACTCTGAGAAGCCCTCAATGGATACCTCTCAGAAAACAGAGGAATAATTACAAAAAGCAGAGCATGTAAATTTCTGTGTTATAGTTGCCTCACAGGATTATTTGGAAGGTAAAATGAAATATCACCAGCCTGTGTGGATACAAAATAAATGTCAGTGTCTCATAAGTTTTAATTTCATTTGGCACTGGAAGGCACCTGGTGCTCAGATACGCCCTGGCAGGATATAAAGTAGATGTGACAAAGGACCGTGAATAAACTGGAGACTTGAGGATGAATATGATCTGATTTATAAATTTGAAGCAGGAGCTGGGGAATTTTTTTTTTAATTCTTTTTTTTAATACAGTCATTTTCCTATGAGGCCGTGAGAGTTCTTGGCTGGATGTGGATGGGGGGAGGAGAGGAGTCATTCTGATATTTGAGCACTAAATATGCTCTGGGGTCTTCCCTGGTGGTCCAGTGGCTAAGACTCTGGGCTTTTAATGCAAGGAACCTGGGTTGGATCCTTGGTCAAGGAACTAGGCCCACCGCCCCAACTAAGAACAGTTACAGCCAATAAATAAATAAATAAATAAATAAATAAAATTTTAAAAGTATGCTCTGAACAGTATTTTAGTGTAGGGTCAACAGAAAGAAACTGGAGGTGAGAGGGTGATGCAACCTGACCTCCTTTTTTTGTGCTCTCTGCCCCGTAGGACCTCAGCAGCACAGACCTCATCCGGCCCCGCATCAGCCTCGTTTGCCAGATTGTCCGGGTTGGCCACATGGAGCTGAAAGAGGGCAAGAAGCACACCTGTGGACTCCGGAGACCCTTTGGAGTAGCAGGTACAGAAAGAGCCCGAGATGGATGTAAAATGGTGTCGCTGCTGGGGAGACAGTATGATGGGGGCCAAAAAATATTAAACGTAGAACTTAGGATCCAGCAATCCTACTTCCCTACACTCAAACCAGGTAAAATCAGGGTCTATATTTCTTTTAACTTTAAAAAAAAATCTTCAATTGGAGTTCAGTTGATTTCCATGTTGTGTTAGTTTCAGGAGTATGGCAAAGTGTTCAGGTATACATATACAGAGTGTTCAGTTATACATATATTCATTCCTTTTCAGATTAATTTCTCATACAGGTTATCAGAATATTGAGTAGAGATACCATTAATCAATCTTGGTTATCTTTTTCTTTTGAACTTTTTTATTTTGTCTTGGAGTGGAGCCGATTGACAGTGTTGGGGTAGTTTCAGGTGGACAGTGTAGGGAGACTCATCCATACCTATACATGTATCCATTCTCCCCCAGATCTCCCTTGCATCCAGGCTGTCACGTGACCTTGCAGAGTTCCATGCACTGTATACAGTAGCTCCTTTTTATCCATTTTAAAGATAGCAGCGTGAACATGCCCATCCTTATACTCTTGTTTACAGCAGCTCATTGGTCACAACAGCCAAATGGTAGGAGTAACCCAGGTATTTGTTGATGGATGAATGGATAAACAAAAGGGTCTGTCCCTACAGTGGAACAGCTTGAAGCAGTTGGAAAATTCTGTCACATGCTTCAGCATGAAGAAACTTTGAGGATGCTGCATTAAGTGAATTAAGCCAGTCACAGAAAATGAATACTATATGATAACTCACTTTTATGAGGAATCTAGAATGATCACATTTACAGAGACAGAAAGTAGAATGGTAGCTCCTAGAGACACAGGTGGCAGGGTAAGGGGACACAAGGAGGAGGTATTTTTTAAAGGGGTGCAGAGTTTCCGTTTGGGAAGAGGAGAGCATCCAGAGGTGATGCCGCATGACAGTGTGAATGTTTTAATTTTAAAGACTTTTTTTGATGTAGACCTTTTAAAAAATCTTTATTGATTTTGTTGCAATATTGCTTCTGCTGCTCATGTTCTGGTTCTTTGGCCACAAGACATGCGGCATCATAGCTCCCTGTCTAGAAGTCGAGCCCTCACCCCCTGCATTAAAAGATGAAGTCTTTTTTTTCTTCTTTTCTATTAAAAATTTGTATTGGACCATAGTTGATGTACAATGTTGTATTGGTTTCAGGCATATAGCAGAGTGAAGCAGTTACACATATACATATATCCACTCTCTTTTAGATTCTTTTCCCATATAGGTCAAAGTATTGAGTAGAGTTGCCTATGCTGTGCAGTAGAAGACAGTCTTAAGCACTGGCCTGTCAGAGAAGTCCCAGTGTGAAAGTTTTCAGTGCCACTGAGCTGTACATTTTTAAATGGTCGAAATGGTACATTTCATGTTATGTGTGTGTGCGTGCATGCTAAGTCGCTTTAGTCATGCCTGACTCTTTGCAACCCCATGGACTGTAACCTGCCAGGTCCCCCTGTCCGTGGGATACTCCAGGCAAGAATACTGGAGTGGGTTGCCATTTCTTCCTCCAGTGGATCTTCCCCACCAAGGGACTGAATCCAAGTCTCTTAGGTCTCATGCGTTTGCAGGTGGGTTCTTTACTGCTAGCGCCACCTGGGAGGCCCCATGTTATGTGTTTATTTTTCCACAATAAAAATAATTTAAAAGAAAGAAAAGAGGGAGGAAGGAAAGAGAAGACCCAGAGACAGTGCAAGATGAATTTGGTTGTAAGTGTTAGGCTCAGACATCCCACAGTCACTGCTTGGAACTGGCAGGTACTCGCTTTTGGTGGTGCTCATGTAGATACCCATGTTTGTTTCTCCCTCCCTGCCCAGTTATGTATCTTGTACACAGCAAGCCTCTGGGTAAAGCCTCTGTTTGTCTATTGGAATCTTCCTTGCCTGCAGCCGCATGTTGATCTTATCTGAATAAAATTCTCCTTGGAAAGCTGTTTGCCTGTCTAGGAAATTTACTCATCAAAGGCAGCATTGCCTTCAGAGAGGGTCGTTGGCTTCAATCAGACTCCATAACCTCCAGGAGGCCCTCCATTTTTCTCTGTAGTTTGTTAAATGGAGGATATATATTTTTGGTCTTACTCTGACATTTTGGTCACTAAGTAGTCCTGAAAGCCATCAATCCTGCTCCTGGAACGAGGATCCAGAAACTCCACATTGTCAAGTTCGACCTATGGGTCACGTGGCTGGTGACACGGCCCCAGGAGGCTGTGTGCATCGTGGGTTCCTTGAACTGCCCTGCACCCCTTTCCTCTCAAGGTTGGCCGGGTTATGTCCAGAGGGGACAGCACTATTCGTGATAGTGAATTAAAATGAAATCCCAGGAAAGGCAAGCAGCCTTGGCCCAGGACTATTTAGCCACCTACACAGCAATCTATTCCTTCATAGAAGTTGAAGGCGTTTTCAAGGTAATTGTCCTTCACACTGGGCTAAGGAGATTGGAACATCAAGCTTGAGGCTTTTATTTGCTCCTGTGTTTCTGTGTTTGTGCGTGTGTATGTATGTTCAGGGCATGGAGATTAATTTAGTTTAAGCCTTGATGCCAAACATCAGCAGAGGTTAGCGGTAACTAGATGATGTCCACAAATGCACTGCCTACTTGGGGGTTTAAATTCAAATTTTGCAGTATTTGTCTGTGTGTGTGTATGCACTCACATACAATGTTTACAGGGGTTTTTTAAGAGCTGACAGCAAGTTGATGTCATGCCTGCTTTTTACAGCTTCCTTACACTAACATTAATTCCCAAGCCTAATATATTATGTGTTTAGGTTACTTTCAGCAAGCATTTCCTCCTGGTTCCTTAGTTTTTCTTATGATTATTGTCTCATAGCTTGGTATTTCTTTTAATCTCCAAACAGGTTACCTAGGGCGTGGATTATTAGTGTATGTTTTATGACTAGTTTGTAATTGATTAACCAAGGCTTGATGGCCTCTTGCCTCGGGGCCTTGTCTACCCTCAGCTGCCTGTGGAGTCAATGCCCCACTTCTTAGTTCTCTAGGGAGCAGACAGAGTTCGGTTAAATGGTTTGCCCTGTGATCACTGTTGGGTTCATACCCTGATTTTAACCACTTAACACTTCTGACCTAGGCAAAATTACCTACGTTTCCCTGTGGGTCAGTTTCCGCACCTCTCTTTTTTAAACTTCTTTATTATTTATTCATTTGGCTGCACTGGGTCTTAGCTTCGGCACGCAGTATCTTTGTTGCATCATGCAGGACCTTTCATTGTGGCATGCAGGCTGAGTTGCTCTGCAACATGTGGAATCTTTGTTCCCCGACCAGGGATCAAACCTACATCCCCAGCATTGCAAGGCGGATTCTTAACCACTGGACCACCAGGGAAACCCCTCTTTTAAAATTTATTTTTAATTGGAGAATTAGTGCTTTACAATGCTATGTTGGTTTCTACTGTACAACAATGCCAATCAGCTGTAAGTATACATATATCCCCTCCCTCTTGAGCCTCCCTTCTCATCTCTTAAATTAGGGCTGATACTAATATTTGTATCAAAAAGGTGATATACGCAGTGGGGTTAGCACAGTGCTTCCTTAATAGCTCTTCTCATATGTGAAAGAGCAAATCAATATATGGTCTTCTAATCTGTGCTGCTAATGACCTGCTACCCTTTGTTTATGTGGAAACCAGTTGAGAAAATGTCACGTCAGAGGGCCAGTGGGCCACTTCAGGTCTTGAGTTTCTCTCCCAGATCTTTTATTCTGTTGACACTCCTGCCAAAAAAAAAAAAAAGTATTCTCTTGTGTCTTAGAAGGTGGGCTTACTAAAAATTGTCAGTGTCATATGACTCAAGAATTAAGCAACTTGGTCTAGTAGAACTTTTTTCATATTTATTGTTTTTATTTATTCTTTTAAAATTGGAAGATAGTTTCTGTACAGTGTAGTGCCAGTTTCTGCTGTACAGCAACGTGGATTAGCTACGTGTAAACATATATCGCCTCCGTCCCACTGCCCATCCCGCCCCTCTAGGTCATCAGAGAGCAGCAAGCTGAGCTCTCTGTGCTGCACAGCAGGTCTCCACTAGCTGTCTGTCTCATACGTGGCAGTGTAGATACGCCAGTGCCGCTGAGCCATTCATCCCCCTCTCTCCTTCCTCCTGCGCTGCCCTCAGGGGTCTCCTCTGTGTGTCCGTTCCTGCAAGTAGGCTCAACAGTACCATCTTTCTAGATTCCATGGATATGCATTAATGTAAGATACTTGGTTTTCTCTTTATGACTTACTTCACTCTGTATGACAGACTCTAGGTCCATCCGCATCACTTACAAATGACCCAATTCCAGTCCTTTTTATGGCTGAATAATATTCCATTGTAAATATGTACCTCATCTTTATTCATCTGTCAGTGGACATTTAGGCTGCCTGCATGTCCTGGATATTAGAGTTTTAAAGAGGGTAGTCTGCATCTGAGAACACCCAGACCCCTGCCAAGGACCCTGAGCAATTGTTTTTCTGGCAGCCTAGGGACACTGGGAGTCATTGCTGACAAAAAAAATGAGCTATTCTCCTCCACTGTTGACAAAAACTCATCTCTGCTTGCTGTCTCTTCCTCCAGGATTCTATGTTTGCTGATACTGTAATTTTCCAGAGTTCCTCACTGAGGCCTGAAGTAATTAGCTTCTCTTTTTTTTTTGCAATTTTATGTTTTTTGTTAAATACCAAACACATTTTGTATTGGGGTATAGCCAGTTAACAATGCTGTGATAGTTCCAGGTGAACAGTGAAGAAGATACTGGAGTGGGTTACCGTGCCCTCCTCCAGAGGCTCTTCCCAACCTGGGGATCAAACCCGCATCTATTAGGTCTGCTGTATTGGCAGGCAGGTTCTTTACCACTAGCCCCACCTGGGAAGTCCAGCAACTAGTTTCTTTAATTAAGTTTTATCTTTTTCCTAGTGATGGATATTACTGATATTGTTCATGGCAAGGTGGATGATGAAGAAAAGCAGCATTTTATTCCCTTTCAACAGTAAGTACTTTGGCACTTACGCAGGTTAGTTGAGACCTGGGTTAGGCCTTTGGGAGCTGCATTAACACAGAACCAAGTGCTCGGAACCTTTTGCCTGGTTAGACAAGGAAAACTCTTAAATGGGAAGACTGAGAGAGGAGCTGACAGAAGACTATATTCAAAATCCTCGTATTAGACTCCAATTTAAGAGAGTAACCTAACTTCTTCTGATTCTACAGAAATGACTGAAGCAGTATAAGGGACACATCTACCAGGTTATGGTACAGTATAAATGCCAGAGTCTGCCTGTACTTTGTTGTATGGAACAGTTATCACAGAGGACCAGGAATTAAGTAGGACAGCACAGGGCTTCTCAGACTGTAACCTATGCATGAATCACCTGGGATCTTGTTGGGATGAATGCAGAATGCCATCTGGTGGGTCTGGAGTCTCCATCTAATAGGCTTCTAGGTGATGCTGCTCTTGCAGGTCTGGGGAACACACTTGGTGAGAGTGAAGGGTGGACTAATCCTTGCGTTCCTGCAAGTGGAGGAAAGCCGGCCCAGGAGTGCCTGGAAGGATGCCCCCTGACCTGCACTCAAGCCCCCTTACTGAGCCTCAGGAGCTGGAGCCCGGAGTGGGCCGCTGGGGAACTCTGGAGAGCTGTTCTCCATCCCTGTAGCTGAGTGAGCGTGCCTGTGAACATCATGACTGACCCCAGCAGGCATGTGCCACTTAACCTCGCACAGGCAGTTGGGAGCATTGCTGGGTCTAACTCCCAACGAGATAGTCATGTCGGTGAGAAACAATGATGGTCTCGGCCAGTGTAGAGCCACTACCACAGATCAGTGTGATAAACTGAGAATTCCAGAAACTAGACCCAGGGATATTTGAGTTACTGTGATTTTATTAATAATAAGTAATGGGTTGGCCAAAAATTTTGTTCAGGATTCTCCATAAAATGTTATGGAAAAATCCCCTATCAAACTTTTTTGACCAACCCCAATAATATGGTTATATTATTTTTAAAAATTATTTTTAAATGATATTTCAAAATCAGTGGAGAAAGATAAGCCATGCAAAAGCTATTGTTCAAGATGAGCCAACCATTTCAGAAACGTAGGTTAAATCCTCATCTCCCAACTTAAACCATCATAAATTCCAGCTGATAACACATAAAAGGGTAAGAGCCAACAATCTTAAAGTACTATAGGAAAATGAAAGTTTTATACGATGTGATGTTTGGGAAGTCTTTCTGAGTCAAATACCAGAGATTTGACTGAAAAAAAGACATCGATTTAACCACACAAAAATTTTGAACAACTTATACATAGAAAAAATTTAATAGAAACCTTGGCAGTTTGCTATGTCATGTATAATACAATAAATATTAAAATACATAGCATAGACATGAATATATAAACTATAAAAACATGCTTATGATAAAGATAATTTTCATATCTATGAATGTTATTTCTGCTATATATACATAGATTATTAGGCACTGTGTGTATATGTACTAGGGGCAGCATTCATGAATATGAACTGTTAGTTATTCAGCTGTGTCTGACTCTTTGTGACCCCATGGACTGTAGCCCACCAGACTCCTCTGTCCATGGGATTTCCCATGCAAGAATACTGGAGTGGGTTGCCATTTCCTTTTCCAAGGCATCTTCCCAAACCAGTGATCGAACCCAGTCTCCTGCATTGTAGGCAGATTCTTGAACATTATATGAAATACTATATGGAAACATGATACAGTAGCTTCCCCAGTGGCTTAGCGGTAAAGAATCCACTTGCCAATGCAGGAGACACAGGTTTGATCCCTGGGTTGGGAAGATACCCTGGAGAAGGAAATGGTAACCCACTCCTGTATTCTTGTCTGGGAAATCCCACCTTTGTAGCCTGGCAGACTACAGTCCATGGGGCTGCAAAGAGTCAGACACAACTTAGCAACTAAACAACAAAAAAAATATGATACAATATTGTGTGTGTATATACAAATAATCGAGGCAGCATTCATGGACATGAAATTTTATCTGCACCATACAAATAATATAAATAATTGTAGAACAGGAGCAGTACTATGGATATGAATTGTCTCGAATGCATTTCTCTGTGTTTGTCTCACTTTATGAGGTGGGTTTCTGGTTTGGTTATGTGCCTCCCGCTTGCTTACTTTCAGAACCAACTGTTTTCTAGCAGTTGTGCTGAAACACTGAGTCCTCAGATTGTCTCTGCTACAGAATAATACAAGCTTTGTGTCTCTGAGGAGCCCAGCCCTAATTTGATTACCACTCACTTTGCAGCCAGCAGCCACTTTAAAGCCTTTACGATGCAAATCATGGCCTCTGGCATTGAACTCCCAAGATTTATGGCAGAGCTTTTGTAACTTAACCTCAAAAGCTTTACAGTGATTGTGTTGGGAGAGTTTTATACACAGATCCTGCTAGACTGAGAGGATGTCATTTGAAAACAACGCATTCTGCGGCAATCCCACTTTTTAGGAACATAGTGCAGTGTGGTGGTGGTGGTTTAGTCCCTAAGTCTGTGTTCAGCTCTTGCGACTCCATGGACTGTAGCCTGCCAGACTCCTCCATGCAGCCTGGGATTTCCCAGGCAAGAATACTGGAGTGGGTTGCCATTTCTTTCCCCAGAGGATCTTCCCATCCCAGGGACTGAACCCTGTTCTCCAGCATTGCAGGTGGTTTCTTTACCAACTGAGCCACCATGCTCCTATACTGCAGTATGCTTCCTGTGTATTGTCAGGATACAGGTCTGAACCCTGCAGAGCAAGCTGGCCTGTGTGTTGTGGGCAAGAGACCAAAACCACAGCCGAGAAGACTAGCGACCATTGTCCTACACAGGGTGGTAGGGAGTTCCCAATAGTGCTTGTGCTTTCCATAGAATGGGGGCTGTGCTTCCCTCTTTGATCACCCTCTGAGAATCTCAGCCTGATTTGATTGTTAAAGTGAGGCTTGTTTGCAGGTGCCTGTGCCATTGCAACCCTATATATAGTTCATCATCACATGGGATTCTACAAACACCATCCACAATCCATTGCATACGCAGCACTGTTGTACACTGAGTGTTGGCAGTAGGTGGGAGCTTTCAGGGCATGTGTTTTCAGGTCTATTTCCTTACAGATGAAGAAACTGAAGCCTGAAGGGGAGACTCCGGCAGAGCTTACTGTCAAGTAGAACCAGAACTGGGGGCTGGGTCTCTTGCCCCTGCTTCCACCCTTCTTCTACAGTTTCGTTCCTGCAGCCTCTGCCACCTTGGAAAGCACATCAAGCACTGCCTCTGGTTTCAGTCTTATCATTTGACCATCAGTTTTGTTTGTTCTTGAGTTGCTTTTTTTCCCCTTTTTCCCCCCAAGTCATTTCGAGATGAATTTGCTAAGATAGGCACCCAGTGGGAAAATAAAGATGGAAAGTATCCTGTAGTTAGGTTGCTTTACTGTTTATATTTTCAAATGATAGGCCCATCAGACCCAGCAGTATCTGAGGCTCTGCTGCCGAGACTTCCTCTTTTTGTCTTACCGGTTGTTTCTCATTTTCCCAGAATTGCCATGGAAACGTATATCCGACAGAGGCAGCTGATCATGTCGCCCCTGATAACATCCCACGTGATCGGGGAGAATGAGCCACTCACGTCAATCTTGAATAAAGTGATAGCAACCAAAGAAGTGAATCACAAAGGACAAGGTACTCGGCCCGACTCGGCCCCATGTGCCGAGCAGGGAGGGGCTCTGGTGGGGCTCGGGAGTGGTGGCCTCAGAGCTGAGTCCTTGGACTCGGGCCCTTTCACTGTCTTTCTCTGATGTAAGACAGACCCTGCTGGGGACTGCCCACCTCAACTTCTGACTGACACTGACGGCAGTTCAGACTTGAGAGCATTGTGTCGCAGCTGTGTTTTGTAAATTCTGTAGAATGAATTCTCATCTGATAAGTCTCCTCACTTTTGTCTGCTCTATGATCCCAATGCTCTAAATTAAGTCACAAAGAAAAAGAGTTTGAAGATAATTATGTTCCACTTTCTGTATAGGTTTATCCCATTACATTTCCCAAAACTGTGAAGAAAGAGACCAAAGTCATGTAAATGAATATGATTTCATATAAAATAACGGGCTTTCCAGCACATCGTTTCTTCATACCTCCATATGTCATTTTGTTGACTTAGTTTTAACTCCGAGGAGTTTTGCTGATTGAAACTAAATTTTAATTCAGGTAACAAGGGAAAATAGTTAAAATTTAGATACCAAGGTGGTGATGATTGGGGGTCAGTTTTTGAAGATTGGGTTACTCTTTTTTAAAACCACCTTGTAATTGTCTTCTAAAGTGGAAGCAATTAGGAAACGTTATTTTTGGCATATTTAATTTGCCATGTATTGACAGTTACCCTGAGTGCGAAATAGATGTAAGGAAACAGATTCTAAAAATGAATAACCAGATATATTTCTGTTGTTTTAGAACTCCTAATCTAAGGGTATAATTTGTTAGAGTGGAAAATTCTTAAACTAATTAGATTGCTGTGTCTCTATAATTTTTTTTATAAAACTGTAAGAAAATATTCCTTCTCTTCCTTCCTAACAAAATACTTTTTCAAATGTTTTCATGCTCTTCATAAATATTTTTTGTGGCTGTGTAATATTCCGTTGCTTGGATTATTATTTTCTTTTCCTAAGCATGGAATCCCCTAGGTAAATACTTAAGTACTTTCTAATTTGTCACCATTATAAATTTAAATAACTCTGGTATGGCTATCTTTATATATGAAAATACATAAGATGTACTATAAAAGATATATACTGCTGCTGCTAAGTTGCTTTAGTCATGTCTGACTCTGTGTGACCCCATAAACGGCAGCCTACCAGGCTCCCCCGTCTCCGGGATTCTCCAGGCGAGAACACTGGAGTGGGTTGACATTTCCTTCTCCATTGCCTGAAAGTTGGAAGTGAAAGTGAAGTCGTCGCTCGGTGGTGTCCGACACTCCTAGCAACCCCATGGACTGCAGCCTACCAGGCTCCTCTGTCAGTGGGATTTTCCAGGCAAAAGTACTGGAGTAGGTTGCCATCGCCTTTTCCGAAAGATACATACTATCTTTTTCATATTTAGGACTATCTCCCCAAGAAAATTCCCAGAAGTAGGATTTCTGGATTAGATGATGGGAATAAGTTTATGATGGGAGACGCACATATTACCAGAATGCTTTCCAAAGATGGGTACTAATTACTATCTACCTGCTTGGCAAACTGATGTTTAAAATTCTTTACCTGTTTCAGGGGTGAAAAGTTGACTTCTATAACTCTGTTGCATTAAAAAAAAATGACTTCAAATTATCTGGCAGTCATATGTATTTATAATTTTCTAAAGTTTTCATTCTCAGTTTTTGTAAACTCTTCGTATACTAAAGGTAATAGTCCATCTACTTAGGATGCATACTTTTCAGTTTCCGGCTAGCCAAATATTTATAATCTTCTTGTATTTCCTGGTGAATTGTGTATTCATGTTTTGTTTATTTGTGATCTGAACATTTTTCATCAAGTGAGTATAAACTCATAATTTCTTATAAGTATTTCACCATGCCTTTTGTAGTTGTATGTAGTGTATGGTATTTGAACTATACCTTTTGTTTTTTTATGAATATCGAAGTTTCAGCTTTTATAGATAATTATTTTGCTTTTGTAATTTCTTCATTTGTTTCATTACTTAGAAAAATGGTTCAGAAAGCTGTACACTTATTTTTTAAATTTCTGATCTGTTTTCCTATTATCTTTTACATTAGGAATTTATTTTAATGAAAATGTGTGGTGAGAGGTTAGATTGATTCTGCTCTGAGTAGAATAGAATATTCCAGTACATTTATGGAATTGATCCATTGTTTCATTTGTTATATCTCTTCTGCTGTATGCTTAATAGCTGTATATGATAGTACTTGATTTCATTGATTTATATATCTTTACAACTAATATCAGTCATTATTATAACTTCACAGTATTTTGGTATCTGATAGGGACCATCTTCCCCCTACCCCCCAGAGCAAACATCTGTTTACCTCTCTGTCAAATTCTCAAAGAAATCCTGCTATACTTTTGTTGGGAGTGTCATTAAAATTCTAAGTTAACTGGGGGAGAATTGATGTCTTTACAGTAATTACCTGCATAATAATACCAGGCATATATTTTTCTTAACGTTTGAGTGTGCACTGATTATATAGATCATAACAAAGAGCTAAAAATTTGTCTTTTTTTCCTTTAAAGGACTTTGGGTGTCCTTGAAGCTATTGCCAGGAGATCTCACACAAGTTCAGAAAAATTTTTCACACTTGATTGATCGATCCACAGCTATCGCACGGAAGATGGGCTTTCCTGAGATAATCCTTCCAGGTAAATGCTTTGCTTGATTCACCTGTTATGCATCCTCTAGGACTCTTCCACATAGCCATCACTTTCAAAAAGTGTTTTTTTATTCAAGTGTAGTTGCTTTACAATGTTGTGTTAATTTTGACTGTACAGCAAAGTGAATCAGCTATCAGTTCAATTCAGTCACTCAGTCGTGTCCGACTCTTTGCTATTATACATACATCCACTCTTTTTTGGATTTCCTTCCCATTTAGATCACCACAGAGCAATGAGTAGAGATTCCTGTGCTATACCTAGGTTCTTGATCTGTTACACATAGTATGGATAATGCTTGCCTAGAGAATACCATGAACAGAGTATGGTGGGCTACAGTTCGTGGGGTTGCAGAGTCGGACATGACCGAGCGACTTAATGCACACACACACACAAATAGTGTATACACGTCAATGTCCATCTCTGTTCATCCCAACCCCTTCCCCCTCTGGGTGTCCATACGTTTGTTCTCTATGTCTGGGTGTCTATTTCTGCTTTATAAATAGGATTATATATAACAGTTTTTTCCAATTCCACAAATACGTATGAATATGATTTTTGTGTTTCTGATTTACTTCACTGTATATGACAGTCTCTGGGTCCATCCATGTCTCAACAGATGACCCAATTTTTTCCCTTTTTATGGCTGAGGAGTATTCCATTGTGTATATGAACCACATCTTCTTTATCCACTCCTCTGTTGATGGACATTTAGGTTGTTTCCATGTCCTGGCTGTTGTAAATAGTGCTGCAGTGACCACTGGAGTGTCTAATGGGACCCTTGAGGCAACATGGATCAAATTTCATCATTTACAGTTGCAGTTTCTTAGCAAACTACCCAGTATGCAAACACAAGAGAGCACTTTTAAAAGTAACTTGAAATTTTCTTTGTTTCTCTTCCTTTGTGTTCTGCACAAGTCCTTCTGAAATACTTCCTAGGCCACCCATTAAGTAGCACAAATTACACAGGTTCTCTGCCCCGAGAATTACTTGCTTCATCTGCATGTGCCTCTTCTCATGATGACATCACCAACACTGTGGGCTCCTTGACAGGAAACTCCAGCAAGGTGCCCACTCAGCTCAGACTCAGCTGGACCTTCTGCTCCGTTGGCTTTAGCTCCAGCTGTGTTCTGGGCTCTCCCCTTACTTGTGGTGATAGGAATGTAAATGTTTTGCAGTTTTCCTACTGTAGTTTCATCTTTTTTGCCACCATGTGATAGTGATCTGGATATGTATTCTAGGGAATTCACTAATTTGATCCATTTACTTCCTTGATCATTGTAGTGATAAAAGAACATCATCCCTTTGAGGAACTTTATATATGTGTATTATATAAAATATAAATATTAAAACACAAATATGTTGTATATTCATTAGAAAAAAATATGAATAAACAATCTTTGACATGTTGAAAAATTCTTGAAAACCAAACTGTTATCTATTGCATAAAAATTCAGGTTTTTAAAATTTTTATTTGTTTATTTAATTTAGCTGCCCTGCAGAGCATGTGGGATCTTAGTTCCCTGACCAGGGATTGAACCTGTGCCCTCTGCAATAGAAGCACAGATTTTTAACCACTGGACCACAAAGGAAGTCCCCAGGTTCTTTTAAACTAATTGAAGCTCTTGTTCGTCCTTGGTGAAATTAAGGAGCAGTAATAATTTGATGGGCTTCCCTGGTGCCTCAGTGGAAAGAATCCGCCTGCTAGTGCAGGAGATGCGGTTCAATCCCTGGGTGGGGAACGTCCCCTGGAGAGGAACTGTCAACCCTCTCCAGTATTCTTGCCTGGGAAATCCCATGGACAGAGGAGCCTTATGGGCTACAGTCCATTGGTTCACTAATAGTTGAACACAACTGAGGCTGAGCATGCACGCACAAAATAATTTGATGGCCTCGCGCACTTGTGTACATAGTGAGTATTAAAAGAATATTTGTGGAATGAACAAATGAAAGAGTTCTAAAATGGAGATCATCTTCTTCTTTGCTTGCAAATAGTAGTTTTCATCTGCTTCGTCCTTTACAGAGCTGTTTCACCCTAATACATTTTCATCAACATTCTTGGAAAATGTTTGTCTTCTTGCTGTTTATAAAAATAAGTGTTGGTATTCTTCCTGTAACTGATGGCTGTTTTATTGCTTCAGCAAGACTGAAACCTAAAAAAATGAAATAGACGAGTTTTTTCTTTGGACAAAGTGAATTTACCTTTGAAATCTGTCTGGAAAAAGAGTCCTTCTACTTAATATTATTGGTTCATGAACTGCCAGGGCTATAATAGACTTTAAAAATCATCCAGAATAATGGACTCAAATGTAAGTCTTTGGTTCAGCCAATCAGGATGACCTGGGTAATATTAAAATACAGATTCCCAGACTTTTCCAGACTCTGATTCAGTTTGTAAGACCCAGGTTCTCCAGGTTGTTGTTTACTTGCTGAGTCTTGTTCCAAGTCTTTGCAATCCCATGGATTGAAGCACATCAGGCTTCTCTGTCCTTCACTATCTCCTGGAGTTTGCTCAGACTTATGTCCATTGAGCTGGTGATGCTATCTCATCCTCTGTCGCCCCCTTCTCTGCCCTCAGTCTTTCTCAGCATCAGGGTCTTTTCCAATGAGTTTTCTCTTTGCATCAGGTGGCCAGAGTATTGGAGCTTCAGCATCAGTCCTTCCAATGAATATTCAAGGTTGATTTCCTTTAGGATTGACCGGTTTGATCTCCTTGCTGTCCAAGGGACTCTCAAGAGTCTTCTCCAGCACCACAATTTGAAAGCATCAGTTCTTCAGCACTGAGCCTTCTTTATGGTCCATCTCTTATATCCATACATGACTACTGGAAACATCATAGTTTTGACTGTGTGGACCTTTATCGGGTTCTCCTGGGGATTCTGGTAATTGGCCAGGTTTGAGAAACAGATCTGGGCCAACATCCCTCATTGTGGTCCTTTTTGTCACCATTTGAACAGGCTCCAGATTCTTCTTTAATTCTTCCCTCTACTGCACTTTCCTTCGTAGCTAAATTCTTAGAAGCATTTATATCCTCTCTGTTTTCTCACCTGTCAGTCTCTCTCTGTCCAGAATGGCTGTCACTACTCACTAAAGATTTTAGTGTCTCTAAGTCCAGTGGATATTCTCAGCCTGATGATCGTCTCTGGCTAGCATATGACACAGTTGCTCACTCCCTCTTTTGGGACGTTAGCACACGTTGTTGGTGACTCCACACTCTTCTCCTTTTTCTCTTCCCCTGGCATCTCTTCCGGGATTTGTTTGCCAACTTACCATCTTTGACCTCACCTTTAAATTTTGGAGTTCCTCAACATTTGGTCCTTATGCCCTGTCTTAGTTTGCTTGGGCTGCTGTGACAAAGAACCACAGGCTACGTGGCTTAAACAATGGAAGTATATGGGACTTCCTTGGAGGTCCAGTGGCTGTGCTTCCAATGCAGCAGGTGAGGAGTTGATCCCTGGTTAGGAAACTAAGGTCCCGTATGCCACGTGGTGTAGCCAAACAATAAAATATAAAAAATGAAAGTATAGTTCCTTATAGTTCTGAAGGCTGGAAGTAAAAAATCAAAGTATCTGTAGGGTTGTTTCTTCAGAATCCTCTTTTTGGTTTACTGGTTGCTGCCTCCTTACTAAATCCTCATACTGTCACCCCTTGGCGTGTGTGTTGTCTGTGTCCTAGTCTTGTAAAGGTGTATTGAATGAGGGCTCACCGTATGACCCCCTTTTACATTAGTCACCTCTTTAACATGTGAATTTGAGGGAGGGGGACACAGTTCAGTCTTTTAACAGGTCCCGTTCCTTTCCTTCTGCAGTCTCTTCTCTCCCTAGGTGATCTCATCCACTCCTTTTTTTCATATTTATTTACTTAGCTGTGCTGGGTCTTAGTTGCAGCGTGTGAACTCTTAGTTGTGGCATATGGGACCTAGTTACCTGACCAGTGATTGAACCGGACTGTCTGCATTGGGAGCTCTGCACTACCAGGGAAGTCCTTATCCGTTCATTTTGCTTCTGTGTGTTCAGTCAGTCAGTTCAGTCGCTCAGTCGTGTCCGACTCTTTGCCACCCCATGAATCTTAGCATGCCAGGCCTCCCTGTCCATCACCAACTCCCAGAGTTCACTCAGACTCACGTCCATCGAGTCAGTGATGCCATCCAGCCATCTCATCCTCGGTCGTCCCCTTCTCCTCCTGCCCCCAATCCCTCCCAGCATCAGAGTCTTTTCCAATGAGTCACCTGTTCACATGAGGTGGCCGAAGTACTGGAGTTTCAGCTATAGCATCATTTCTTCCAAAGAAATCTCAGGGCTGATCTCCTTCAGAATGGACTGGTTGGATCTCCTTGCAGTCCAAGGGACTCTCAAGAGTCTTCTCCAACACCACAGTTTAAAAGCATCAATTCTTCGGTGCTCAGCCTTCTTCACAGTCCAACTCTCACATCCATACATGACCACAGGAAAAACCATAGCCTTGACTAGACGGACCTTTGTTGGCAAAGTAATGTCTCTGCTTTTGAATATGCTATCTAGGTTGGTCATAACTTTTCTTCCAAGGAGTAAGTGTCTTTTAATTTCATGGCTTCGATCACCATCTGCAGTGCTTTTGGAGCCCAAAAAAATAAAGTCTGACACTGTTTCCACTGTTTCCCCATCTATTTCCCATGAAGTGATGGGACCAGATAAATCCAAATATCTAGTTCTAAGATCCTTCCTTTAATCAGAGGTGGGAAGAAGACCTCTAGGAAGAGCCACAACCTTAAGTTCGAGTGGACACATCACACCTACGTACCAAGAGGACCTTCTCTTCCCACCCTCAATTGGATCATTCTCTTTATTTCTTAACTGAAAATCTGCACCTGGAACTTGCCATCCTAAGCATCTGGGCCTGACTGTTTTATTGTGTTTTTATCTCAGAACACAGCCCCTCATCCATCCACTTGCATAGACCAGAAACCTGGAAATCACCCTTGACACCTCCTTTCCTTCACCTCACACAGAATTGAGGGAGAAGATCCACCAGTTTTCCCTTTGAAAGCCTCTCAACTCCACCTGCTTCTTTATCCAGCTGTAACTCCCTAAATTGTAGCTACTGTCATCAGTTCCCTGGACAACTGCCATGTCTTCCTAGCTGGTTTCCCTGTTCCTGTTCTTTCTACCTCATTCTCCACACGGTAGCATGAATGGTCGGTTATAAATGCCTTTCTGATATTGTCATACTCCTTCTGTTCTAAAAACATGTCAATGGCTTCTGTTTATATTTAGGATGAAGATACAAATTTTTCTGTTGGCCTCAGGCAGGCTTATGTCTGTCTCCATAACCTCATCTCATACCAGATTTCCTTCACTTGAAAGCATCATGGATATGCTACCTCTGGGCCTTTGCACATGCTATGTGCTCTCCCTCCTACTCTCATTCCTCCAGTATCAGCCCAAAGGGTAGATTCCCACACCCTCCATTGATCCTGACTTTATAATGATGCATCTCATCAGATGATGGTCTGAAAATGCTTCTCTCACCCACCAGACTATAAGCTGCTTGTGAGCAAGGCTGGTGCGTGTATGGCTGACCGTTGTCTCCCAAACACCTAGCACAGTGCTTCAGAACAGAGTCTGTGCTCAGTCTGTTTTTTAAAGGAGTAAATGAATATTACTTCATTTCACTGTACCTTAATTTATTCAACCATTTCTGTGGTTGGAAACTGAAGATGTGTCAAAGTTTTCACAGTAACAAACGCTACCACACTGAATATCCTTATGGATAAATCCTTGCTCGTATGTTTTTATTGTGGTACAGTTGTACTATATTATATAAGTTTCATGTATACAACAAATAGCACTAAACTGTACTTCACTGACACTGTGCTATGTATGGAGAGGTAAAATGAGGTAAGCTGTTGGGAACAATACATATTAAAACTCCTATGTAAATGATTTATTACAAAGTCAGAGCATTTTATATTTTACATATAATTTACATCTTATTACACTCTGAAATTTAAAAATGACTCCAGGTAGCACCACTCACAGGATGGTTTGTTGTGTTGCAGGAGATGTTCGGAATGATATTTATGTCACCCTGATCCATGGGGAGTTTGACAAGGGGAAAAAGAAGACACCAAAGAACGTGGAGGTGACCATGTCTGTACACGACGAGGAGGGCAGGCTCTTGGAGGTTAGTGATGTTCCCAGTAGTCCCACTGCCATCAACACACTCCTTTACAGGACTTGAGGCCTGATGTTAATTGTTCTTCCCTGTAGAGTGGATTTGGTGTTTCACAAGAAAAAAGTAGGAAGCCCATTAAATTTGTGGTTAGCAGTTACCAATTTTGTTAATAAATTCACATAGATTCTTAATTTTATTATTTCTTCTGTGCTGAGAAAGACCTCAAGCCACCAGGATTTCAGGTGTACATTTCTAATGTAGCGATTCTCTCTCTCTTATCTTATTGATTTGTTTTTGGCTACACTGGGTCTTCATTGCTGCACATAGGCTTTCTCTAGTTGCAGTGAGTGGGGGCTACCCTTTCTTGCAGTGTGCAGGCTTCTCATTGCAGTGGCTTCTCGTTGCAGAGCACGGGCTCTTGGGCTTCAGTAGTTGAGGCACATGGACTCAGTAGTTGCAGCTCCTGGGCCTAATAGTTAAGGTGCATGGGCTTACTTTGTGCCAAGGCATACGGGATCTTCCCAGATCAGGGATCAAACGCATGTCTCCTACGTTGGCAGGTGGATTCTTTACCACTGAGCCACCAGGGAAGCCCCTGATGTAGAGGTTCTTAATCATTTTCAAGTAATTTAGACACTTTCAATCTGATAAGGTCCTCCTTTCGATCTGGAGGACACAGGTCCTCCACCTGGGTGAGCTGAACCAGCAGAGATGTACTGCTTTGAGCTGTTATACTGGAAGGGTTCTTGGTTCAAGGTCAGCTACCATGCTTTTTAGTTTTAGAGATCATCAAACTGCAACCCAGAGAGGATTCGGTGTTCTCTCAGGGAAGCACGGGACCCAGAGGTGATGCAGGAAACAGACACAGGTGTCCTGACTTCTGGTCCATTGTTCCTCTAACAGAAGTTAAGTCTTGATTCTGATGTCATGGAGGAGGATAGGCAAGGGATGGTCATGGCAGGCTTTTACTGTCCCAAGTGACCTTTGGCTCCTCTCGCGGGTGCCAGAGTTATCTGCTGGGGAGTCCATTGCATTCACTGAGTGCATCGTGGTGGGGGCACAGCAGAGTACACCATCCACCACTTCCCTGGGGATGTGCTCGTCTTCGAAGGAATCAGTTGTTTAAGACAGTTGTCCTCTGCATAGAGGGAGAAGCAGAATGCCGTGGGCCGCAATGCGGGAGTGATTTCTTTGTGCTGTTAGAAGAGCCCTTTTGCCCCAAGAGTTCAAGTACACATCTTCATGGCTTTGCTAACTAGCTTGGAAGTACCCCCACGGAGGCCTGACTCTACTGAACTAAGTGGTTCCTTTCTAGGAAGAGCCACAACCTTAAGTTGTGGACCTTGAGTGGACACATCACACCTGCGTACCAAGTCCTTAAAACAAGTGTGTAGACAGGACCTCACACGGCTTTATGTCTACAACGTGCTTAGCTCTGGGTCACCCTCACTAGACCTCCATTCCCTGAAAGAGGAAAGAAGAAAGAAAGGAAGGACAGTGTATGGTTGGAATGGAAGAGAGAATAAAAGTTCCAGCAAAGGGGAATGTTAAGCTGGTACTGGGTGCCTTAGCAACTACGCATTGAGATACTTGGACCCTCAAAGTGCTAGAAACTCACTCTTTTTTTTTTTTAATATATAATTTAATTGATTTATTTATTTTTGGCTTTGCTGGGCTTTTCTCTAGTTTGTGGTGTGTGGGGGCTACTCTCCAGTTGGGGTGTGCAGGCTTCTCATCGCAGTGACTTCTCATGTTGCGGAGCACAGGCTCTAGGGCATGCGGGCTTTAGTAGTTGTAGCGCATGGGTTTAGTAGCTGCGGCTTGCAGACTCTAGAGCACAGGCTTAAGAGTTGTGGTGCCTGGCTTAGTTGCTTTGTGGCATGTGGGATCCTCCTAGATCAGGGACCAAACCTGTGTCTCCTGCATTGGCAGGCAGATTCTTTACCAATGAGCCGCTGGGGAAACCCAAAACTCAGTCGTTTTAAATTAATTTCTTTTATTGACATGGTTGCTTTACAGTGTTGTGTTTGTTTCAGGTATACAGCGAAGTATCTGTACAGCATTATCTGTCGATCATCTATGTATATTCTTTTTTAGATTCTTCTCACATGTAGGTTTTTACAACATATTCCATATAGTTCCCTGTGTACAGTAGGTCCTCGTTACCTATTTTATATAGAGTAGTGTGTATCTTTTCATCTCAAGTTCCTAAGTATCCCATTCCTCAACCTTCCCCTTTGGAAACCAGCAGTTTGTTTTCTGTGTCCGTGAGTCTGTTTGCATTTTGTAAATAAGTTCATGTCTGTCATACTTTAGATCCCACATGTGAGTGGTGTCATATTCGTCTTTGTCTGACTGACTTTACCACTTAGTATGACAACACTAAGGTTCATCCATGTTGATGCAAGTGGCATTATTTCATTCCTTTTTATGGATGGGTAGTATTCCATTGTATACGTGTACCACATCTTCTTAGAAAGTCATCACACTCTTCACCCCAGAGGTAATCAATTTATGGATGCCAGTGTAAGACGTGCACTAGCCATGTAGAGTACCCTGAGTGTCTAGATGTTATCACCTCCTAATTTTTTCTTTCCATCCAAAGAAAGCAATTCATCCTGGTGCTGGATATGAAGGCATTTCTGAATACAAATCAGTGGTGTATTATCAAGTCAAGCAGCCCTGTTGGTATGAGACCGTCAAGGTGAGAATGTGCTGTCAGTAACTTGTCATATATGAAACCTCTTTTAGACACCTTTCTCCTTTTTTTAACCTAGGATATAGTTGCTTTACAACGTTGTGTTAGTTTCTGCTGCACAATGAAGTGAATCAGCTATATGTATACATACACCCCTGCCCTTGACCCTTCTTCCCGCCCCACTTCCCCATCCCGCCCCTCTAGGTCATCCCAGAGCATTGAGCTGAGTTCCTTGTGCCATACAGCAGCTTTCCGCTAGCTATCTGGTTTACACAGTGTATGTATGTCAATCTCAATCTCCTGATTCATCCCACCCGCTTTGTCCACACATCTGTTCCTACGTCTGTGTCTCTATTCCTGCCCTGAACTAGGTTCATCTGTATCATTTTTCTAGGTGCCACATACATGCATTAATATACTATATTTGTTTTTCTGACTTACTTCACTCTGTTTGACAGACTTTAGGTCCAAACACATCTCCACAAATAACCCTTTTACCCACCAGTGATTCCTCCTTTTTCCCGAAGTTCTACATAGGTTGCCTGTGGTGTGCATTAAGAAATGAACTGATCATCGTAATTCTTTACAAGAGCATTTCTCTTTCAGAAACTTCAGAAATCTTAAATAATGTTCTAGTTTGTCAACGTGTTGAAATTTGGAGAAAAACTTGTGGTTGTAATGATGTAAGAGGCTGCCAAGATGGTCTAGCACCAAATGGGAAATTTCACACTTTTGTGAGCAGTTTCCTAACATTTCTTTCCTTCTTGGTCTCTAACCAAGTTTGCTGGACCCCTTTTCAATTTAATTACATGTTTTTCAGATTCTAAAGTGCTCTTGAGATCAGTTAGCTCATGTGAGCCTTGCAATAGCTCTGCAACTGAAAGGGTCTGAGTTGCAGTACCCTTTTTTCTTTCTTTTTTGTTAATTGTTCACCACACTGAGCAGCATGGGGGATCTTAGTTCCCCCAAGGATCCAACCTGGGCATCACCTGCATTGGAAGGCAAAGTCTTAACCACTGGACCACAAAGGAAGTCCCAACAGTAGCTCTTTTTCTAAAGAGGTAACTGACACTCAGAGAAGTGAAGCAACCATGTTCCTCTAGCTGCTCTGTGTCAGAGTCTACACTAGAGCCCACTTTTTCTGAACGCCAGGCTCCATTAGCTCTTTCTTTTTTATATTTTATAATTGAGGTATAGTTTATTTACAGTGTTGTATTAATTTTGGCTGTACAGCAAAGCAATTCCATTATTCATATAAATTTCTAGTTTTTGCTTTTGTTTTGTCGCTAAGTCATATCCAACTCTTTGTTACCCCGTGGACTGTAGTCCGCCAGGCTTCTCTGTCCATGGAATTTCCCAGGCAGGAATACTGGAGTGAGTTGCCATTTCTGTCTCCAGGGGATCCTTCTGACCCAGAGATCGAACCACATCTCCTGCATTTGCAGGAGGATCCTTTACTACTGAGCCACCAGAGAAGCTCACCTACACACACACACACACACACACGTGCACGCACGCGTACACATGCACATACACACGCACATTCTTTTGAATATTCTTATCCATTATGGCTGAGATCAGGATACTGAATATAGTTCCTTGTGCTGTACAATGGGACTTCGTTGCTTATCCATATTGACTCTTTCTGATTGTCAGAGTCTTAAAAACTCTTCACATAAAACTAAAAAATAATTGCCCTTGTATCTTAATTCAGAAGTAACCATCCTCCACAGTGGTTGGAGACATAATAAATGCACAAAGATGGGCACAGTAAAGGACAGAATTGGCATGGATCTAACAGAAACAGAAGATATTAAGAAGAGGTGGCAAGAATACACAGACGAACTATACAAAAAAGATCTTCATGACCCAGATAACCACGATGGTGTGATCATTCACCTAGAGCCAGACATCCTGGAATGCAAAGTCAAGTGGGCCTTAGGGGAAGCATCACTATGAACAAAGCTAGTGGAGGTGATGGAGTTCCAGTTGAGCTATTTCAAATCCTAAAAGATGATAATGTCAAAGTGCTGCACTCAACCTGCCAGCAAATTTGGAAAACTCAGCAGTGGCCACAGGACTGGAAAAGGTCAGTTTTCATTCCAATCCCAAAGAAAGGCAATGCTAAACTATATTCAGACTACTGCACAATTGCACTCATCTCACATTCCAGCAAAGTAATGGTCAAAATTCTCCAAGCCAGGCAGTGAACTGTGAACTTCCAGATGTTCAACCTGGATTTAGAAAAGGCAGAGGAGCCAGAGATCAAAGTGCCAACATCTGCTGGATCATCGAAAAAGCGAGAGAGTTCCAGAAAAACATTTACTTCCGCTTTATTGACTACACCAAAGCCTTTGACTATGTGAATCACAACAAACTATGTAAAATTTTTAACAAGATGGGAAGACCAGACCACCTGATCTGCCTCTGAGAAATCTGTATGCAGGTCAGGAAGCAACAGTTAGAACTGGACATGGAACAACAGATTGGTTCCAAATCGGGAAAGAAGTATGTCAAGGCTGTATATTGTCACCCTGCTTATTTAACTTATGTACAGAGTACATTATGAAAAGTGCTGGACTGGATGAACCACAAGCTGGAATCAAGATTGCTGGGAGAAATATCAATAACCTCAGATATGCAGATGTCACCACCCTTATGGGCAGAAAGTAAAGAAGAACTAAAGAGCCTCTTGATGAATGTGAAAGACGAGAGTGAAAAATTTGGCTTAAAACTCAACTTTCAGAAAACTAAGATCATGGCGTCTGGTCCCTTCATGGCAAATAGATGGGGAAACAGTGGCAGACTTTTTTGGGGGGGCTCCAAAATCACTGCAGATGGTGGCTGCAGCCATGAAATTAAAAGACACTTGCCCCTTGGAAGAAAAGTTATGACCAACCAAGACAGTATATTAAAAAGCAGAGACATTACTTTGATAACAAAGGTCCGTCTAGTGAAATCTTTGGTTTTTCCAGTAGTCATGTATGGATGTGAGAGTTGGACTATAAAGAAAGCTGAGCGCCGAAGAATTGATGCTTTTGAACTGTGGTGTTGGAGAAGACTCGAGAGTCCCCTGGACTGCAGGGAGATCCAACCAGTCCATTCTAAAGGAAATCAGTCCTGAATATTCATTGGAAGAACTGATGCTAAAGCTGAAACTCCAATACTTTGGCCACCTGATGCGAAGAACTGACTCATTTGAAAAGACCCTGATGCTGGGAATGATTGAAGGTGGAAGAAGAAGGGGACAACAGAGGATGGAATGGTTGGGTGGCATCACTGACTCCATGGACATGAACTTGAGTAAACTCTGGGAGATGGTGATGGACAGGGAAGGCTGGCATGCTGCAGTCCATGGTGTCACAAAGAGTTGGACACAACTGAGCAACTGAACTGTACCATCCTCCACAGTTTTACATACTTAATATATCTGGAGTCATGCTTTTCATATAAATTTAAACTAGGAATAAAACCACCATATGACCCAGCAGCCCCACTTCTAGGCATATACGCTGAGGAAACCAAAATTGAAAAAGACACATGTGTATCCCTTGTTCATTGCAGCACTATTTACAATAGCTAGAATATGGAAGCAACCTAGATGTTTGTCAACAGATGAATGGATAAAGAAATTGTGGTACATATGTACAATGAAATAATACTCAGCCATAAAAAGGAATGCATTTGAGTCAGTTCTGATGAGGTGGATGAACCTAGAACCTATTATACAGAGTGAAGTGAGTCAGAGAGAGGAAGATAAGTATCGTATTCTAACACATATATACAGAATCTAGAAGCATGGTACTGAAGAACTTGCTTAACAGGGCAGCAGTGGGGAAACACATAGAGAATAGACATACAGACATGGGGAGAGGGGAGGGCGGAATGAGATGTATGGAAAGAGTAACATGGAAACTTACATTATCATAGGTAAAATAGATAGCCAATGGGAATTTGTGGTATGCCTCAGGAAACTCAAACAGGGGCTCTGTATCAACCTAGAGGGGTGGGATGGGGAGGGAGCTGGGAGGGAGGGGATATATGTATACCTATGGCTGATTCATGTTGAGGTAGATATTCATGATAGATAATTACATAATAGTCCATTATATAACCACACCATAATTAAACTCTTGCCACAAATTCTCTGCTCTGTACATTGTCCCATGTCTCTGCTTTCCTGTCCCTTCTGTACATATAAGCAGCAAAAATAAAAATCTTCCTTTTCTCCAGTATTTTATCTTTCTCTTCCAGTGCGTGTATGTGCTCAGTCATGTCCAACTCTGTGACCTCATGGACTGTAGCCTGCCAGGCTCCTCCATCCATGGGTTTCTCCAGGCAAGGATACTGGAGTGGCTTGCCATTTCCTTCTCATGGGAACCTTCCCAACCCAGGAATCGATCCTGGGTCTTCTGCCTTGGCAGGCAGATTCTTTACCACTGAGCCACCAGGGAAGCCCTTTCCTTCTGTTATAGTCCCTACATGTTACTGTATTCATGTACAGCTTGTAGTCCGAAAGGTACAAGTACTGATGTTTTCACTCTGAAGCGTCTCCTGTTTCATACTTGAGAAGACACTAGAAATTTGTAGAATCTCCGCTTTCAGAATCTATGATAAATAGCAAAGATGATCTCTTGAGCTTCACTTGGTTTTGAGAAATAGCTGAAGCTCTCTTGCAGGAAGTCCTCCATGAAATCTCACTCTATCACAATGACGCCTTATGACCAGATACTAAAATGGGCCTCATTTTATAAAATGAGCTCTGCGTGCCAAGGACTGAATTGATATAAACTCGTAATTCTGAATTATTATGCAGGTGTCCATTGCTATAGAAGAAGTTACTCGCTGCCATATAAGATTTACCTTCCGACACCGGTCGTCTCAGGAATGTAAGTATTTATTAGGAGGTCTATGACATACTTTCATCAAAACAATATCTTTCATCAAAAAACATCCTGTTTGACAGCACTTTTGTGTGTCTGTGGAGCAAGATACTTGGCATCTTTATCTCTGGATTCATTGGTGCTAAGGAAATATTTTTTAATGAATTTTTCTAGGTTTCCAGGATTTGTATTCTGTATCAGAATTTTCTCCAAATGTGTTCTGTGAGTACTAAGGTTCTCTAAGATGCTAATAGATGCTCTCTGACACAATGAGTTTCACAGTTGGATAGAGATAGGAAATGCTTGTGTATTACATTTTCCTCTTAGGCATTCACAGTATATGTTGTCATATTTTTGAGAAATCCTGAAGCCAGAAAAGTGTTTAATCTCTAGTTTCCCAAATTTTTTAAATGAAAGAACTATTTCAAATTTTAGATCATAGTTCATGAGTTAATTTTTCTAAAGTATGAACAAAGGAGAATCTTGTTTATTTTCCGATTGATCACAATGTGTCTGGAAGGGTTGTTCTTATTCAGCACTGCATGAAAGTCCAGTCCTTCCTTCCAAACTGAAATTTTTGACTGTCGTCTGCCTACCAGACCACAGGCCAGGCCCTCAATAGATAATTAGAAGACAGGACTCAGGCACTGCTCTGAAAAGTCTCTGTGACCTAGTTAGAAAGATGAGTATGAAAACAGACTGGAATCAGACTGCTGAGGTGTGAATCTGGGTTCTTACTAGCCCTGTGACCCTGGGGAAAGTGAAAGTAAAAGTCACTCAGTCATGTCCAACTCTTTGCAACCCCATGGAATTCAAGCCTAGCACCCAGCCCTGCCTGGGGATTTCCTACAACTCCTAAGATTTCCTACATCCTGTTTGAGCCTCGAAGATAAGCAGAGGTTAGCCCAGCAAAGGGTGATGGTGGAGAAATGTGTTTGAAAAAGGAAAGGGAGGCTGAAGTGGGAGCAATTATAATATTAAATTGAGCCATCTTAAAGTGCCAGTTTTATAGGTCAGTAGCAAATAGTCAAATATTAGCAATTTCGTCCAGTTCTACATTATACTAAAGGAGCATTTCTCAAGCTCTTAGTTTGTACCAAATACCACGTGGTATTTATATTTATACACTGTCTTGTTTAGTATCTACAGTAGTCTGATAAGATCCATACTACTTTTATCCACATCTGCACATAAGGAAAGTGAGGCACAGAGATGTTAGGCCCAAGGTTGGGCTTCCCTAGTAGCTCAGCTGGTAAAGAGTCCCCTTGCAATGCAGGAGAACCTGATTCGATTCCTGGGAAGATCCACTGGAGAAGAGATAGGCTATGCACTCCAGTATTCTTGGTCTTCCGTGGTGGCTCAGCTGGGTTCGATCCCTGGGTTGGGAAGATTGCCTGGAGAAGGGAACAGCTACCTACTCCAGTATTCTGGCCTGGAGAATTCCATGGAGAAGTCCATGGGGTTGCAAAGAGTTGGACGTGACTGAGTGACTTTTACTTTCACTTTGCCCAGGGTCACAGGGCTAGTAAGAACCCAGATTGACACCTCGGCAGTCTGATTCCAGGCAGGCTGGAGCAGGGTCATGGAAAAGTGAAGGTTCTTTTAGACCATCTTGTGGAGGAGCCATTAAATAGTGTGGTATAGGTCAGGAGTCCCTAACTTCTGGAGTCTGATGCCTGATGATCTGAGGTGGAGCTGCTGCAATACTAATAGAAATAAAGTACACAATAAATGTAATGCGTTTGAATCATCCTGAAACCATCCCCCCTGCCCCTGGTTTGTAGAAAAATTATCTTCCATGAAACCAGTCCCCGGTGCCATAATGATTGGGCATTGCAAGTATAGGTGGGGTGGTGGTGGTGATTTGGTATCTGTTTATAACAGCTTTAGTCATGGTATCCCCAATCAAACTGGACATGGCCCAAGTGGCCATCAAAAGGAGAGCATATGAACAAACTATAGTATAATCTTTTCATAACAGATACATGCTCAGCCAGTCTGGGGACACACGAGACCTAGCAGAGCTTAGAGGTGTGCCTGTGGTGAGAAGGGGCCACGAGTCACCCCAGCCATAGACATCTGAGTAGGGGACATGGTGAGCTCAGAGGCCAACTCTGAAGACCAGGAGGGAGGCCCTTTCCTTCCTCAAGAGGCTGGATCTCCTTCCCAGATGCCACAAGAAACACATAACCCCTTTTCCTGGCACATGGGCATCTTGGAAAATGAGAGGAACAGAAACCTTAGATGGCATCACAACCTTGTTATTGTTATTCAGTGGCTAAGTTGTGTCTGACTCTTTGCAACCCCGTGGACTGCAGCATACCACGCCTCTGTGTCCTTCACTGTCTCCTGGAGTTTGCTCAAGCTCCTGTCCATGGAGTTGGTGATGCCATCCAACCATCTCATCCTCTGTCACCCCCTTCTCCTGCCCTCAGTCTTTCCTAGCATCACAGTCTTTTCCAATGAGTCAGCTCTTTGCATCAGATGGCCAGAGTCTTGGAGCTTCAGCATCAGTCCTTCCTGTGAATATTCAGGATTGATTTCCTTTAGGATTGACTGGTTTGATCTCCTTGCTGTCCACAAACCTTGAAATATAATAAATACTTGCTGAGGTACTTCCCTGGTGGTCCAGGGACTAGGAATCTGCCTACCAATGCCGGGGTCATGGATTTCATTGCTGGGCTGGGAAGATCCTATTTGCTGAGGAGCAACTAAGCCCACGCACCGCAGTTACTCAGCCCGGGCTCTAGAGCCGATGCTCTAAAGAAAGAGGAGCCGCTGCAAGGAGACGCCCATACACAACTAGAGAGTAGTCCCTGCTCACCACAGCTAGAGAAAGCCTGTGCACAGCAGCAAAGACCCAGCACAGCAAAATATAACTAAATGAATACATATATACAGAGTATACATACATACGTACTGAGTCTGTTTTAAAACAGCAGTAGTGAGATAGCCCATGGAATGGTTTGGAAGCATGGCATTTGACCTGATTAGGTTTGATTTTGGAAATTCATACCAAAGAGTAGAGAGATATTAGGTGGTGAAGGGCTAAAGACAGAGAGACCTGTTATGAAGAGCTTATGGGAATACAGGGAAGTGATGAGGGTGGCCTGGACTCAGGAGGGAACAGCAGGAATGGAGAGAAGAGGTGTCCAGAGGCTCTCGGGATGTGGGGTTAGCCTGGGGGCGGGGTTAGTGTCGATACTCGTTATTCTGATTGGATGTTTGAGTGAACTCTGGTGTCATTCATTCATAAATATAGGAAGAGCAGGGTATGTGTGGGGGCCGCTAGAAGATTTCAGTTAAGGAACTGTTTCCTTCAGGGAGGCAGTGACATGGATAATCCATATGGCTTATTGGAGCTCACTGAACTAATTGATGAGCATGCGGTTGAACGCCTGACTGCAGAGCAGTGTGCCATCAGCTGTCATAGCCATCACTCCCTGGTCCTTCTGCCCCGCTCAGACATTTATTCTTGTCTTTTCAGCCAGAGATAAATCGGAGCGAGCCTTTGGCGTGTCCTTTGTGAAGCTGATGAACATAAATGGCACCACTCTGCAGGATGGGAGGCACGATCTGGTGGTGTATAAGGTGGTGCTAAAGAAAGGCCGAGGACTTCCGTACTCCCTCTGAAAGTGATTCTGAAAACTCCTTTTAGACTTCGTGTATAACTATCAGAAACTTCTCTAGAGCTACATGTGTTCACGCTTAACCAGTCTCGAATCCCAGAGGACTGTGGTCACACTAGCTTCATGGACTCCCATCCCCTTCAGTCTAATAAATGATAGTCCTGGGACTTCCCTGATGGTCCAGTGGGGACTGCCAGTCACACTTCCACTGCAGGGGGCGTGGGTTTGATCCCTGGTTGGGGAACTTGGATCCCACATGCTGTGCAGCATGGCCAAGGGGAAAAAAAATTTCTTTTTAAAGGATGGTCCCTCCTCCTTCTGCAGATGGCATCATGGAGATGAACAGCCAGAGGTCGTGCTCTGGCTTTCTGTTCTTTGCATCACCCCTGCGGAGCGCTGATAATTGCACTGTTGGGCTGGGTTAGCAGGTGGTGGGTGTGGCAGGATGTGGTTTTCATATCAGCATGAGCCAGGCACCATTTCTGTGCTCTGCGGCCCCTCGTCCTCCAGTATCAGTTTTGTCCTTATTCTTCCATCTAAGTGCTGCAGAGCTGTCATTCCCACTGAGATTTTAGAGTCGAAAGTAGATGTTGAGAAGATCTCATTTGTCCACCAACGTCAAGGAGGATTTTTTCAGTTGATAGCCTTTCTGAGATGAAGCTGCCTGATGTGTATTTCCGTTAATAGCTCCTGAGCTCAGAAATAGTGTTGGAAGCCATGGCTAGCTCTTTCTTCTCAGGGGACCCAATGAAGTATAACTGTGACAATTCAAGTGACACGTTCAAGAAAATAAAATCCAACCTTACTGTTTACTTAGGTATTTATTACCCAGACTAGGATATTGATTTCTGCTTCATTACTTATTCCATTTTCATACAATGTTGAAGTTATTTCTAGGCTCAGATCTTTGAAAAATATCAGAACACCTCAGAGTTAGAAGGGATCTACTATAAAAACTGTTTCTTATGCTAGAAATACACTGCACTCACGATAAATATTATTTTATTTGCCCCTAAGAGATTTTGTCTACTCTTCTGGTGTCCCTGACATGCTTCCTTTGCAGGGTGACAACAAGAAGATGGAAGATGCTAAATTCTACCTGACCTTGCCTGGTACCAAGGTGGAGATGGAAGAAAAGGAGCTCCAAGCATCTAAAAACACAGCCAACTTTGCAGCAGCCAAAGACAGCACAAAAGACAGCTTTCAGATTGCCACCCTCATATGTTCCACGAAGCTCACCCAGAATGGTAGGTGCAGTGACTGGAATGACACCAGAATGGGCTTTCTATTGGGTCTTCCTGGGCTCCTTTGTTAAATTCAGGAGACTGGACCATCTGTCTTCTGAGATGGGGTCCTGGGCTCTCTGGATTCTACTCTTTGTGTGATGTTCTAGGTAGAACTATTAGATAGCTAGAGCTTTTTCTGAGGCTTCTTTGTCTATCTTTGAACCAGGATGAAAAACACTTGGGTGTTTTTTAAATATGGTAGAACCTGCAAATGTATTCTAACAGAAGCCATAAAATATGAAGGTCTTATGTTTCATTCCTTCAAGGCAGCAAAGAGCTCTAATACTGTTCTTTGTATGATGTGTATGAGAGATTTTGGTAGCAAGGGAAGGACACTGGCAGGCAAATACCAGTTTCTTGCTCAAGGATGGCAAAGAGCAGGGAGGATTTCCTGTTAGCCTTTGCATCTGTCGCCATGTAGACTCCTCTTTCCCCATTTTTTTCTCAAGCAGTCGGAGTTTCCATAAAATCAGCTGAACAGTTCAGAGTCGGCTTCACTTTGTCCCTTCTTGAAATCTGATAGCAATTTTAACTTCTCTTGTGTATATCATGGCATTTGATAGCTAATAACAGCTCCTTATTCATTTAACCTATGTAATTTCTAAGGAATCCTGCTGAATATAGTGATCCAAGGGTTAGATACTTTGGGGACTTGCTTTAAAAATTCTGTATCCCCTGTGCTGTGTGGATGATTAGTCCCTTTGACCTTTGAGAAGAGTTGGGGGCTCTGCCTTAGGGAGATGATAAGGTGGACAAAGCAGCTGAGATATAAGGGACACTCAAGGATCAGATAGCATGTGGTCGATCTTTAGAAAGGGTCTAAAGATTTATTTTGGTGAATCATGGTTGGGTAGAGAATATGGATAGTATTTCAACTTGAGCAAGTGTCTAGACTCAATAGAGTGAGGCTTAGAGCTATTACTTATGGGAAAGTAAAAGCATGCACCAAAAGTGAAGCCAGGAAAAAGGCGAAACTATAAAGACATGAAAATATCCATGATTACAAAGGGCTCGGGGAGAGAGGGAGGGATGAACAGACAAAGAACAAGGGGTTTTTAGGACAGTAAAGCTATACACTAAATGATACCCTAGTGGGTACAGGGATATATGTCACTGGACATTTGTCCACACCCACAGAATATACAAAGTGAAGCCTAACTTAAACGACAGCCTTGAGTTAATGATCTTTATCAGCATTGGCTCATCAGTTGTAATAAAGGTACTACAGTAATGCAGGATGTTAATAATACTGGAAACTCTGCAACCTTGAAGGGGTATTTGGGAACTCTCTGCACTTTGGGCTTAATTTTTTCTGCAAGCCTAAAACTGCTCAAAAAAATAAAGTCTGTTGTGGCTGCTGCTGCTAAGTTGCTTCAGTTGTGTCTGACTCTGTGCGATCCTATGGACAGCAGCCCACCAGGCTCCCCTGTTCTCTAGGATTCTCTAGGCAAGAATACTGGAGTGGGTTGCCATTTCCTTCTCCAAAATAAAGTCTATTAATTAGGAAAAGACAAACACCTTAAAAATTCAGCCAGAAAGCATTCTGAGCTTACATGACAGAACTATATCCGTGATATAACCATTGTTGGGGAAGAAGTAAGTATAAATAAATTGTTGATACAAGGTTAAATAGTATAATGTTTATCAGAAATGATTAAGAAGGTGTATCAGAGATTTTAAATATTTATTTTCAGACCCTTTGAACTAGTACTGTGACCCTTAGAAAGTGAACGTAAATGGACAATGAGAGATTAACACAAAGATTTCTGTAGGAGGATGTTTCCCTATTATTCATAATAGGGGAACACGGCAAACAATCCAGATGTCCAGTAGTTGGGGATCAGGTCAAAGTCTATAATGTTATTAAATTATGAAATATATGAGGCTGTGAAAAAAAAAAACTGGGTTGGCCAAAAAAGTTCATTCAGATTCCACTGTAACATCCTCAGAGAAACATGAATGAACTTTTGGGCCAACTCAGTATTTCAAAACAAAGACATAGGAAAATGTTAACAGCACATAGAACATAACCTTAGTTTTGTTTAAATATATAAGGAGAATTTGGAGAATTTGGAGCCAGTTGCCTGGGTTCGGTTCCCAGCTCTGCCACTTGCTAGCTGATTCATCTTGGACAAGTCAGTTGATCTCACTGTGACCCAGTTTCCTTATCACACCTGCTGTCAGTCTGGAAGTAGGAAGAGGGGACAGACAGGGCAACCTTGTGCATATATGAAAAGACAGGGTATTCCTAGCAGCAGATCGTAAGCGTTGTTGTTTCTCTGCTTTCTTCTAATATGATGGGAATGATAAAGGACCAGTTCAATTTAGTCTGAGAAAGAAGCAGCTGAGGAACATGAGTAAACCATCAACTCCATGAGGCCATTTGCTGATCAGGAAGGTATCTGTTCTCCTTTTACACAGAGACTGACCAAAGGTGTTCCTTAGCCTTTGGAGGGGTGTTTAGACTCCAAAGGTCAAAAGCCACTGGACTTTGTCACAAACAGAGCCTGTAGGTGCTTTCATTACTTTATCAATTTTTTCGAAACTAGAGCAGCTCGATTTATATGGGATCATTCTGTTGCTGGATCGTATGGAGGGTGAGAATAGATTTGTTTTAGAAAAGGGAGAGGGAAGTCTCTGCAGATATGGACCCTGCACCGGGCTTTCACAGCTGTCTCATTTTACCCATGGACATCCTAGCACAGGAGGACACCCATGTTGTTATCATTAATCTCAATTTGCTGATCAGAATTCTGAGTTAAGAAACCTAAGTTAGGTTAGGTTGGCCAAAAAGTTCATTCAAGTTTTTCTGTAATGCCTTGCCTAATACTTTGCCTGAACTCATAAGTAATGGACTTGGATCTGAAAATATATATTTGTAGCAAAATTTAGGGGGTTTTTTTGTCATTCTTTTCTTTTTTAAATGTTACAGTCCTAATCTTTTCCCAAAGGTAATCTACCCTAAATTTGGAGACTGCCAATTAGAGGATCATGAATTCTTACATACTTCTGATGGAGATGTAAACTGGAACAACTTTGGATAACATTTAGGTAGTATCTGATATGGTCGAAAGTGGTCATTCCTGATAACCCAAAAATATACTCTAGTTTTACACCTCAGATAAGCAGCTGTACCTGGATACCAGGAGGCATATGAGAACGTACACAGCACAGTTGCTTATGATGTCTCAGAACCACAAACAACCCATCCGGTTTGGGGGCTGTTGTTTTGTTTTCTGTTTTGTTTTTGGCTGTGCCGCTTTGGCTTGTGGGATCTTAGTTTCCTGACCAGGGATTGAACCCAGACCCTTTGTGTAAGTGTGGAGTCCTAACAGTTGGATTGGCAGAGCATTCCCCTATCTGGTTGTTCATTGACAGTAAAATGGATGAACAAATCCTGGTACATCCATACAATGGGATAGATACTATATAGCAATGAAACGAAGTTTTTCAGACCTATTCATCAACCTGTATGAATCCCAGAAACACTGTGAGTCTAGGCCTATTTCTATAAGACTGTGCCACCACTTTTCTTGCCCTAAGACCTTATGGTTCACCATTACCAAATACATTCTTAATACGAGCATTGATGGAGCATGCGAGTATCTCTAGGGAGTAAACCTCTAGGCTGATGAGCAGGTGCTTGGAAGATGCTGATCTGCTGAGTGACTCTTCTCTGCTGATGGTGTATCTAAGTCCTTTTCCTTAGGTAGCGCTCGTGAAATGGAGTGAAACCAGTGGAACAGAATGCTTGACTAGCCTCAGGCAGAAATAGGAGATGGGAAGATGGAATGGACAGTGCCTAGTGGATAGGTCCAGCACAGTGTCTATTCTGAAGTATTTATGTAAGGAGTGAAGAATTGTCTTGTGGACACTACCAATTTCCTCAGGGCTGCTGGTTTTGATTCCACCCTGCTGTTCAGTCTTTGATCCAGCGTGTACTGAACACCTGCTAGGTGGCTAGCACTGTGATGGGTTTAAGAATGAATGCAATATGGTCCCTTCGCTCAAGTGTTTCAGTCTATGGGAAGAGACAAAGAGGTGTCAAGTGTGTCATTACTTACTTGTCCTAATGTATATTTAGATGGACAAGGAGTGCAGATAGAACAGAACGATTGGTGATGTCTTCCCAGAGGGAATAGAGTTTGAAATGAGTCTTGAGGTAGAAGTAGCAGCTGACCAAATCCATAGTATTGGGTTGGCCAAAAAGTTTGCTTGGGTTTTTCCATAACATCTATTTTTTAAAAATAAATTTTAAAATGTATTTATTTATAACCTATTTGGGCTTCCCTGTTGGCTCAGACTGTAAAGAATCCAGCTACAAATGCAGGAGACCTGGTTTTGATCCCTGGTTGGGAAAATCCCCTGGGGAAAGAAATGGCAACCCACTCCAGTACTCTTGCCTGGGAAATCCCATGGACAGAGGAGCCTGGTGGGCTACAGTTTGTGGGGTTGCGCAAGAGTTGGACACAACTGAGCAACTAAGCACACATTATTTACTTGGCTGCATCAAGTGTTAGTTGTGGTGCACGAGTTTATCTCCAGTTGCACCAAGCAGGCTTCTGAGCGTGCGAGCTCAGTAGTTACGGCACGTGGGCTTAGTTGTCCCGTAGAGTAGAATGTGGAATCCTAATTCCCTGCTGCTGCTGCTAAATCGCTTTAGTCATGTCCGACTCTGTGTGACCCCATAGATGGCAGCTCACCAGGCTCCCCCGTCCCTGGGATTCCCCAGGCAAGAACATTGGAGTGGGCTGCCATTTCCTCCTCCACCTAATTCCCGGATGAGGGATCAAACCCGTGTTCCCCTGCATTGGAAGGCAGACTCTCAACCACTGGACCACCAGGGAAGTCCCTCCGTAACAGCATATGGATAAAACCTGAACAAAATTTTTGGTCAAAGCAGTATAGTATTTCTGGGCATTTCAAACAAAGGGAAGTAAAGACAGAAAATTATTTCAGAGCATGCCACAGCTTGGGGAGTATTGAGCTGATCTGTTTGCCTGTGATGGGCTGGCAGGCAAACCCTAGGAGGGACTTAAACACCTTCTGCTGTGAATGCTATTGGGATTTTATTTTGTTGACAGTGGCTTGTCTCTAGGCATTGGAGGCTTCCCAGGGACTAAGCATGTGCATGCCAGTAAAACAGACACACTGAAGCAAATTGGCTGTTCTCATGAACAGAATACATTTTCAACTACTTATATACGTGTTTACACAAATCCATTGATTAAAAAATACATAGTGCTACGCTTACTAAAAAACACTGTACGAATAGTAATAGTAACTTGATGCACTAGAGAAAGTGACAAAGTAGTAATGGTCCAGATGCCTGCTTCAGTATGACACCAAAGTGACACTTTTAGTATCTAGACGTTCATTAGACCTATGAATGGCTTGTGGTTGGGTAGTTGCTAAGTCCTGTCTGACCCTTGTGACCCCATGGACTGTAGTCCACCAGGCCCCTCTGCCCATGCGATTTCCCAGGCAAGCGTACGGGATTGAGTTGACATTTTCTTCTCCAGGAGATCGTCCTGACCCGAGGATCGAACCTGGGTCTCCTGCATTGCAGGTGAATTCTTAACCACTGAACCACCAGGAAAGCCCATTGTAAGTGGTTTACAGATCCCAAATTCTGCATTTTAAATCCAAAAACACCCGAAGATTTTTGTTGCAGAGTTACCCTGCAAGCCATTCATCTGTTCTGCCATCCTTCAGTATAGCAACCCATCTGATTTGCCATCTGTTTTATTTCTTTGAAGAACTCTGGGAGGAAGTATGATAGAATAGCAAGGACATGGTTTTGGGGAATCAGAAAATCTGTCATTAAATTCCATTCATACTGTTCTCTGGCAGTTTTGTAATCTAAGGCGGGTAATTTAATATCACAAAGCTTAAGTTTCTTCATCTCAAAAATGAAACAACAAAATGAAACAGAATCTGTTCTGTGTTTACCAAAGGGGAAAAGTGGGGTGGAGGGATAAATTAGGAGGTTGAGATTAACATATACACACCTATAAAATACATATACATACCTGTAAAACATATACGTACCTATATATAACATATACATACCTATATAATAGGTAGCCATCAAGGACTTACTGAATAACACACAGAACTCTACTCAGAGTAGTTTTCTGTAATAATCTATGTGGGAAATAGAATCTGAAAAAGAATATATAAACATATATATGAATATATAATTTCTATATATTTACATATATAATTATATATCTTTACATATTATACATTACTATAACTATATTCTTACATATAATTCTCATGTATACTCATATTATTACAGTATATATTCTTATATATTCCTATATAATTCTTATTTATTCTTATATATTATAACAATTCTCTGTAATAATCTGTGTGGGAAGTAGAATCTGAAAAAGAGCATATATTTATATATTCTTTTTACATATACATATTACATATTCTTATAACTAAATCAGGCTTCCGTGGTAGTTCAGAGATGGTAAAGAGTCTGCCTGCAATGCAGGAGACCCGGGTTTGATTCCTCGGAGACCCAAGGAAGATCCCCTGGAGAAAAGAATGGCTACCCATCCAGTATCCTTGCCTGGAAAATTTCATGGACTGAAGAATGTGGTGGGCTGTAGTCCATGGGTTGCAAAGAGTCAGACATTTCAGAGTGACTTTCGCTCACTATAGCTAAATCATTTTGCTGTACACCTGAAACTAACACGACATTGTGGATCAATGATACTCCGATATAAAATAAACTTTTTAAGTTGAAAAAATCAGTGAAATCTCTACAGTGTGGATGTGATGTTTAAATGAATTCATGTACATTTGTAAGTTTATTTTCCCCTCTGCATCCACCGAGACACACAGAGTGACAGGAGACAAATTAAGCAGTGCAGCAAATTGAAGGAAGGTAGCTTATTTCAGTGATTCATGTGTAAGACGGTGATATCTTACATGAGAGGTGTGCCTTCTATTCAGGAATTGTTTTAGGTTCTTGTACATTTGTGGTTGGTTTTTTTATTTCTCTGTGAAGAAGGAAAGATGACTAAAAGGTTTTCTTTGACTTAGGTAAGAGACAGTAAATTAAAAGACTGCATAAGGTTCTAGCCACCGGTAGGAGCAATGATCTTCTCTACAGAGCTGTGTGTGTGGATTGCTCTGCAAATCTGTGTCTAACGCTTATGGTTTGTGGTTGTTCTTCCCAGTTGACCTGTTAGGCTTGTTAAATTGGCGCTCAAGCCCTCAGAATATTAAACACAACTTGAAGAAGTTAATGGAGGTGGATGGAGGAGAGATTGTGAAGGTATGTTTATTTATTCACAGATAAGACTACAGCCACTGCATCCTTCGTTCAATATCTTAAATGAACCCAATGAGTGTAAATGAAGCCCCTAGTCTACATTGGGAAGCAAGTGTGCCAGTTTTTAAGAACATGCTATTTTTAAAGCTCTTCTGAATTTGAAACCTAATTCTCCTCGTATTTCTGCACTCTGGAGCTAAACTGAAAGCACCAGATAACCTGTCTGTTTTTCTTATCTTCAGTTTTTGCAAGATACACTGGATGCACTTTTTAACATCATGATGGAAATGTCAGATGATGAAACATATGACTTCCTCGTGTTTGATGCACTGGTAAGCAATTATGCATGATAACCTAGTGTTCATTCTCACAACTTTGTGGTTTTTGATAGTTCACTATTATAAATAATGGTGACAGTATCCTCCTGCATAAATATTTGTATCCATCTCTCTGATGAATTCTTGAGGCAACATTCCCAGAAGTCATGTTAGATACAATTGACTTCTTAAAATTTTTATTTATTTATTTTTGGCTGTGATGGGTCTTAGTTGCAGTGCTTGAACTTCTCTCTAGCTGCAGTGCTCAGGCCTAGTTGCCCCGTGGCATGTGGGATCTTAGTTCCCCAGCCCAGGATTGAACCTACGTCCCCTGCATTGGAAGATGGATTCTTAACCACTGGGCCACCAGGGTGGTACCTAGATATGATTGACTTAGAGTCAAGACCTTTTTTCTTCAATTCCTGTTAAATCTTCCTTTTTGATATGCTTTTTCTTTTTCATTTGGGAAAATGAGAAATTTTACTACATTTGACATAAAAGAATCCCTCTAACTTGATTTAAAATTGTCTGGCCCTGAACCAGAGCATGGGGCTTCCCAGGTGGCTCAGTGGTAAAGTAACCGCATGCAGTGCAGAAGATGTCGGAGACCCAGGTTTCATCCCTGGATGGCGAAGATCCCCTGGAGAAAGAAGTGGCAACCCACTCCAGTATTCTTGCTTGGGAAATATAGACAGAGGAGCCTGGTGGGCTGCAGGCCATAGGGTTGGAAAGAGTCAAAAATGGCAGAGTGACTAAGCACGCACGCATGTTTCATAAGTAGGTGCAAAGTAGTTATTTGTTGGTTGAGTATCTGGTAGTGATAAGACGTCACCTGATAAGAGTTAACATCTGAGCAGAGGATTGAGACCCAGAAGTCTGGTGAAGTTCAGTTTTTAGGGGCACCCACACTGTGCTGAGGAGAGAGACGTCGTTCAGTATCTCATTAGCTGTATCCTTGCGATAGTATCTGTTATTCTCTCAGGAAGCCTGTCCTCACACCCTGCCCCCTCCGATTCCGGTTTCTTCCCTGACCTGTTTACCTGCACCCTGCCCGCTCTCTCTGGCGGTCAGCTCTCAGAGGCCAGGGGGTGCTGGATTGTATGGTCTTCCTCCCAGCATTTGCCACAGTGCCTGACACTTCATGGGCTCTCTGTTCGTGTTAAATAAAAGGAAACCTGAGACTTCTCTTCAGCTCTGGAATAGTAATGTTGGGGACACTGCCAAAATAATCAAGAAGGAAAAGAAGGCCCCATACGTTGAGGCCCAGCTTGCTGACTGAATGCCGGGGTTTGTGCTGTACTGCTATTTATATTTTTCACCTTTGGCAGGTGTTTATTATTTCACTGATAGGAGACATCAAGTTCCAGCATTTCAACCCTGTTCTCGAGACCTACATTTACAAGCACTTCAGCGCCACTCTGGCCTACGTGTGAGTACCAGGCCCAGGAAGGGTCTGTGGTTGGGTTGTTGGCTTGTGCTCCAGGGGCTGGGTTGTTGAGAAACCAAAAGGCCATGAGCTGAGGACCTGCACCTCTAGAGTACAGAACCTTGTGCTAAACTTCCTGGTGGAAAGTGGGAACCAACAATTCCAACCATGGACAAAGGATTATATTCAGGCCCTCATCTCTGGGAAGTTATGGAAGAGATAAGGCTATACTGCCTTAAGAATCCAGAGCATCTATAGGTGAGGAGTTGAAGTTGTTAGGAGCATGATCCAGGACAGAGGACCCTACCCAAGATCTTAGGAGGTGGTTGTCAGTGGGATTAGCCAGAGGTGCCAGTGGGATCAACCAGAAGGTGAAGGGAGGACCACATGCTAGAGAACTGTAGGTCATGCCCTCAACTCTACACAATGAATGCTTTGTAGAAATCATTGCTTAGAGCAGGAGTCCCCAACCCCCAGGTCATGGGCTGGTACCGGTCAGTGACCTGATAGGAACCAGGTCCCACAGCAGCCAGTGAGTGGCTGGTGATCACGTGAAGGAAGCTTCATCTGTATTTACAGCCACTTCCCATCCCTCACATCATCGCTTGAGCTCTGCCTCCTATCAGATCAGTGGTGCCATTAGATTCTCATAGGAGTGAACCCTCCTATTAACTGCATGCAAGGGATCTAGATTATGAACTCCTTATGAGAATCATCCTGAGAACTATTTTCTGTTCCCCTGGTCTGTTGAAAAATTGTCTTCCACAAAACTGGTCCCTGGTGCCAGAAAACTGGCTTAGAGGATAGAAGATTGAGTTTTCTTTCTTTTACATAAGAGGGAATGGTCCCCACCTTTCCCAGAGTGAAACCTTCTTCCTGTCTTTGTATTATGAGACCTGACTGGTGTTTACTCTGGGCTTTGCCTTGCAGTGCCCAGCTCACCACAGGGTGGCCTGTCCCCTAGCCCCTTGCATTCTGGTTTTTGTGCAGAGCAGCACGATAGTGACAGAAATGTAGGTGAGATGGCAGGGATGTAGGGATGTTTCTCACATGGCGTAGGCCTGATTGTGCCAGTTGTTGCCAGCTGATCTGTCAGGCTACCTGCTGACCTGCTCTGTCATTCAGACCTTTGATCCCATGGGTTTTTTTCTGAACTAAACTAGAAAGCTCTCAGTTTTATCTGCATAATGGTTCAAAAATGTAATAAACATAAGGGACATTAAAGCCGTGTCAATGTAGCATAATCAGCAATTAACACAATAGATATAATGCCCTCTAGGTTCAGGCAAGCAGCAGATAAACCAATGAGGCAGCTCTTTACACCCAGTAGCCTGAATTTCCAAGGCAAGAGCCACAAGAGACAAAATCCTTCATATGATCTTACTTATTTGTGAAATCTAAAAAAAAAGTTGCTGTTGTTCAGTTGCTCAGTTGTGTCTGACTCTTTGCGACCTCATGGACTGTAGCATGCCAGGGCTCCCTGTCCTTCGCTATCTCTTGGAGTTTGCTCAAACTTGTGTCCATTGAGTCAGTGATGCCAACCAACCATCTGATCCTCTATCATCCCCTTCTCCTGCCTTCAATCTTTCCCAGCATCAGGGTCTTTTCCAATGAGTCAGCTCTTTGCATCAGATGGCCAGAGTATTGGAGCTTCAGCATCAGTCCTTCCAGTGAATATTCAGGGTTGATTTCCTTTAGGATTGACTTGTTTGAACTCAGGAAACTCTCAAGAGTCTTCTCTAGCACCACAATTCAAAAGCATTAATTTTTTGGCATTCAGTCTTCTTTGTGGTCCAACTCTGAAAAAACCAAAGCTTTGACTCTATGGACCCTTGGCAAAGTGATGTACAAATAGTACAAACGAACTTATTTTTACAAAGTAGAAGTAGAGTCACAGGTGGAGAAAACAAACTTATGGTTACCAGGGGATACAGAAGGGGAGGGATAAGTTGGAAGATTGACATATGCACAACTACATATACACTACTGTGTATAAAATAGATAACTATTAATAATAAGACCCACTCTATAGTACAGGAAACTCTACTCAGTATTCTGAAATGGTCTATATGGGGAAAAACATTAAAAACAGAGTGGGTATATGTATATGTGTAACTGATGCACTCTGTTGTACACCTTAATCTAACACAGCATTTTAAGTCAACTCTACTCAAAAAAAGAAAAAGATGAAATCCTGTCATTGGATCTTTATTACACAGAGCCAAGTGCAGGACTCCAAGTGGTGTGCTTCAGTAATCTGAGTTGATTTGCAATAACTGATCAATTCTACATGATTCCTGTGAGTTTTTCTTAATACTGGCTCAAAAAGATTCCCAGAAGAAAAGTTCAGAATTTCAGTGCCCTCAAAAATGTGAGATGGCCCAAGATTAAAACAATGCCTAGTCCAGAGACTCTAGAAAAACATAAAGAGCAATCCCAGAGCAGTTTTATCTGTTCAGATGCTCAGAACTCTGGGCTGCTCTTCTTCCCATACAATAAAATTTTTATCTGGCTCCAATTTAGGGATTCTAAAAAGTTGGGGCAGATTGGAGGGAATTAGATTTCTTTTAAGGTGACTACTTAGGTAGACAAATCCATCCTTACAGGAACATTTGAAAAAGTTGGCATAACATGTTGTTTTAGTCAAAAAGTTATTTCCTACTCTTTGCGACCCCATGGACTCTAGGCCACCAGGTTCCTCTGTCCATGGGATTTCCCAGACAAGAATACTGGTGTAGGTTGTCATTTCCTCCTTCAGGGGATATTCATGACCCAAGGATCGAACCCATGGGTCCTACATTGGCAGGCGGATTCTTTACCATTGTGCTACCTGGGAAACCCCTGTATAACATACTAGAGATTAAAATACCTTCACAATTTGCACCCCTTCAGCTCTTTTTCTTGATCCTTTTAAAAATAATCCTGCAAAGGAAAAGAAACTATCCCTTGTTTCTAAGCAGAAGGGAAGCTCTAAGCCTAGACTGCAGTGAAGAAGAAATTTCTAGAAGAAATAATTACTATAGTTATGACATCTACTTTCCCAGGAAGCCAAGTTCCCTTTTGTGTAGTGTACCTTAGGCCCCAGAATACCACTTTGCCCTATTGACGCTTTTCTCTTTCTCATCCTTTTCAGGAAGCTCTCCAAGGTACTGAACTTCTACGTGGCAAATGCAGATGATTCCAGCAAGACAGAATTGCTTTTTGCTGCTTTGAAAGCCTTAAAGTACTTGTTTAGGTTCATCATCCAATCTAGAGTACTCTACTTGAGGTAATGGTGATGGTAATACAATTTTGATGCTCTCCACCCTCTCTGACAGTAGTTTTTCTTATTCCTTGTGTACATGTTCAGCTCTGTAACTGTCAAATTTCAGAACTTTAGAGCTGAGGATGAGAGTGGACTTGTTGTTTAGTTGCTCAGTCCTGTCTGACTCTTGGCAACCCTACTGCAACCCACCAGGCTCCTATGTCCATGGGATTTCCCAGGCAGGAACAGTGGAGTGCCTTGCCTTTTCATCTCCAGGGGATCTTTTCGACCCAGGAATCGAACCCATGTCTCCTGCGCTGCTGGCATTTTCTTTACCACTGAGCCACCAGGGAAACCTAAGGGTGGACTGTGCAGCCTTTAAAGAAGTTTCCTGCCGAGTCCTTTTGGGTCAGCAGAATTTCTAAGGCAGTAGTGGCAGTTGGACTGAGGGATGCAGGTGGCTATAATGTGCAACCCTAAATGAGAGCCTTTGTTGGTGACAGATGTGTAGGAAGTCAGGTTCCTGTGGCAAGACTGTATTTAAAATAGCAAGGAGCTTCATGATGATATTGGATGTGCAAATCTAGGATCATGAACTGTTGCTGGAAGTAGATGGAAATAGTAGCAATTGTTAGGGGGATTTGTTTCTGAGGTTTGTGTTTCTTTGCTGACTTCAAGCTGAAGTGCCTGGTGAAACTAAGCCCTAAAGATATGATTAATTCCCAATTTGAATTCCTAGGATAACTGCCCCATCAAAAACAATAGAAATCAAAACTGAAAAAATAACTTTTCTGGGAATGTCCACAACCTCATTGCCATCGCTACTGGATTTCCAAAGTATATTTCTAAGGCAGATTTGTACTTTGGAAACTATAGGTAACATACTAAAATATTAATAGGCATAAAGCTCCAAGTAAGAGGGTTTCAAGCCTGTGATTTGAGCATGTGTAGTTTTTTAAACCTCTTTTTTAAAAATCATAAAATTAAAGGCAAACAACACAGAAAAAACTTGTGACTTATAGTAAAGATCAAAGGTCAATAGATTTACTAATTAAAGTCTCATAAAAATCAACTACAGAATGATAAATATCCTTATACAATATAAACCAAAAATATAATTTACTAAAGAAAACAAGTGGTCAGTTAAATTTTTAAAATAATTTATACTATTAAAATGTAATATACACACCATCTTTACCTCTACATTTGATAAAGGTGAAAAATCTTCATCATCCTTTGGTAAGTGTGGACAAATTTAGCCATGTGTTTTAATGCTGATAGGAATATAAACTCTTTAAGGATGGAAATTGGGCACTGTGAATAAAACTCAAACATATACATGCAAAGCAGAGGAAGATATTTGTCCAGTGATAAACCATCTAAAAATTTGTGAAAAGAAATCCATCAAGTATGGACAAAGATGAATGTTACAGTATGTATCTTGCACCCTTTCAAATGTAGGGGTATTTTAAATGAGGCAAGATAACCCTGACAGGTTCAAAACTAAGGTAGAAAACATAATATCACAATTTCAAAAATAATTTAGAACTGGATGCATAATATGTGAAAATTTTAATAGTAAAACTTGTAGGTAAGAGGACTTTAAGTAGGTTTATTTTTTATCTCCATTTTCAAAGGTTCTACAGTGAATTTGTACATTTTTACGGTTTATAAACATGTTTAATGACTTAAAAGTTGAGCTGGACAAATGACAACTCTTTCTTCCCTAGCAGAAGCTAGTGGTGTTCCCCTAGCACAGGGTGTATACTCACCCTCTGTTAGTCTTTTCAGATGGTCTTTTATTGTTTGGTATTTGTATTTCATAATTAATGCTGAATTTCCACATATTTGGTTAGGATGTCCTACTGAGGAAACTTTCCCTTACCTAAAAGTTTGTATAGCAAACCAAACCCTGATGTTCAGCAACAAGTATCCTCATAAAAACATAAAAAGAAAACCTTAATTGATGAAATTAAACAAAATTATTTCCATTAATGATTCACTGACTCTTTTACCCTTCATAATGTTTCATTGCATCCAGCCCATTGTGTTCTTTTGCTCTTAACTTTGCCAACAAAGGTCTGTCTAGTCAAAGCTATGATTTTTCCAGTAGTCATTGATAGTTGGACCATAAAAAAGGCTGAGTGCTAAAGAATTGATAACTTTCAAACTGTAGTGTTGGAGAAGACTCTTGAGAGTCCCTTGGACTGCAAGGAGGTCAAACCAGTCAATCCTAAAGGAAGTGAGTCCTGAATATTCATTGGAAGGACTGAAGCTAAAGCTCCAATACTTTGGCCACCTGATGTGAAAAGCCAACTCATCAGAAAAGGCCCTGATTCTGGGAAAGATTGAAGGCAGGAGAAGGGGACGACAGAGGACGAGATGGTTGGATGGCATCACTGACTCAGTGGACGTGAGTTTGAGCAAGCTCTGGGAGATGAAGGACAGGGAAACCTGGCCTGCTGCAGTCCAGAGGGTCACAAAGAGTTGGACACGACTGAGTGACTGAACAACAGCACTGTGTTCATCATTTTCAAGGTCAGATCGCATGACAACAGTGGAAAAGCCAAGTTAATTAACCCATGAAACTAAGAGAGTGACTGTGTTGAACTTAGGCCCAGATGGCCTGTTTGTTCTTATTTTTCCCTGTGATGTTTTCTCATTCTAAAGAAGAGCTTAAGCTGGGACAGAGTCTGGCAATCTGTATTCTCCAATCGCTTGGATTTTTTTTTTTTTTAATTGAAGGATAATTGCTTTACAGAATTTTGTTGTTTTCAATCGCTTGGATTTTACAGATGCAATAGGACACTGAGAAGGTTGGTTTTAATCCTGCAATCTCATGTTAGTCCCTTTTTAATTAATAACTTTTTTTGTCTCCATTGAATTTGTTACATATGCTTCTGTTTATTTTGGTTTTGGCCTCAGGGCATGTAGGAATCTTAGCTCCCCGACCAGGGATTGAACTCACATCCCCAGTGTTGGAGGGTGAAGTCTTAACCATTGGACTCCCAGTGACATCCATAGTTCCTTTTTTTAAGTCACAAACGTAGGATGCTCTGGGTATTGGGGGTCTAGCACAGATGAGACGAGGTCCCTACTCCAGTGATGCTTGTGGGTTACATCAGGGTCAGGGGGGGCAGATAATGAAGAAGCCCACAAGATCATCTCAGGTAGATAAAAGCTAGGAGGGAAGGCATTGATGTGACAATGACCTGGGAAGGCTCCTTGAGCTGAGCTGGTGGGATAGACTTATCCGGTGGCTAGCATTTGAGTTGAGACTGAAAGACAAGGAGCTGGCCTCTGAAGGCCTCAGGTAAGAGAAGTGTGGGGAGTAGGAACAGCTATAGCAGGTGTCCTGTGGGGTCACCGAGTGACCTGTGGGAGGAATCAGGAGAAGCCACTGTTGCTGGAGCACAGAGATCCAGAATGGGAGGACGGAGCCTTGCAGGCAGAGATGCATGATGGAGACCACCTAGGTCATCATAACAAGTTCAAATTTCATTCCAGGTGTCATGGGAAACCACTGAAGGGTTTCAGTTAGAGAGGTAGTGATATCTGGCTTATATTTTACTGAGTTGGCGAAAAAGTTCATTTAGGTTTTTCTGTAGGATGCTGTGGGAAAACTTGAACCAACTTTTTGGCCAACCCAATACAAGATCATCTCATCTCTTAGGTGGAAAATGGATTGCCAGGGGTTAAGAGTGAAACCTGCGTGACCACTTAATAGGCTGTATTTTGTTGTGTTTTAAGTTTTAGGCTTTTTTTTAATTGGAGGGTAATTGTTTTCCAATGTTGTGTGTGTTTCTGCAATGTTAGTTTCAACAATGTGAATCAGCTGTAGTGTATACATATATCCCCTCCCTCTTGACCCTCCCTCCAGTAGGCTGTTATAGTTCAAATGTGAGATCCGGTGAGTCTGTCTCCTGTGAGATGCAGAGAGTGGGCCAATTTAGAGATAAGAGATCATAGGACTTGCTGTTAGAATGGGTTAGTGAGAGAGAAGAATTGATAACTTCTAGGTTTGGTGTGCTACTTGCCAAGATGTGGACTGTTGAAAGATGAGCAGGAAAATCAAGTGAGCTCTGTTTTGCACATGTTCATTTTGAGATACTTCATGGAATAAATTGCAAATAAAGTTCTTTTCCAGTTCTTCAGAATGGATGAATTGAGAATTCACAGGAACCCTCTGAATAATTTTCAGAGAAGTTCACATTCCATAGGTACCATATAGGTTATAGATGAATGGAGGAGACTAATATAAATATGTATATGCATATATATTTGAGTGTGTGTATAAAATTCCAAGTTCGAACCATCCCTACTCTTGACCAGTTGGTGGTAAGATGGCCACCCAGCGTAAGTGCACTTGGACAACAGTTTCAGTACTTTTGTGTTTCTTGAGACATGAGCCTTCTGATTGCTACTTAGGAGAAAACCCAGCCTTTCAGTTGATAGACAGTCAGGGTACCTTACTTAAACAAGCATGAATCAGGGACTCCCCAGGAGATCCAGCAGTTAAGACTCTGAGCTTCTGATGCAGGTGTATTTGACCCCTGATTGGGGAACTAAGATCTCACATGCCTCACGCATGGCGAAAAGTTTTTGTTTTTGTTTTTTTAATTTAAAAAGCAAGAAACAAAGCACAATATCAGTGAAGGCCCAGGTGGCCTGTGTCCTGTGAGGGCCCTGTTGTGGAGCAGGTTGGCCAGGTCAGTAGATAGAAGAATGCTGACTGGACTCACAGACTAGATTGGTTTCAGATCATTTCTGGGTTGAAGAACTTTACTACCTATTGTCTGAAACTTCAGCACAAATGATCTTGATGCGATGAGACAGAATGATTCAAGTGGCAGAGTGATTAGATAGAATGATTAGAAGAGGTGAGAGAGAAGGGAGGGTTGGAGGGCAGGAGGTAGCAAGGACTGAGCTGTCAGTTTAGGTAGCTGAGAAAGGCCCCTGCTTATTGGACATTGTTCTAATGAGCTGAGGATACTGGGCTTGTAGGCAGGGCTCATTTGCTACTTGAGGCAAAGCAGCTTCTGGCTGTTCCCCACTCTGTTCCAGGAATGCTCACACGGCACTATGATGGAGGACATCACCAAGACTGGCCTTCAGACAGCTTGAGGGGACCAGGAGGAGAGCGCTGTTGTAGGACTTTACATACAAATCACTACCTTCCTTTTGCCAGGTGGTGATGACTTCCCAGCTTCGGGGCCCCTCCCTGAACCACCTTAGTTAGAGCACTTGTGATGGCTCCGTGCAGTGTGAAGAGGTGACAAGTGAGGCATGGGCCTCTAGCATCCTGTAGACAACAAAGCTATTGAAAAATGTCTTTTAAAGATGGAATATCTGACTACCTTCTTTTTTTTTTTTCTGTTAAGATTTTATGGCCAAAGTGAAGATGGAGATGAATTTAGTAATTCAATCCGCCAGTTATTTCTTTCTTTCAATTCACTGATGGACAGGCCTATGGAAGAAGCTGTCAAGATCAAGGTCAGCTTGATCTACTTGGGCTACTCTTAATACTGTGGGTGAGAATGTTCTGGGGAACGAAAAACTTGCAGTGCATGATAAAAAAAAATAATAATCCCCATTCATGGAAAACTTGTTAATTTTAGAATGACTTGTAGAAAGTAAAGGGGAAATCCCTTTGTATTCACTTTTTCGTACATTTGTATTTTCAAATGTTCATTTCCCAAAGACAAGCTACCTATTTTTATTGAAGTAGAGCTGATTTACAATGTTGTGTTAGTTTCAGGTATACAGCAAAGTGATTCAGTTATACATATGTATTTTTTCAGATTCTTTTTCATTACAGGTTATTATAAGATATTGAATATAGTTCCCTATGCTATACAGCAGGTCCTTGTTTATTTTATATATCCTGATGTATATCTGTTAATCCTAATTTATCCCTTCCTACCCTCTCCCCTTTGATTACTGTAAGTTTTTTTCCCTATGTCTGTGAGTCTGTTTTATAAATAAATTCATTTATGTTATTGCTAGATGCCCCATATAAATGATGTCATATGATATCTGTCTTTTTTATGGCTGAGTAATATTCCATTATCGGAGAAGGAAGTGACAACCACTCCAGTATTCTTGCCTAGAGAATTTCACAGACAGGGGAGCCTGGCGGGCTACAGTCCATGGGATGGCAAAGAGTCGAACATGACTGAGTGACTAACACTTACTTACAATATTCCATCACACACACACATACATAGCACCTCTTTATCATTCCTCTGTTGATGGACACTTAGGCTGTTTCCATCTTTAGCTTTTGTGAATAGTGTTGCTGTGAACATTGGGGTGCGTGTATCTTTTCAGATTTGAGTTTTTGTTTCTTCTAGTAAATGCCCAGGAGTGGGATTGCTGGATGATATAGTGACGCTATTTTTTGTTTTGTGAGGAACCTCCATGCTGTTCTTCGTAGTGGTTGTACCAATTTTCATTCCCACCAACAGTGTAGGAGTGTTGCCTTTTTTTCCACACCCTCACCAGCATTTATTGTTTATAGATTTTTGACCTGTGTGAGATAATATCTCATTGGATTTTCTTTTCTGTAATAATCAGTGATGTTGAGCATCTTTGCATGTGCTTAATTGTGTCTAAATATAATCCGTGGCACCTAAAACTTCTAGAAGAGAACATAGGCAAAACATTATCTGACATAAATCGCAGCAGTATTTTCTTAGATCAGTCTCCCAAGTCAAAAGAAATAAAAGGAAAAGTAAACAAGTGGGACCTAATCAAACTAGAAGGCTTTTGCATAGCAAAGGAAGCCATAAAGAAAACAAAAAGACAACCCACAGGATAGGAGAAAATATTTGCAAACAGTGCAACCTGCAAGGGATAATTTCCTAAATACACATGAGCTAAATACAGCTCATCCACCTCGATATCAAAAGACCAAACACCGCAATCAAAAAATGGGCGGAAGACCTAAATAGACATTTTCCCAAAGATGACAAGCTACCCTTTTAGACATCCCTTGCATGGCTTTTATGGCCTCTGTGAATTTAGCCAATTGATCTTGATAATGATTCAAGCAGCAGGCTTTCTTCTTAGGGCTTCCCTTCTCCCCAGAAGCCCAAAGTCATCATCATCATCATCCTTAGCAGCTTTTTAAATGTAAAATATGTAATCCCTAAGGACTCAGATCTGAACTTTATTTTCTCCTCTCTCTGGCAACTTTGTGAGGGAAATGTCAAGGTTTTGATTACCTCCTTGGATAGAAAAAATGAATTCTAAATGGACAGTGGAAAGCTGTCTGTCCAGATTTTTTTAGGAGAAAGATGATGGGAGATCTTGTGTTAGCAATACTGGCTTTCTCCATCACAAGAACATTCATGTCCAGTTTCCTGATTCCCAGCATTGGTCATTTCTTCTTGAGATCATGCAGGAAATTCTGTATCTGTCCTGCTTGATGACTGAATCTGCCTTTTTGTTTCTCTTACAGGGGGCAGCCTTGAAGTACCTTCCTAGCATCATTAATGATGTCAAACTTGTGTTCGATCCTATTGAACTCAGGTAAATAGCCAAAAACTATTGTTTCTTTTAAAAAAAGTTATTTATTTGGCTGTCTTGGGTCTTAATGGCGGCACTCAAGCCTCTCTGATTGTGTTACATGGGCTCCAGAAAGCTCGGTCTTAGTTGTTCCACAGCATGTGGGATCTTAGTTGCCCAACCAGGGATTGAACCAGCATCCCCTGCATTGCAAGGCAGATTCTTAACCACTGGACCACCAGGGAAGTTCCTGTTATTTCTTAACAGGAGATGCAACTCCCCTGCTCGGCTTCAGCTTGGACTACTACGCATGCTGTGATTCTTCTAACATGTATGGACACGTATGGACTGAACACCTTTCTGTGCTCAGTTCTAGGGAGGATAAAGGCCCCTGAGAGAGGTTTGCACTTTCTCCAAAGAAACAAAATGCACTGATATAAAATTAACTATAGGAAAAAATGCATAATAATATGCTTCCAGCCATACACCTAAGTACCCCAGGAATGCCAGGTCAGATGGTGATTGACACTGGGGTGGAATTAGCCAGAAAAGGCTTTTGCAGAAATTGAGTATAAAGACAGGTCTGCAAAGCAGTGATGGACCTGACTGTTTGGCAGGTTTGGCAGACTCAGTTCCCCAGCTGAGCCCTAGAGTGAACGCAGAATATGGCCTCTCCTTGGCTTCTTAGAGACAGACTCTCCGGTCATTGAGGAGAGAATTCCAGGTTAACCTCTCCACGCCCAAATAATCTCCCACGAGAGAGGAAAAGCTTATTCCCTTCAACAAGGCAGGATAAAACCACTAACTACCCGGGTTTCTCTTCTAGTGTGCTCTTCTGCAAATTCATCCAGAGCATCCCTGACAACCATTTAGTTCGCCAGAAACTGAACTGCATGACCAAGATAGTAGAGAGCAATCTTTTCCAGCAGTCGGGTGAGTCGCCAGCAAAAATGGCCGCTTACAGAAATTGTCTTCCTCAGCCAATGCTGCCTTTAAAAAAAAAAAAAATTAATTGTGTCCTTGTTGAAACTTAAGCGCTTCCTGGAAACTGGTTTTAAGGAGAAGGTGAAATCAGTTCAACGTTTTACCTAGCTCCATGAAAGAGCAAAATCATATGTTCTTTAATGTTTAATTCTATAGTGAATGTTGCATTAATTAGCAAACTTTGTCCTCAAGATACAAACCCCAGAAAGCAACAGGCAAGCAGGAAAGATGGTCCTTTTAAACAAATGCATCTCCTTTGACCTAGAAATGGAGTATAATATCAGTAACCAGGGACCAGGGCAGGCAGTGATACCATGATGTCATGGCATGGGGCAGTGATGCTGTGGGGCAGTGGTACCCTGTGGCAGGGATGCAGTGATGCTGTGGGACAGTGGTACCCTGTGGCAGGGATGCAGTGATGCTGTGGGGCGGTGGTACCCTATGGCAGGGATGCAGTGATGCTGTGGGGCGGTGGTACCCTGTGGCAGGGATGCAGTGATGCTGTGGGGCGGTGGTACCCTATGGCAGGGATGCAGTGATGCTGTGGGACAGTGGTACCCTGTGGCAGGGATGCAGTGATGCTGTGGCATGGTGGTACCCTGCGGCAGGGATGCAGTGATGCTGTGGGGCGGTGGTACCCTATGGCAGGGATGCAGTGATGCTGTGGGGCGGTGGTACCCTATGGCAGGGATGCAGTGATGCTGTGGGGCGGTGGTACCCTGTGGCAGGGATGCAGTGATGCTGTGGGGCGGTGGTACCCTGTGGCAGGGATGCAGTGATGCCCCAGGGCAGTGATGGACTTCTTGCTGCTTGTACTTGCTCAGCAGAGCAGGTTGTGCACATTTCTCCTCCACTCCATGCCTAGTCATATCACATCAGTGGCAAAAAATTGACCATGGCAGGAGCAGTGGCAGTCACTATAAATCAGAGAGGTTCGGGGGAGCTGTGGGTGAGCCTGATTACCATCTTCCTGCTAGGAGTGGAGGAGGGCACCGAGGGAAGAAAACTCCTACATTGATAAAAGACTCTTCATTTTGTAACTAGTCAAGCAGGGAGCCATCAAGTGTAAATCACTGCGTTCCTGCCCCAAAGTTGACATGGGAAGGAGATCCCATACCTGGTCCTTTCCCAGTAAACCCAAGACCCATCAGGGTTGGCCAGCTGTGGGAGTTGTTTTTGAAGCTACCACCAGGTCAGGGAGTCCCAGTGGATAATTCATGCTGTATGTATTGGCTGGAGGGTCTGAGGACCATCAAGGTACCTAAGAAGCAGGAAAAGTTGAGTAGGTTGGTGAGAGAACCCTCTTGACTTTGCCCCAGGCTAGTTATGTAACTTCAGGTAAACAAAGGACCATCTCGTAAGTCTCAGCTTCTGTTTCTATGGAAGGATGGACTTGTACTAGATCAAATCAGCAGTGTTTTTTGGCTCTGATATTTTCTAAGCCTCAAAATTTGTGCTCAAACATTTCAGCTGTTTCAAGGACATGGTCAGGGGGAGTGCAGAAAGCTATTGAGTGCTTTTAAGTAGAAAACCTAGTATTAGTCAACCTCTTATTATGCTGTGATAACTTCTGCCTCTAAGGGTGTGGAAAGCATAAATGAGACCATGAAGATGAGGTGTTTGAGCTGAAGAGCAAGAATGCACTTCATAATTCCAACAGAGGAAGTGGTATCACTGTTCACAGTTGTTTCTGTTCATGCCCAGAATATCTGGACTTATCAGAATAATATTTTATCATCATGAAGTTCCCAGAAAGAAGACATAGTGGAAAGAAAGCACCTTCCTGTATGAAGTCCAAGTATCTGCAAAAGCATGAAAAGAATACCTGTGAAACTCACTGAAATGTGCTGATGAAGCTTAGTGAGCATAGGAATTTTTGAGTATATTGTACCCATTCGGTAGAACATGTCAAGAAATTAAAAGCATATAACTTGCTTAGTATATTAATTTCCTATAACTTAGCTTACAAATATCACATTGGCCTATTTTTTTTTGGTGTACCACATGGCTTATGGGACTTTAGTTTCCTGACCAGGGATCAAACCTGTACACTCTGTGGTGGAAGCGCTGAGTCCTAACCACTGGAATGCCAGTGAATCCCTAAGTTGACCTTTTTAAATGTTGTTTTAGTTAAAAAACTTTTTAAGACTTTTATTGAACTTGTTATAATAGGGCTTCTGAGGTGGTTTATTTTTTTGGCCTTAAGGCATGTGGGATCTTAACTCCCTGATAGGAATTGGATCGACACCCCTCTGCCCTGGAAGGCAGCGTCTTCACTGCACCTCCAGGGAAGTCCTGGTCTTTTTTAAAAAAAGAAAATTTATATGCCTTAAAAAAAAAAAAAAAACCTCTGTGTTACTCGCTCAGTTGTACCCAGCTCTTTGTGATCCCATGAACTGCAGCCCACCAGACTCCTCTGTCCACGGGATTCTCCAGGCAAGAATACTGGAGTGGGTTGCCATTTCTCCTTCTCAAGGGATCTTCCCAACCCAGGGATTGAACCCTGGTCTCCTGCGTTGCAGGCACACTATTTACCATCTGAGGCAAAGAAACCTCCACCCCCGCCCCTCCAAGAAAGCTAGACGTTGTTAAATACTTTATAAACATGGGACTACACACTAGGTGGGATTTCCTTTGCATTTAAGGTCAAGGTAGCGGGCTGAACTTCCATGCCTAAAAATCACGTGCTCCCGGATAGCCCGGAGGAGCCCCTGCAGGGCTGAGTCCAGAGCTGGGAGCTGGAGGGACAGGCAGAGGGGGCTGTAGGAAGGAGCCAGGCTGTGTGGAGGGGTGCTCCGGCAGCTGCTGAGTGGTCTGCCTTCTCGCCCACAGAGTGCAGGGATGTGCTGCTGGCCCTGCTGATAGACCAGCTCAGCGGCCAGTTAGATGACAACTCCAGCAAGCCTGACCACGAGGCCAGCTCACAGCTTCTCAGCTACCTCCTGGAGGTTCTGGACAGGAAGGATGTGGTGAGTTCAAGAGTCCCTCATGTGGAGCACAGCTCATGCTGGTCCCGTGGCCAGGGACAGGAACAGCTGTGCAGCCCTGCTCATCCCAGGCAGTTGAGAATCTAGGCGGTACCCACTTTAGAGGTGTTTAGAGAGGCTTCTCCTGGCTAGAACCTACCAGGCAAATCTAGGTCTGGGGAGATCTGCCTGCTATGGGGGCCGCTGCTGGCTGATTTTCCTGGCCAGCCCAGTTTGACCATCACTGAGGTCTCTCTGGGAACTTTTCAGAACCAGAGCTCTGTGTAGGCTTGTAAGGTAGAAATGTCTACCCTCTTGTGCTTTTGGTACCTGATGGCACTATAGTACCTATTCTTGAGCTTCTGAGAAGTTCTCCATATATACTTTCTGATGCTGATCCTTCCTTCTGAAACCTAAATGTTGTTTTCTACTCTTTTTTAGATAATATCTCTTTTATTTGGCTGAGCCATGCAGCCTGCAAGATCTTAATTCCAAGGAACTAACCCATTTCCCCTGCAGTGGAAGCTCGGAGTCTTAACCACTGAACCATCAGCATAGTCCCTGGGGGTGGTAGTTTAATCGCTCAGTCGTGTGCAGTGCTTTGCAGCCCCATGGACTGTAGCTGCCAGGCTCCTCTGTCCATGGAATTCTCTAGGCAAGAATATTGGAGTGGGTTGCCATTTCCTTCTCCAGGGGATCTTCCTGACCCAAGGATCAAACCCAGATCTCCTACATAAAGTCCCTAGACATATTTATATGTACAAACTAATACCCTGTGTCTTCCTATACCATTTCAGCTCATTCCAGGCTCTCATTACTGAAGTTTATTCTTATGCCCCCCTTTTTTTGTAGCCCAGTAGTCCCTCCTGTTTTCCTATAACTACATCTTCACCTTTCCCCCATTCTTCAGAGTCCAGTTGCATTAAGCACCTCCATAAAGTAGTTGGTGCAGTCGTGCCCAAATTCCTGCACTCTACTAGCTGCCTTTATTCTGTCCTTATGTTTTAAGGCTTTTACCATCTTTGAGTTGTAAATTCCACTCACAAACACTCCTTACATAGCTCCTGTGCTCTGGACACTGTGAAAGGTCTGAGTCTTCAGCAGTGAACAAGAGAAGCAAGCCCTCCCCTCATGAAACTGCCCTTCCAAGGGAACCTTTGTATTTTGTTTATTTATATTTAAGCCCCAACCCTCCTGCTGAAGTGTAAATTTGTTAAAGACTCAGAGGGTGCCTGTACACTGGACACACCTGCCGGGGTCTAACATATGGAACTCATGTAAATAGAGGAAAACACAATACCCCACAGAGAGGCAGGTTTTATGAGTCGCTTTCATTCAAAGAAATAATAAAAAGCAAGGGGGTACTAATAATACTTGTTGTTTTAATAAAAGTGCAGAAATAGCAATGATCTAGTTGTTGGAAGCATTAAGCAGGAGATTCAGACTGTCTTTCAAGAAGCAGGTATGGATACTGGCTTTGAAAAAGCGAGTTGAATATTGACAAGTTGGAACTGAAAGAATGTAATATCAAATCACAAGAAGGAAAAAGAAAAACATTCATAAGGCAGTGTTGGGTGTATCAGCCCAGCTAATTCCTATATAGGAACTTTTCTTTTTTTTTTTTTTTTTTTTTTACAGCTATGAATATTGAAGGCTCTGCAAAGTTGAATACTTGCTCATAGGTACCTGACAGAGTCAGATTATTCCTTATCTTAGTCTGCTCAAGCTGCTCTAATAAAATAGTGAAGGCTCTGTGGATTAAAGAATAGATTTATTTCTCATGGTTCTAAGGACTGGAAGTTCAGGGTCAGCATGTCGGCATGGCTGGGTCCTGGTGGGGGCCTCCTCCTGGCCTGCAGACAGCCACCTTCTAGCTGTGTCCCCACGTAGCCTTTCCTTGGCAGGACAAGCTCTCAGGTGTCCCTTCTTGAAAGGATACTAACCCATCAATCCCAGCTTTTGTCTTCATGACCTGATTCGCTCCCAAAGCTCTGTCTCCAAATACCATCACCTTTAGAGGTTAGAGCTTCAACATAGAAATTTTGAAGGCAAAACTTCAGTTCATAACAATGTCCTTGACTTGAATTTCTTTTTTTTTTAACAGAAGATGGCGAGAACTTTGTATATTTGCGTTTTGCTTCCCATTCATGTGCCTAATTTTCCTGGGTGACCTGATCTACTCAGGGTCAGGACCCAGTACCTCACGCTAGTGGGGGGTCCTCCAAAAACTGTTTATTGAGTCAGCAGCTACAGGGAGCTCTCAGTGAGTCCAGATGACGTAGGTTATTAGGAAGATATTCTTCTGCCTCTCCACCTTCATCTTTCAAACGTTAGAACCAATGATATTAAGCAGATTCCTTAATAACATTATGTATCAATCTGCGATGTTTCCCCCTTTTGGATAAGAGACTGTTTTGTAGGCAAGAGCCAGAACAAGATGAAAGAGAAATCTCGACTGTCTAAGGTTTCCTTAAGAAAAGAGAAGCAAGTCAGAAGTATGTCCATCTATGTGTTTCCTCCTTAGGGCCCCACGGCAAAGCACATACAGCTGGTAATGGAACGGCTGCTGAGAAGGATCAACCGGACCGTGATTGGGATGAGCCGACAGTCTCCCCATATTGTGAGTGTCATCCAGGGGACCACGCGGACACTGCAGCTTCTCAATGTCCCATCCCACCTACCCAATGAGGGGCTTTGGGGACCAGTGACTTGAGACCAAATTCACATAGGCCCCTCCCATCCCAGTTTCTAGACTGCACTGTTTGTTGGGTGGCATAGCTCCCTCGGGAATTGAATGGGGCCTCGAACTTTACAGCCTCCCTGGTTGAGTGACTCTTCTTTTCAACTATGAGTAAATCTGATGCTGATTTTTCCTTGAGGGAAAATGATCCAACAGGAAGGTGGAGGAGATGAATGGGGGACAGTTATTAAGGATCTCACTAATACAAAGTGTGTGAATCCATTCTTAAGGAGTCTTACTCAGATGGACGGTGAGACAAAAACCTCCTCTAATATTATACATTAAAGCAGAGACGCGCTGAGATATGCAGGCACCCTGGGTGGACTGAGAACTCGGGACCAGCTCTACCTAATGCTCTTTAAATATTTACTTAATATTTTCTTTAAGGAAAATAAGAGCTTTTGTGAGCAGAAAATTAGAAAATTAGTTTAGCTGACCGCATTCAGCATCTCCTCTGGTACCTCGAGCAGTGTAATTGTAATTCTCAATGTCTGCATGTTTTATGTGGATCCACTGTCATTAGAATGATAACAGTAACAGTATGTTCAGCCAAAATAATGTTAATAGTAGTGGTTGCTGTTAGCTCATTTGTGTGTGTGTGCGCTAGAATGTATCTTGAGCACTTTATATTTCACTGAAAACTCATAGTAAGCTCCATTTTTAAAAAGAGGAAGCATGCAGAAACCTGTACAAGATTACATAACCACCGTGTGATTGCGGTGGACTTTGGCTCCAGACAGCTGTTCTGGAGGCAGTGCCCTGCATGCTGTTAGCCATGCCCCCCGACAGAAGCTTACCAAGTTATGTTCCCAGCTAGGCACTTTAGGCACCGTGAGAGAAATTCTGATAAATTCAGTTCTCCCCTTCACATTCTGTTTCCCCTGATGCTTGAAATGCTTATAGATTGGTGACCTGTATTACCAGGCAGCCCTTTTCATTCAAAGAAAATCTTTTAAAGAACTTGAGATTAGCGTGCTTTTAGAAATCTCAGTGTTGGCCTCTTATTTTCCAACTATTATGGCTACTAAATGTCAGGTAAAAGGTACAATAGAGACCAGAGGTAACTGTTGAAAGACCAAGTGGTATCGTCTACATGCATCTTTAAATGGAGCATCTTTTGCTTGCAGTTGTATAAGCTCCATGCGTGTGTACTTAGTTGCTCAGTCATGTCCAACTCTTGGTGACCCTGTGTACTGTAACTCATCAGGCTCCTTTGTCCATAGCATTCTCCAGGCAAGAATACTGGAGTGGGCCGCCGTTTCCAATGAGATTTTAACTAGAGGATAGAAAAAGAACTCTTCTAAATTGCTACTGTAAATAAAAACTACTTATTTCAAAAAAAATAGGTAGTAAGAAACTGCTATAAGCCAGATATTGGTCTAGACAAGAGAAATACATCAGGAAACAGAACAAAAATCGCCACCTTAGAGAAGCTTACATTCTAGCAAGAGTAACAATAAAAAAATAAGTGCAGAATATTAGAAGGAGATAAGTGCTGTGGAGGGAAAAAATATTGAGTGGAGTAAGGGGATTCAGGGTCATAGAGTTACAAATTTATGTAAGGTGGTTAAGAATGGCTTTTTAGGGACTTCTTGGTGGTCCAGCAGTTGAGACTCCACAAATGCAGAGGATGTGGGTTTGATCCCTGGTTGGGAACTAAGATCCCACGTGCTACATAGTAGGACCAAAAAAAAAAAAAGAGTGGCTTTCCTGGGAATTCCCTGGTGGTCCAGTGATGGTTAGGACTGGGAGCTTTCACTGCCTGGGGCCTGGGTTCCATCCCTGGTCAGGGAACTAAGATCCCACAAACCTCAGGACATGCCCCCCGCCCAAAAATACCTTTCCCAAGAAGGTAAAATTTGGACAAACACTTTAACAAAGGCCTGGAGAAATAAATAGCATTAGGTGCTGATGGTAATGCAAACTGTATGCTAGTTTGGCAATAAATATCAAAGCCTTAATACAATAAATTTACATTGCTTTATAATTAGAAAAATAAACTTCTTTTTAAACAAGAGATGTAAGGCATTCATCCAGAGAGAGGTGACCATAGATAGTCTTTTATTGTTTTTGTATGTAGGAAGTAATTCTCTCCATCCCAGGAACAGCTAGGTTTTCCTCTCCTCTGTGCCACATTCATTTAAATTTGTATTGTTTTCATATATATGAATACAGGCAGATTCTGCCTTGGGTACTTACCCTTAGGCTAGAAAATTAAGTCTGTGACTCAAATATGATTGGTCTAGGGGAAAGCCAGTTGAATATCTAATTCCTGGCCTCAAAAATGGAAATGATGGTAATCACTTAATTATCCAGACCAGGGATGGCCCTGGTGGTAAAGAATCCAGTTGTCAGTGTAAGAGATGCAGGTTCCATCCCTGAGTCTGGAAGATTCCCTGGAGTAGGAAACAGCAACCCACTCCAGTATTCTTGCCTGGAAAATTCTGTGGACAGAGGAGCCTGGAGGGCTACCATCCATGGGACCGCAAAGAATCGGACACAGCTGAGGGACTGAATACACATCTAATTATCCAATCCCTTTCTTCAAACCAGGTCCACAGCTAACATAGCTTAACATGCAAGAATCACTGACCAAAGGACTCCAGAGCTGGAGACATGACACTGAAGTGGTCCAGCAGGGAGCTCTCCGTTCCTATCCTCTCCTCTGCTTCTCTACTCAGTTGTATTACTTCTCTTTCTCCTCTTGTTGTCCTCCAAGCTCAAATTTATTTAAATGATCTAAATATTTCTGGCATTTCTCTCTGGATATCTCTACTACCCATCTTTCTCAACAAGCAACTCAGCATCTACAAGTTGTTTCAGTTTCACTAGTCATCTAGCTGAGATCTCAGAGTCAGTATCCCCTGACCTACAGGATTTCAGAGGTCAGAGCTGACAACAGGATGAATGAAGCCCTCCACTCGAACCTGGAAGGAGCTTGTTTTTACCAAGAAACTACAAAGCACATGCCTTTAGATCTTTAGAATTCAGTATGTTTCCAGCAGGCTGGGGTCTCTGCATACTTACTTGGGTAGAGAAAACCAAAGACCTTGCACCCACATCTTGCTTTTTCAGTTGGTGGTCTCAGAAGCTGGGATTTGTTGTTTTCCGTCTCCTTCCAGGGGAGTTTTGTCGCTTGCATGATTGCCGTCCTGCAGCAGATGGATGACAGCCACTACAGCCACTACATCAGCACTTTCAAAACCAGACAAGACATCGTTGTAAGTGGTCTTCACTGCGTCCTGCTCACTTTAAGACTTTTCATATTTTGACAGAACTGAGCATCGGTTCTGTGTGGGTTCTCTTCCCACACATCTCTAATACTGTGTGGCTTTGCACAGTGATTATAAGAGGGAGAGTGTTTCTCTGCCATAAGCTTTAAAGAAGAGTACCGTGTATGTGGGCTTCCCAAGTGGCTCAGTGGTAAAGAGTCCGCGTGCCAGTCCAGGAGATGCAAGAGACGTGTTCCATCCCTGGGTTGGGAAGATCCCCTGGAGAAGGAAATGGCAACCTGCTCCAGTATTCTTGCATGGGAAGTCCCATGGACAGAGGAGCCTGATGGGCTGCAGTTCATGGGGTCACAAAAGAGCTGAACACAACTGAGTAACTAAAGAAGAGTTCATATACCAATAGGTCCTCATGGAGACACTGAAGTTTCTTTGATTTAGAGAGACCCTGTACTTAGGAACATTTGGCTGACCTTTTTTGCTCTCAGAAGAGGACAGTGTCTCATTTTCAGGGACAGGAGTCACACTTGCAAGGATTTTAGGAGACAGAGATATGCATGGTCTTCTGAGATGTGGTGGATGTCATCCTTTCCAGTAGTTCTGGGAAGGGAAACAAAAAGGTAGCCCCTGCCCCATGTAACATTTGTAAGTTATCTTTAGTTGAAAATATTCCATTCTCTTTTGTTTTAAACAAAATTGTTCTCTTAATAGTTTACTATTAAGAGCCAAAGATAGCTTAAGAAGCTATCTTACATTATACAGCCAAAGGTAGCTTAAGAAGCTAAGTTAGGTCTCCAGCGGCTTCCCCATGATTCTTCCTTCAGGGAACTGTTAATGGCTATTAAACATCCCTGAAAGTGGAAATTCCCTGACGGTCCAGTGGTTAGGACTCTGCGCTTTCATTGCTGTAGTCTGAGTTCAATTCCTGGTCAGGGAACTAAGATCCTGCATAAAACAAAACAAAACATTATACCTGAAGTTATCATCCTGTCTTGTGAAGCAATGGGCTGGTTATGGAGCTGGATTAACAGTTGAGGTCTCAGTAGACGAGACTTCCTTTGGGTAACTTCCATCATTCGTGCATATTCTTGTCTTGTCTTCTTTATGCTCTCAATTGTCCACTTTCTGCCCTTTTTATATGGATAGCATGCGGCCAGTACTCCCAAGGATACCCAGCTCTTTCCCTGCCAGTCACTCTCCTTTCGGTGAGGTCTACATGATGGAAAAACATAACAAAGAATTGGAGAGAAAGTTGCTGTTGTTCTGTTTCCAAGTCATGTCTGAATCTGCTACCGAATGGACTGTAACATGCCAGGCTCCCCTCTCCTCCACTGTCTCCCGGAGTTTGCTCAAGTTCATGTCTATTGAGTCAGTACTGTATTTTATTATTAGTTGTAATCGATCCAATGGTGGACTCTCAGAATACTGTCTTGGACCACAATAAGGTATTGTGGCTTAGTCTGGAGACTTACGTGGACTTCCACTTCGACCATGCTTTCACAGGCAGGCTGGTACAGGAGTCCATAGTCGTCTGTAGCTATGCTTCCAGAAATCTGGGCAAGAGAATCACAGAGGAGAGGAGAGGGGTTGAGAGGTGGAAGCTGAGGGTGGCGGTGTTTCTTCTCAGCAGGCAGATGGTGCAGTGTGTTTAAGAACACAGGCTTTGGAATACCGGGATCTGGGTTTGAATTCTGGATTCTATTCTGCTTCCCTCTGCGAGATTTTGGACAAGCTCTTTAACCTCACTGAACTTCGGCTTCCTCATATATAAGATGGTACCTACCTGGGGAGGGGAGGGGGTTAATGTGAGTACTTTTTAAAAAAAACAGCTTTATTGAGATATAATTCACATTCCGTACAATTCACCCACTTAAAGCATATAATTCATTGCTGTTTAGTATATTCACAGCATTTTGCAGCCATCACAAGTCTGTAATTCCAGGATATTTTCATCACTCCAAAAAATAAATGCTTAATGTACCTACTGATGAATGGAATGGACATATGGAAAATGCCTTTGTACCTGACAAGTGTTAATACCGATGAGAACCAACTACTTATAATAATAATTATGATGTTATACTATAACTATATATAATATTTTATTATTCTGTAAGATAAAATTAATATAAAAATAGTGACTTCTTGGGACTTCCTTGGAGGTTCAGTGGTTAGGACTCTGTATTCCCATGCAGGGGACACAGGTTCCATCCCTCATCAGGGAACTAAGATCCCATATGCTGCACTTTGCAGCCACAGGGGGGAAAAAATGACATTTTTTCAGATTTCCTTTGAAAGCAGGTAGAATAAAGACATTTATAGTAAGTTCAAACTCCGGGCAATTTGGCTCCATTAAGTAACCAAAAAAAAAACCCAGAAAAAACTCTAAACTCGGGTTTAACCTCTGTTTTCTAGGTCAGTGTGAACTTTCCCCCAGCATCATCTAATTAAAAAAGGATTATTGCCCCCAAGGAACCAGTGGTCATTAGTGGGAGAACTGCTGGGTACAGCTAGGCCTTTCAACCTTCAATGGACCCTCCTTTCTCTCTGTCCTGCTGCTTCTGAAGAAATCACTTGAAGGACGCTGGGAAGTGGTAGAGAAAGGGAGGCCTGGGGAGATCTGTGAGCTGCCCTTCTTATGCCATCACTGTTCACAGTTCACTGAGAGCACCTGGGGCTGAATGTAGAGTCGGTGTCAGAAGCGGATAACCAGCATTTTACATCCTCGTTTCACAAACCATGAGCTCCTGTTGACTTGAGGGGAAAAAAGTTAATGGAATAGTTATTAAGTAATGGGTGCACTTAAAATGTATGATGAAAAATTGAAAAACTTGTGCACTAGGGCTAGGATGTGAGAATGGAAGGTAGAAATGATTTAGTCTGCACTGAACCAGAAGGAAGATTGCGAAGCACAGACTTCCGGCCTGTTGTGGTTCCTGCTCCTTCGCTGTTTGGCCTCCGAAGTGCGCTGGGTAGCCATCAGGACTAGGCTCTCTGAGGAATATTGTTAGAAATAGAACCCAGGCCCCCTGCCTCCACAGCCCCACGTTCTTTCTGTGCTTGCTGAAACTGCACGGTTTAGTGCCAGAGAAATTGGACTGGGTTTTCAGCTCAGGAATCTGAGTGGAAAATGTCTAAATTTAACTAACTAATAAATTTAAAAGCTTTCCAAACTTTTAAGCGCTGATTTTTAGCCTGATTTTTCTTTCTCTGAGTTACTTTTTTCCTCTTAGCCGCCTTGTGAGTAGAAGAGCTATTTTCTCGATCCTGGGCCTTTGTTATTTAGTTGTCACAGTCATCAGGGTCCACTGCTGACATCTCTTTGTAAGGAGCGTTTAGGACCCTTCTCCCCAGGCTACCCATGGAAGCATTCCTGGAAAAGGAAGAATCCTGACTCTGCTTCTTATTTATAGCATTTTGTTTCTATTCTAACCGTAATAAGGGAGAACTGGACTCAGAGTTGTTAGAAGTATCAGTTTTCTCAGACTCAGATACAGAGAAGAAACTGGTAGTTACCAGAGGGAAGGAGGGAGGAGAGGTGGACAAAAGAGCTGAAGGGGATTAAGAGACCCCAGCTGACAGTTTATAAAGTAAATAACTGCCAAGGATGTAGTGTACACAGAGGGTATTCAGTCAGTAATACTCTAAAAACTCTGTAGGGTGACAGATGGTAACTGGACTAGGTGTGATGATCATGTATAAAACCTTTGAATCTCTATGTAGTACACCTGAAACTAATACAAATACCGTGTGTTAATTATAATTCAGTTTTTAAAAGATTCCAAAAAGTTAAAAAGTGGCAGTTTTCTCACAATTGGTGGATTTTTTTTGAAGTGCAGTAGATCTATTCAGACAACATTTGGCAGTTAAGCACTAACGATATTATGGCTGTAAACTTGGGATCCAGAACCCAAAGGTCTGGATCCTAGCTCTCTGCTTCTTGCTTTCTATGGCCTTAAGCCAGTCATTTAATTTTTCAATAGTCTATTTTATAATTTATAAAATTTGTGCAGTTTTTTCATCCTTCTCTCCCTTATCAGATTATGTGAAATTGTTAGTCACTCAGTTATGTCTGACTCTTTGTGACTGCATGGACTATAGCCTGCCAGGCTTCTCTTCCATGGGATTCTCCAAGCAAGAATACTGGAGTGGGTTGCCATTTCCTTCTCCAGGGGATCTTCCTGACCCAGGGATCGAACCCAGGTCTCCTGCATTGCAGGCACATTCTTTAACATCTGAGCCACCAGGGAGGGCAGATTATATGATATAAACATCAAATCAACAGCTCTAAGAAAGCTGTATTATATATATACTGCTATATTCAAAAGGGATAACCAATAAGGACCTTCTGTATAGCACAAGGAGCAGTACTTAATATTTTGTAGTGACCTAAATGAGAAAAGGTCTTGCAAAAGAATATGTGGATGTATGTGTATAACTGGATCACTTTGCTGTACACTTGAAACTAACGCAACATTGTGAATCAACTGTGCTCCAATATAAAATAATTTTTTAAAAAAAGCAAAACACTGTGTTTTGAAACTTAAGAGAAGAAACTTAAATGATAGACTGTTACGGGACTGTGGCCATCAGTGTAATGCGGACCAGGCATACGATGTGTAACCCAGTTTTCCCCCAACCATTCCTCATCTGTTTTCTGCAGGACTTCCTCATGGAAACTTTTATCATGTTTAAGGATCTAATTGGAAAAAACATCTACGCTAAAGACTGGATGGTCATGAATATGACACAGAACAGGTGAGCCCACCCATCGTGGGGCCTGCGGCATTTGAAAACTTGGGTCTGGTAACTAGCTTTCTGAGCCTTGTGAAGCGCTGTCTCGTCTCTGCCTCAGGTCCATCATCTGGAAAGTAAAGGTCGTCCTGCCTCTATGGTCTTGGAGTATGCCCTCCTGTTCTTGATTTCATCCAGGCTCTATCAGCCGCCCTGACTCAGGCTCTCAACTCTCTTCTTTCTGCTGTTACCTCATCACTCTCTCATGCTGATCATCAGCTCTGCAGGACAACTTTCAGTGCCGCCCTGTGGCCTTTCTTATCCTAATATTCAAGGCTTCGGCATTCTGACCCACCCTGCTTTCCTAGCCGTATCTTCTACTGTTTCCCTCCGTATACAATGTGTGTGCATGCTAAGTCACTTCAGTTGTGTCTGCCTCTTTGTGACTCCATGGACTATAGCCCACCAGGCTCTTCTGTCCATGGGATTCTCCAGGCAAGAATACTGGGGTGGGTTGCCTCCTCCAGGGAATCTTCCCGACCCAGAAATCGGAACCCACATCCCTTGTATCTCCTGCATCGGCAGGCAGGTTCTTGACCACTGGTGCCACCTGGGAGGCCCGCATAGTGTGCCCTACAGCCACACTGACCTCTTCCTGCTGCTGAACGTGCTCTATGCCTTCCCTCACATTGGCTGCTTCCGCCTGCCGTGCCTGCCCCATCGTCTCTGGCCATCAATCTGCCTCCCATTCCTTTAGCTCCTTCTCAAATGCCATCTCCAAAGGAAGCCATTCTGACCTAGATGTCCTCTTCTCTCCTTTTGATTCCCTACACCTGTTTGATACCCCCTCCTAGAATTTTCCATGTTCTTTGTTGGGTCAGGGTTCGATTTACAGGTTGCAAGTGAACCCCACCAAGCTGTAACCTTCTTAAGACCAGAAAGTGTCTCTTTCAAGGCAAAACCTAAGCCAGTGCTTTGCAGTTGCTGGTCTTCAACAAAGACTTGTTGAATTCAAGTCAGGTGAACTGAATACAGATACTTAGGGGCTTCCCAGGTGGCTCAGTGGTAAAGAATCTGCCTGCCAGTATAGGAGATGTAGGAGACTCAGTATTGATCCCTGAGTCAGAAAGATCCCCTGGAGTAGGAGATGGCAACCCACTCCAGTACTCTTGCCTGGAAAATTCCGTGTCTAGAGGAGCCTGGTGTGCTATATTCCATGGGGTCAAAAAGAGTCAGACACTACTGAACACGCATTCACAGATACTCAGATTCAGGATTTTTCAAGAGCTAAACAAAGTAAATTATTATGATAAGCATTAAGTCTCCATGGTCCTGGTATCTGGTTAGAAAACACTTCCCAACTATGTACAGATTAGAGAAACAATTGCATCCGAAGTCCTAGACTTGAAAACATAAGCATCACGATGGAGTAGAAAGAGCTCCTATCTGAGGCTCAGGAGCTGATCCTCTCAACTGGCTCAATTGTGATGCAGCCTTAAGTGATGCTAGGAGACAGTTCGAGAAACTGGCCTTCACCATAGGAGGCCAGTTTTTGTGCTGTTTTTGGTCTCTAAGGATCTTGATAGATCTAAAGGTCTTAGGTTAACAAGTCCAGGCTTGATTTGTTTTGTTGTTGTTTTAACATAGAAAATGTTAAGTCGTGTCTGACTCTGTTACCCCATGGCCTGCAGCCTGTCAGGGTCCTCTGTCCATGGGAAGTCCCAGGCAAGGATACTGGGTATCCTTTCTTTCTCTAGGGGATCTTCCCAACCCAGGGGTTGAACCCAAGTCTTCTGCATTGGCAGGTGGATTCTTTACCACTGAGCACCTGGGAAGCCCCAGAAAATGTCTCAAAGAGCATGAAGTTTGCCTTATTTATCCAGTGTGTTTTTCTCCCCCCACCCCCACCAGGGTTTTCCTCCGTGCCATAAATCAGTTTGCTGAGGTTCTCACCAGATTCTTCATGGATCAGGCAAGCTTTGAACTTCAGGTAAGCGTGCAGTTCACCTAGAGGTTCCTTCAGTTCTCAGCTGAAGCAAGAGGAGAGTTTCATTTTGGAAGACAGATAGCCTCAGCTCTTATCAGAGCGCTTACACACACCTGCTTGCAGGCAGTCACACAGGTATTCCTCTACCTACAAATGGTTTGGTGTCCAGAGAGCAGTGTGTATACACACCTGTTTGAAAGTCCAGAATGACAGCAAAACAAGTGACCACTAGCTCCATCTTCATTCATTCACCCAGCAAATATTAGAGAGTTTTACGTGCAGGGCATTATTCTAAGTCCTGGCGGAGGCAGACAAGGTTCTGCTTCCGTTACAGGGTGCATGTGGTTGGTGATGTGCTTCTGCTGTGTCATAGCCTCTGTTTGTATCTGTGGAACTTGGAAAGTGAAGACATAAGCGGAGGATATTGCATATATTTATACGTGTGTATGTGTGCATATATACATATGTGTTTTTTATGTATGAAAATTTAGGTTGTTTGTATTTTCTATTATGTTAAATAGCATGTACTTAAATATTTTTTAAATACCCGTTTTTATTTTTCCAGGATAAAGTCCTAAAATATTTACTAGTTCAAAAGTTTGGCAAAACATTAGGACTTTTGATAAGTATTGCCAAACTACCTACTATAAATAGGTACACTTCTTGGCAGCAATTTTTCTTTATCCCAAGAGTAAAGACAAATATAATAGTTAAAAATTTTTTTAAATCTTAGTAAAGTGTTAAAATTTTCAGGGCTGAATCATTGAAACACGAGAGAGAAAAATGTTCTGTGGATATTACTTTATTTATTGATTTCCAGAGAGTGAATTTCTACTGTGTGTCACTGTTTTCGTATGACCCTTGTTAATGTTATTTTCCATTTCTTTTTACCCACACAATTAATTTTGAGCAGCTCTGGAACAATTACTTCCATTTGGCAGTAGCATTTCTCACCCATGAGTCCCTTCAACTTGAAACCTTCTCAGAAGCCAAGCGCAACAAAATTGTAAAAAAGTAAGTATACTTGCTTATAATTGGGAAGGGAGTTCCTCCATTTCAATTCAGAGCAGGATTTTTAATATCATGGAAATTACTGTTCACTGGCTACTCATATTGTTAGTGACCTTGGTCTTAAAATAATCATTTAATAAACCTCAGATTGCCCCAGATTCACATCTCCTCTCAGGGCCCCATTCATTTTCAAATCAACCATCACATTCTCTTATAAAATCCCCACATGGAGAGGCACTCAGGCCAGAAAGTCCTCCCATCACCCAGAACAGCTGCCGCCTGCTGACAGCTTATCCAAATTGCAAGCTTAGTGCTGCTCTTACTCATGATTCACAGAGCTGACTCCTTTGGCACCACTGGTCTATCTCCCAGTTTTAGTTACTTCAGCAGAGAAGCCAAGACTAACATATCACTTAAAAATACCCTCCAGATTCCTGGCTTAGTATTCAAAATGGACTTGTGTGCAAGTGTGATGAGAGATTTAGGGAAGACTTTCATTGCTTTCATTTCAAATCTTTTTCAAAGTTCATTGAGAGCCTAGGAACTTAAAGGCTGTGTAATTAAAGAGGGCTTAAGAAATTTATCATTTAAAGGCTATGACGTTTTTGTTCTGTTTCCCTGCTAGCATGTCTGGGATTCTAAGAAAATTATTTTAGCATCCTTCTAACTCTCTCCTTAAATGCTAAGATTGGTGTCTAAGAGGTTGAGATTTAGTGATTGCACGTTCAAAGATAAAAGTAAAAACTATTTTGTAGGTTTCCTGGTGGGGTGGTTATCAAGAGATATTTGATTTTTAAGATGGACACCTTAGTCTTATTCTTTAAAATATCTTGAATGACATAATTTCATTCAGGGATGGATTTGATTTTGGTGAAATGAGTTGACACCAAATCTGATAAATAAAGTAGCTGGTTAGGCTAAGGGATTTTTGTTTTGGTCATTTCAGGAAAGTGTGACTATATGTATAATCCACATAAAAATGTATATGCATACTGGTAAAGATAAGCCTTAGGAAATAAAAACATCTATATTAAGATTATAGGAATGTGAATGAGTTTGTTTTTTTCAGGACTTCTTATTTTTAGTAAAAGCATCAACAGTAGTATTAAAAAGCAGTGAGAATAGTTGTTTCTTGTCGAGTATGTGCCAGTCTGGACTACACATGCTTATAAAATATTAATAGTAAAATTAGATACTTTTGTTAAAATGGAATAGTAAGAGAAATTTTTCAATATGATTTTTATTCTGATGTTTGAAGGCATTTCCAAAGCAGGAATTTCAAAAAAAATGTTGGGTGCAATAGTAACACGAGAAGAGAATGTAGATCTGTGCTGGCAGGGTAGGTCATACATCTGTACTTGAATTCCCTGGGAACAGTCTCCTTATGTGCTTTTGACCCACCCTATTTCCATTTTTTAAGCCCCCAACCTCTGATATGGCATGTTATGTAGAGCAGCCCCCAGCTTTTGTATTCTTTAAAAGATTTCCAGGTAACTCTTACTCATCTCCACCCAAGAACCACTGTCTAGATCAGTGTTTCTCTACATTTTTGTCCTCCCTTGTAAACTTCTATAAGAAACCTTTTCATTTTATTATTTTAACTTCTCGTTTGTCCGAGCCATGCTACGTGTGGGATCTTAGTTTCCTGACCAGGGATTGAACCCATGCCCCCGCACTGGAAGCAGAGTCCCAGCCACTGGGCTGCCGTGGAAGTCCCTGCAACCTTTTTAGAAAAATGTTTTCCTAATTACAAACCCCCCAATGAAATATTAATACCACCTATATACTAAATATATGTTTATGTACTAAATGTATACCTTACTTTATATGCCAAAGCAGTAAGCTTTCTTTTTTTGTCCCCATGGGTCAGTTTTCACCCCTCAGGAGACATTATCAGCCCATTTGAGGATGTATGTCTAGGACTTCGCAGTGTAAGCACTTTAAAGAATGGACTGGTGTGGCTAAGGGTTACTCTAATATAAGTATATACAGGCAGCATGTTTGTTATACATCATTAGCCATATTACCATGTAAGTCATACCTCAGTCATCTTCCTTTTCTTTAGTATTTTATTTATTTATTTTTGCTTAAGAGCAATCAGAGTGTTTCTCACTCTTCTCCCTTCAGTAAGTGTGTTGATCTCACCTTCTCAGTGATTTTTGGCACTTACTTTGCTCCATCTTTTGCTGGACCCCCATCTGTATGTCTGTGTCCCCTCATCTCTGTGTGTATCGGTCTTTTGGGGGCTTATTTACATGTCAGCTGCAGCTCTTCTTGTGATTTTTGCCTCAATATCTACCTTGATTGTGATCTAGAGAACACAGGCTTTCTTTACTCCCCTTATCATTGTATCAGTATTACATGTTCTCATTTCCACCGCACATTTTTCTCCTGGTTTATGATCTTCTTCCTAGATACGGGGACATGAGAAAGGAGATCGGCTTTAGGATCCGGGACATGTGGTATAACCTGGGTAAGTGTACAACCTGATCACCACTCCTTGTGCTCCATGCAGCCCACGATGAAGTCTTTTTCATTTTAATTCCTTTTAATTCAATTAAAATTTCATTTTAATTGCGATTGATTTGTCTGTGTGTTTGGAAGTGCAGGTTGACGTATGGGTTTCTTATGACAATCACGTATTATCAGAATAGAATATTTAGTCACTCACTCCTAAATTGAATTGCTTTACCCACAACTTTTTCTTTTCTTATAGGCCCTGTGGAGGAAAATTGTAGCATTTTACTTCTGGTGAAATTGTTTAATATCCTCACTTCCTTTCATTTCAGGTCCCCATAAAATCAAATTCATCCCATCCATGGTGGGCCCCATTCTGGAAGTCACGTTAACCCCCGAAGTAGAGCTTCGGAAAGCCACCATCCCCATTTTCTTTGATATGATGCAGTGTGAGTTCAATTTCAGTGGAAACGGCAATTTCCATATGGTAAGGAGTGGTGGATCACTTTACTAGTGCATGTAGAATCCAATTCTTTTTTTTTTCCTAATAGAGAATCAGTAGCCTGAACAGTACAAATCAAAGTTATCTAAATCTTCTGTTTTTGCATTTTATTTTGTAAAGCAATTAGACACAGAATTAAGATAGCCCATCTTTGGTCCTGGAAGCAGTCTTTTTGGTACATGTGTTTCCTAAAGCAGCACTCTTATCTCTGGATCATTAAAAAAAATCTGACTTTATGCATTTTAATCCTGTCTCTTGCAACTGTTACAGTGGATTAAGCTTTAGTTTTTGAAGTCTTTAGTTTGGAGACCTTAGTTTGCCTGATACATTTTTCCTGTACTTCAGTTTTCCTATCTATCGATACATAATATATTAGTATCAAAAGGAAGATTTTGCAGCTGTGAAGCTCCGCAAAAGCAATCCCATTGTCAAGACTTCAACAGGAACCAAAAATAAAATGGAAAGTTAAAACCATTAAGCTATTTTTATATGCATAGTTATGATAGGAAAATAATATTTAGGCTAGTTTTCTTTCTGCAATTATAAAGCAAAGGACAAAGTTACACCAGATTGCTTTAGAAAATTTTGACATCGCCTTGGTGCATTTTGGGCTTCTCAGATGGTCCTAGTGGTAAAGAACCCACCTGCCAACGTAGGAGACATAAGAGACCCAGGTTCAGTCCCTGGGTTCGGAAGTTTCCCTGGAGGAGGACATGGCAACCCGCTCCAGTATTCTTGTCTGGAGAATCCCATGGACAGAGGAGCCTGGTGGGCTACAGTCCATGGGGTCACAGAGAGTCGGACACAGCTGAAGCTAGCTAGCTAGCAGGTGCATTATTAATGAGTGATGTGAACTGTGATCATCCTCTGTGTATAGTGAAGAGAGTTCACAATTCTGTAGACGGATGGGTCCTAGTCTAGAATTGTTGTCCGTATGTCTTTCCTGTCCTCTTCTGAGGTTGTGACGTTCTCCTATGAAATTCTGACTGCTTTCAGTTTGAGAATGAGTTGATCACAAAGCTGGACCAGGAAGTAGAAGGGGGCAGAGGAGACGAACAATACAAGGTCCTTCTGGAAAAACTGTGAGTATTTCAGAAACAGAATCTCTAGCTGACGGCATCATTTAGTGATGGATGAAAACAGGCTTCTGCTGCACTTGCAGACCAGTTGAGTAGTCTCAGCATCGCTGGGGTCACCACCACACTGGTTTTCTGTGCGGTGCGTGGAGTTGACACCATCCGCTGCTGCCATTCATTTATCTGCTATGAGTCAGATGTTCATGTTTTCCTGGCTAGCCCGGCCCTCAAGAACAGGGCAGATGGAGGAGAGGGGGAGATCGACTGAGTGGTGATATTTTTCCTAGTGTTTGAATTGCTGAAGTTTAACAAAAGTGCTAGCTCCTCTAATTATGGCTTCAAAACAGTCATTTAAAGGAGAAGGGAAAAACTTTTCAAGGTCCCCTTAAAAATACCTTATGCCCTGGAAAGGATGTCTGGGAACACTAGGTACATTGTCAGTGCTTTGCATTTCCTTCCTTCCAGCCCTAACTCAGCCCGTCCATTCCCTCCCTCTCTGGCACCCTCTGGCCCTTTTACTCTGGCACCCTTTGCATGTATGGAATAACAATATAAAACAGTGTTTTATAAAACAATATAAAAACAGTGTTTCAGAACACTCAGATAAGATTTCCCTGGTGCTCCAGTGGTTAAGAATCTACTTACTAATGCAGGGGACACGGCTTCAATCCCTAGTCTGGGAAGATCCCACATGCCAAGGGGCAACTAAGCCTGTGTGCCACAACTCCTTAGCCCATGTGCCTTGAGCCTATCCTCCTCAGCTAGAGAAGCCACCAAAATGAGAAGCTCTCACACCGCAACTAGAGAGTAACTGACCCCTGCTTGCTGCAACTAGAGAAAGCCCCGAACAGCTATGAAGATCCAGCACAGCCATAAATTAATTTGTTGATTAAAGAATTTTAAGAAACACTTAGATATTAAAGACTGTGCTTCAAATCCCATTTTTTCCACATAGTAGGATTTTGACTGTATTTATGTGATGCCTTTTTTTTTTTTTTTTTTGTCATCTACAATAATAGGATCTGTATTTTGGTGAGGATTTAAATGAGATGATGTATTCACAAAGTATCTGTCGCAGAGCTCATGCTGGATAAATGTGGGCTGTTCTGGTGTTTGTTACTGTTACTACCTGCAGATTTCCCTAGCACCCTAGGTTCTAACTACCCTAACTGTTCGTTTCTTATGTTCTCTGAACTTTTATGGCAAACTTGGTCAACTGTTGATGGAATATGTGCCTAGATCATTCCAGGATTTACGTGCTCTGGGGAAGTGGTAGGCAGTAGACTGAGTTGGGGACAGTGACACTCCCAACTCTATTATTCTCTTTTTTTCGAAAAATTTTTAAGGCTTCAGCACAGAGGATGCTCAGAAATGGAACTGATGACTTGTCTATGTTTTGGAGTTCTAGAAGTCTGTTTTGTAATGGGTGATAAGAACATTGGTTGATCTTTTCATCCTGTACCCATTTGGTCTGCCTGTTTGAGCTTCAAACCTCTCAATTTATCACTTCCTCAGTTCTGATCTCATACAGAAATTAAGTGCCGAAGTTACTCACACATAGAAACACATACCCACAGTGTTTACAAGTGATAAAACTACACTTTAAAAAAATCCTACAGTTGACTTTTCATGTACAGATCTTGTTTTTCCTTCATTCGTTTTGAATCATGAATGCAGAGAAATATGACTGCACCAATCTCCAGTGCTCAAGAGTAATTTTAGAGTCTAATGTAGTGCTTTGAACCCACATTTTGTCTTGTTCACCAAGTTTTCTTCTGTCTAATCTAAGAAGCTCCTATGGAAACTTTGCTCTGTTTGGGTCCAGAGGGAGATAATTTAGACCAAAAGTTTAACTTCTGTTTACTTATTTACACCTGTGCCTTTTTTCCCTGAAAAATAACACTTTTATGTGAAAAGCCACGTGTCTGGATGTATACTAGGTTCCTAGGTTCCTCTAGGCTGGGCATTACTCTGAGACTCTCCAGAGTTCCCTCAGGATGCCTGAGAATAAAGACGGGGAAAAGATGATCCTTTCAAATGAGCAGAGGAATCAGATAGTACACGCAAACCTCTTGGGCAAGCGTTCTCATTTCTGTGGTATAGACAGAAGAAATAGAAATACTTCTATTTAGAAATAGAAGTTCAAAGAAGGGCATCATGGGCTGGGATTCTCAGTGATGGTGGGGCTTGAGCTGCAGACCTAAAGAAAACGCAGAACTTGAGTAACAGCAAAGAGCCTTGTGGGCGAAGGCTCCAGGATAGGAGAACCTGGAGTCATATGAAGGATGTGTGTCTCTTGGTCCAGCGCCACCTGCTGCCAGGACCTTGGGCAGCACTCACAGGTGGCGATGGAATGTAGGTGTGGGACAAGGCATTTTGTCTCCATCTCTGCCCCCCAGGCTCCTAGAGCATTGCCGGAAACATAAATACCTCTCCGGTTCCGGAGAAGTATTCGCGCTCCTGGTCAGCAGCCTCTTAGAGAATCTGCTGGACTACAGAACGATCGTCATGCATGACGAGAGCAAGGAGAACCGCATGAGCTGTACTGTGAATGTGCTGGTATGTACCACACCCCTGGGTCCCCAAGAGGGCAGTGCTAGTGCCCCCGACTGCACAGCTCTAAGTAAACATGGCAGACACGAGGCTCTCTCTTGGCAGACACGAGGCTCTCTCTTGGCAACCTTTCTGAAGTATGTGTCCTGCTGAGTCTAATTGGAATGGCCAAGGGAATTCCCTGGCAGTCCAGTGGTTAGTACTCAGCACCTTCACTGCTGTGGGTTCGGGTTCAATGCCTGGTTTGGGAACTAAGATCTTGCAGGCTATACCACATGGCCAAAAAAAGATAATTGGAATGGCTAACTCAGCTTTGAACTCACAGATAACAACTGCCTCAGACCTTGAGGATAAATATAGAAACAGGAATGGAAAATGCAACAGAAGCTTTTGACTCAGCTCTCTTACAGAAGGCCATGCTCAAACTGTTTCTCTGCATTTTTTTATGATTGCTTTTTTGTTGAAAGTATCAGACATGGATGAAAATGCATTAGAAATGATATACCATGAGTAGAGAATTAGTCCATAAAATCCTCAAAGGGGTAGAACCCCATGGTCTTGCCTTTTCCTAAAAAAGTATAACTGGGACCAAAGACCTCAGAGGTTTAGCAGCCATGGTCTCCTCTGCTTAATATAAACAGAATACCTACCATTTCTGACGCCCTTTTGGCCACCTCATGTGAAGAGTTGACTCATTGGAAAAGACTGATGCTGGGAGGGATTGGGGGCAGGAGGAGAAGGGGACGACTGAGGATGAGATGGCTAGATGGCATCACGGCCTCGATGGACGTGAGTCTGAGTGAACTCCGGGAGTTGGTGATGAACAGGGAGGCCTGGCGTGCTGCGATTCATGGGGTCGCAAAGAGTTGGACACGACTGAGCAACTGAACTGAAGAAAACAGAGTATCAAGTGATTTCGGTATCATGACCTGTTGTCTGTTCACCTTGATTTTCCTCACATTGGTCTTAAAATTCTTCAACTTTTCTTTTTATAAACTGAAACTTTTCCTGGGTCTTCCGTGAGGTCCAGGTTAGGACTGTGCTTCCAATGCAGGGGGCTCGGGTTCTCTCCCTGGTTGGGGAACTAGAATCCCACATACCACATTGTTGTTGTTCAGATGCTCAGTCGTGTCTGACTCTTTGCGACCCCTTGGACTGCAGCACACCAGGCTTCACTGATCTTCACCATCTCCCGGAGCTTGCTCAAACTCATGTCCATCGATTCAGTGATGTCATCCAACCATCTCATCCTCTGTCATTCCCTTCTCCTCCTGCCTTCAATCTTTCCAAGAATCAGGGTCTTTTCAAATGAATCAGCTCTTCACATCAGGTGGCCAAAGTATTGGAGCTGCAGCCTCAGCATCAGTCCCTCCAGTGAATATTCAGGATTGATTTCCCTTAGGATTGACTGGTTTGATCTGCTTGCAGTCCAAGGGACTCTTGAGTATTTCCAGGACCTCAGTTCAAAAGCATCAATTCTTCAGCACTCAGCCTTCTTCATGGTCCAACTCTCAATATCTGTACATGACTACTTGAAAAACCATAGCTTTGTTGGCAAAGTAATGTCTCTGCTTTTTAATATGCTATCTAGGTTTGTCATAGCTTTTCTTTCAAGGAGCAAGAATCTTCTAATTTCATGGCTGCAGTCACTATCTGCAGTGATACAGCATGGCCAAAAAAAGACACCCAAAACAGAATGCTGCCATTTCCTTATTTTGTGGGTATATTCATTAAAGGGAAAGAACAAAGCCTTTGGAAACGTGACACTTGAAAAGTGCAGCTGGCGGTTTGACTGTTTTTGTGGCAAGCTCATCAATAACTTATTTACAGTTGTATTTTGTGTCTTTTTTTTGTAGAATTTTTACAAAGAAAAGAAGAGAGAGGACATCTACATAAGGTAAGCCAAAGGAAATTTCTGCTCTTGCTGTTTGTGTCGTGGATTTATTAATTACTTTTCAAGCAATGATAAACCTGAACACCATCCTTGCTGCTTCGAGAGACACCAAATAGTATGTGAATGTGTTCTCATCCTTCTGAAAAGGTAAACTCTTTAGATCAATACACTAGGAAGTGCGGGGCGAGAATTGTGTCAGGGAAGGATGGAGGACACTCCAGCCAGCTAACCATGCAAAGACATGAAATTCACCCTCTGTCAAGGACTGTTGCCCTGGGTTCAGGAAGCCTTGAACAAACTTGGATGTAAAGCATCTTTCTTGGGGAAAGATTCCTTAGTTCTCATGAGTTTCCCAAAGAGGTCTGGGACATGAGAAACAAATTTAAACACTACTAGCTTAAATGAAGAATACCAAGTAGAATAGAGGGACTAGGAAAGACAGGAAGCAGCACAAAGACTTAAAGAGGGTCCTCAACCCCCTGTGAAGAACTGAACTATGCAGCAGGTGGTGAGCGGCGGGCCAGTGAATGCAGCTCCACGTGTATGTTCAGTGGCACCCCATCGCTCAGCCTGCGTCAGATCAGCACAGGCATTTGATTCTCCCAGGAGCCTGACCCTTACTGTGAACTGTGCAAGTGAGGGATCTAGATTGCAGACCCCTGATGAGAATCACCTGAAACCACCACCTCCCACACCCCATCTATGGAAAAATTGTTTTCCATGAAACTGGTCCCTGGTGCCAAAAACGTTGGGGACTGCTGCCTTACAGGATTAGGAAGTAACTATTCCTGCCACCTGGCTGTGGCATGAGCCGAGTATCCCATCAACTCCCAGGCGGCAGAATGCCTCCTTTCTCCCCTTCTGACCAGGTACTTGTACAAGCTGCGAGACTTGCACCGGGACTGCGAGAACTACACTGAAGCTGCCTACACGCTCCTCTTACATGCCGAGCTCCTGCAGGTGAGTGGATCAGGGAGGCAGTATGTCAGCTGTCCAGCCCGGGGGACCACGTCATATACATGTCATGATTTTGATGGGAAAAGCTCCTATGCAGGGAGGACCCTTGTATCCAAGAGTATTGGTATACCTTCTAAATAGGCAGAGCTACTTAGACCAAGGTTGGGAAAATGTCTGTTATTATTTATTTACTTATTTACTTACTTTTAAGTTTATTTTATGAACTATAGTTGATTGATAATGTTGTGTTGATTTCTTCTGTACAGCAAAGTGCTTTCAGCTCAATTCAGTTGCTCAGTCATGTCCAGCTCTCTGTGACCCCATGGACTGCAGCACACCAGGCTTCCCTGTCTATCACCAACTCCCAGAGCTTACTCAAACTCATGTCTATTGAATCAGTGATGGCATCCAATTATCTTATCCTCTGTCGTCCCCTTCTCCTCCCACCTTCAATCTTTCCCAGCATCAGGGTCTTTTCAACTGAGTTCTTCCGATCACGTGGCCAAACTATTGGGGTTTCAGCTTCAGCATCAGTCCTTCCAGTGAATATTCAGGACTGATTTCCTTTAGGATGCACGGTTGGATCTCCTTACTGTTCAAGGGTCTCTCAAGAGTCTTCTCCAAGACTACAGTTCAAAAGCATCAAGTCTTTAGTGCTCAGCTTTCTTTATAGTCCAGTTCTCACATCCATACATGACTGCTGGAAAAACCAGAGCTTTGACTGGATGGACCTTTGTGGGCAAAGTAATGTCCCTGCTTTTAAATAAGCTGTCTAGGTCAGTCATTTTCTTCGAAGGAGCTAGCGTCTTTTAATTTCATGGCTGCAGTCACCAACTGCAGTGATTTTGGAGCCCCAAAAAATAATGTCTATCACTGTTTCCATTGTTTCCCCATCTATTTCCCATGAAGTGATGGGACCAGATGCCATGATCTTAGTTTTCTGAGTGTTGAGCTTTAAGCAACTTTTTCACTCTTTTACTTTCATCAAGAGACTCTTCAGTTCTTCACTTTCTGCCATAAGGGTGGTGTCATCTGTATATCTGAGGTTATTGATATTTCTCCTGGTAATCTTGAATCCAGCTTGTGCTTCATCCAGCCCAGCGTTTCTCGTGATGTACTCTGCATATAAGTTAAATAAGCAGGGTGACAATATACAGCCTTGATGTACTCTTTTTCCGATTTTGGACCATGGAACCAGTCTGTTGTTCCATGTCCGGTTCTGTCACTTCTTGCGATTTAGTTATACATTTATATATATATATATATATATATATATATATACACACACACACACACACACACACATGCACACACATTTACACATATATACACACATTCTTTTTCATATTCTTTTCCATTATGGTTTATCACAGGATATTAAATAGAACTCCCTGCACTCTGTAATAAGACCTTGTTGTTTTTCCATCCTATATACAATAGTTTTCATCTGCTAATCCCTAACTCCCAATCCATCCCTCCCCTACCCTTCTGCACCCTTAGCAACCACAAGCTTGTTCTCTCTGTGAGTCTGTTTCTGTTTCATAGGTAAGTTCATTTGTGTCGTATTTTACATTCCACATATAAACGACAGCATATAGTATTTGTCTTTCTCTGACTGACTGACTTCACATAGCATGATAATCTCTAGGTTCATCCATGTTGCTGCAAATGGCATTATTTCATTCTTTTTATGGCTGAGTAGTATTCCACTGTATATACATATCATATCATCTTGATTCATCAGTTGACATTTCCGTATCTTGGCTATTGTTTATGATGTTGCTGTAAACATAGGCATGGGTATCATTTATTTAAAACTCCTTAGGAAGCAGAGCACACCTTTCAGGCTGCTAATACACTCTAATTTTTTTTAAAAATGCACACTGATCCATGTGTTTTAAAAAATATGTAAAACTGCAGAGAAGTGACTTGTAAATAAATATAGAACTGTAGAAATACTTTCCTATTTACCTGTCTCACTGAGAAAGTATATTGTGCTGTGGATATAAACACATCTCTCCATTATCAATCTCAAATAATTATTTCCAGCTCTGACAGCTCCTCCAACTTCAGATTCTGTACAAACTGTTCTCTCAACATGAATCTCTGAATGACTAATAGACACCTTGAACTTGGCATGTAAGTAACACAAGCTGTTTCCTCCACTGTCCTCCTGGATTCGTCCCTTCCTCTCCTTTCTCCCCATTTCACTAAAAGGCACCACCATCTACTAAAAGGTACTGGTCATCATCTTTTACTCACATGGTTCCACATTCTCCACAAACAAGAATCATGGACCCTTTGTCCAAAACTTGCCCTCACTTTATCCACTTTTCTTTCTTTTTGAAAATGTTTGAATTTTATTTATCTATTTATTTTTGGCTGTGCTGAGTCTTCGTTGCTGCACAGGCTTTTCTCCGCTTGTGGCGTGCAGGGACCACTCTGGTGGCCGTACACTGGCTTCTCGTTGCGGAGGCTCCTCTTGTTATGGAGCATGGGCTCTCGGGTGCACAGGCTTCAGTAGTTGTGGCTCCTAGGCTCTAGAGCACAGGCTCAGTAGTTGGTGGCAGATGGACCTGCTGTGAGCCAGTGAGATCTTCCTAGATCAGGGATGGAACCTGTGTCTCCTGAATTGGCAGGTGGACTCCTTACCACTGAGCCAGCAGGGAAGCCATCTTTTCTTTTTAATTGAGAAAATTTATGTGACAGCCTTAAGTCTCCAGGAATTATTTACCTACTAGTTGCAAGTTTATATCTGTAAACAGTCTTTCTGCTGTTCCCCACCTGCCAGCCCCTGGTAACCATCATTCTACTCTGTTTTTACAAGTCTAGATTTCTCTGATGCCATATATACATGAGATCATACAGTGCTTGTCTTTCTCTGGTTTATTTCACTTTGTTTGGTGCCCTTAAGGTTCATCCATGTTGGTGCAGATGGCAGGATTTCCTTCTTTTACATGGTGAAGTAATATTGCACTGTGTGTATAAACCACAGTTGTATTCATTCATCCATTGATGGACACTTAAGCTGTACTGTGGCTCTCGTGAGTAATGCTGCTCTGAACATGGGGGAGCAGAGGTCTCTTCCACACTCCCCACGCTACCCATTTTTCTTTATATATATATATATATATTTTTTTTTTTTTAACTTTACTGTATTGGTTTTGCCATACATTGACATGAATCCGCCACGGGTGTACATGAGTTCCCAATCCTGAACCCCCCATTTTTCTTTATCTCCATTGCTGCTGTCCTGGTCCAAATTTCCATTTTTAGCCTCCTCCTACATCTCCCTGCCTCCAGTTTTGTCCCTAGCAATTAATTTTCTTACACAGTTTCAGTTTTGTTTCATACTTAAAGAATACATGTACATTGTTCTAAGGTTTGGAATTAAAAACTGACGTCTTCTGTTTGACAGCTTGCCCTGGGTCAGCCATTCACAGTTCATATTCATGATTGGGGCACCAGAAATCTTACTGGATCAGAGGGGAAAGCTTTTTGACTGTGGGGTGATCAGACACTCCAGTGTCTATACTGCATTGTGGTTGTGGGGTCTTCTCTTGTGGTACAACACTTCTCTTGTGGATTATGGACTCTAGAGCACACAGGCTCGGTAGTTGCGGTGTGCAGACTTAGTTTTTCTGTGGTACGTGGGATCTTAGTTCCCCAACTAGAGATTGAACTGGCGTCCCTTGCATTGGAAGGCAGATTCTTAAGCATTGGACCATCAGGGAAGTCCCAGTGACTGTAGATCTTTTCATTTTTGCTGCTCAGAAAGTTAAACTCTCCTATCCTGGTATAAGGTGGCATGTGTGGATGCCACTTCTTCCCCTGTATAGCTACTCAATAAGGATATTGCTTATGAAGCACAGTTCAGTTTCATCATTGGTATGAGAGCTCATCTTTATCATGTACTGAATCACTATATGGAGAGTCAAGGGAACCTCTTTCAAGATTTTATGTATTTTGCATGGGTGTCTGTTGGATAATGCACCAGAACCACACCGTTTTAATTATCAATTCTTTATAACATGTTTTATGACCTGGTAGTTACTCTTTATTCCTCTTCTTTTTCAGAGTTTTCCACCTTATTCCTTTCTGTTTATCTTTGCATATGGACTTTGGAATCATGAAATTTAAAAATTAATTTAGGGAGAATTTCCATGATTATGAAATAGCACTTTCTTATCCAAAAGCCTGGTATGACTTTCCATTTGTTCAGATCTGCTTTTGTGCCTTCCCATGGTGTGTTAACATTTTCTGTGTAAATGTTATGTTAATCTCTAGATAGCTTCTCTTTCTAAGGTAATTATGATAAAATACATATAATGTAAAATTTACTATCCTATGCGTGTATAAGTACAGTTGAGTGGCATTAAGTACATTTGCATGATTGCGCCTGAATATCCAGTCATTTTGAATTTATTCTTATTGGTATCTTTTCTTCCGTTATCTTAATTATCTCTAAATTATTTCCAAATATGTTATTTTTTATCCCACTACTTAATTCTCTCATCAGTTGTGGTAGGTGTTTAGTAGGCACCTTTGTGAAGAGATTGATTATGAAGAATACAACTACTGCTTTCACATGATAGTTTTTTTTTAACCCCCTTTTCTTCATTTTTATGCTTTGATATCTTTTTTTTTACCTGGTTGTATGAATGGTGACCTCCAGCAAGACCACAGTCATGCTGGTTGGCAGCCTCGCCTCATTCCTGACCCTCATGGAATGCCTTCAGTATTTGTCCATCTGGCATGACACTTGTTTGTTTTGAAGCTGCTGTGTGCGTGTGTGTGTGTGTATGCAATTTTTGTGTTTAGTGAATCATTGAAAATGTGGATGAATCAGATATGTACAGATATTTCTGTGAAGGTTTTCAATTGAATGTTTGTTTGCATTCGTCCCCTTTAATTAATTAAATGAATGGTGCTGCACTCATCTCTGGTGTTGCCTTTGTGTGTTTTCCAGTGGTCTGACAAGCCCTGTGTGCCCCATTTGCTTCAGAGGGACAGTTACTATGTGTACACCCAGCAAGAGCTTAAAGAGAAGCTGTATCAAGAAATCATATCATATTTTGACAAAGGCAAGGTCAGTGTTGGGGAGGGGGGTCAAAGGGGGAAATGACTGCCACGCTTACTACATTACAGTTCTGATCCTTACCAGCCTGAGTTAGTGCAGGGCCCACAGGTTAAGGGCACAGTTCCCAACAAGTCAGCCCAAACTTAAAACTAGAGTTAGTGCAGGGCCCACAGGTTAAGGGCACGGCTCCCAACAAGTCAGCCCAAACTTCAGATGCCAGCTGCAAGTGCAAGAGTCCCCATGCCACCCACAAATCACATGGATGTTGGTTCTGGCGAGGCCAGTCCCCATTCTCAGACTGTCTACGTGCCTACCATAAGTCACCTCACTAGTATCAATTCCCATGTCTCCTGAGGGGTCCACTGTGAACTACAAAGATACTTCTATCACTGGGGAGACTCAAGAGTTTAGAAGCTCCTTCCCAGGAACGCAAGACAAAAACCAGACAAATTCTTTATTATGCAGCAGTGACCCCAAACTTACTCTTTACTATTCCCATGTATATCTTTGAATTCAGAGGGGGCTGGATATTTTTAATGGGTGAGAAAATGAGTAGATAAATTAAGGTAAGAAAGTGTGAGTCACTCAGTCATGTTCGACTCTTTGCAACCCCATGGACTGAAGCTCTCCAGGCTCCTCTGTCCATGAAATTCTCCAGGCACGAATCCTGGAGTGGGTTGCCATTCCCTTCCCCAGGCAATCTTCCTGACCAGAGGTTGAACCCCAGTCTCCTGAGTTGCAGGCAGATTTTTTGCCTCTGAGCCACCAGGGAAGCCCAAGGTAAGAAAGGCAATAAATAAGGATCACGTATGTGGAGGACACTTAACATAATGGAGAATACAGTGAACAGCCGAGAGCCCCACTCTCATAGCCATAGTTGTACCTTTTAAATACTACTGAAGGCCAGGAGCTGGTCCTATCACTATCAGTGCATTCTTAAGATGTTGTTGGCTAACACCTGGGGCATTTGCCATCCCTAGGTCACTCCTTGCCTCACATCGTAGACTGCACGTAACAAGCAACTTAAATCCTACAAGGGAAAGTAAAATAAACATGTAAACAAGGCCACCAAGTCATGAAATCTCTGATCTGGAGAAAACATGTCCAGCTGGAAGGCTTTTAAATTTAAAATTGAAAAAGAAAAGAAAATGCTTAGGTAGTGGGGGAAGAAAATACTACCAAAACAGGAAGGATTGCCAGATTTGACTCTTTTTAAGAGCCTGCTACTTTCAGCCACCACTGTTTTACCAGTGGAACCTGTTGATCAAATAAATGGGTCAAATAAATATAATGATAAAATAACTACCACCCGTTTAGTGCAAGTTACTATTTTGGGTGATTTCCAGACTGTTTCTAATTTAATTCTTGCTCTAACCCTGTAATATCGATCCTATCTCTGTTTTACAGATAAAGAACTTGAGGTGCGCAGAACAAATGTATTTGCTCAGACTTTGTGGTCTCTGCACTCCTTTACTCTCTTAAAAATCACTGAAGAACCCCAAGAGCTTTTGTTCATGTGGGCTATGTCCATTAATGATTTTATTCTTTGAAATTAAAAAAAAAATTTAAGTATTTTTTCTTTTAACAACAATAATAAGCTTATATCCTGTTAATATAAATCATATCTGTTTATGAACAATGACCGTATTTTCCAAAAAATAAGTGATAGGACATTTTTGCAAATCTCTTTATCATCTGGCTCCATAGAAACAGCAGGATTCAAATATCCATCTCGACATCCAATCTGTTGTGACATCACACGTCCTGTAGCCGCTGGGAAACTCCACTGTAGACTTATAAGGGCATGAGCATAGAAAAAGGCAAATAGGGACTTCCTGGTGGTCCAGTGGCTAAGACTCCATGCTCCCAATGCAGAGGCTACAGGTTCAGTCCTTGGTCAGGGAACTAAATCCCACACGCACGACTAAAGATTCTGCATGCCACAACTAAAACCCGATGCAGACAAATACATAAACATTTAAAAGAAAATAAAGGCAAATAGTATTTGTATTAAGAACATGGTTTGACCTCATGGACCCCATGAAAGGGTCCTGGGGACTCCCAGAGACCAGGCAGGGACCACACTTTGAGAACCTCTCTGCTAGGCTATCTTCCTATCTCTTCATAGCTTAGCATTTGGCGAGTAAGGAGTGAACTGGGCCCCATGGTACTGTTGACTGGCCTCCTGCATCAGTTCTAGCTGAGCTGGAATGGTCTCCGTTTGGCACATTTCAGAGCCTTTTGAGTGATCCAGGCCCAGAGATTTCAGAAGGGACAAATTTGGCAAATGATGACATTAGAAGATTTCATTTTAAAGTGTTGTACAACTCTGTGTGAATTGCACATACAGTCCTTCAGCAGCCAGAAGCAATGGACCATAGTGCCTGGTTAAGACTGAAATAGGACATGTCCAGATGCTGTGTTATTAATAGTATCCAGCTGAGAGGCATTTTATGAAAAACCAAAGTGAACACAGGCTCATCAATCTGGGATACTAGCCTCAGATGCCGAGTATGTGCGTTTGGCTGTAACTTGCTTGGTCATAAGTGCTCTAAGGCAGGGGTCCCCAACCTGTGTGACCTAATACCTGATGATCTGAAGTGGAGCTGATGTAATAAATAATAGAAATAAAGTGCACAAGAAATGTAATGCACTTGAATAATCCCAAAACCAACCCCCTCCCTGATCCATGAAAAAATTGTCTTCCACAAAACCAGTTCCTGGTGCCAAAAAGGTTGGGGAGCACTTTTCTAAGGCATTTCCTAAAGCTGTCTTTGACCAAGTAGGTAGTTTAGTTATAAATAGCAAATCAGTGCCCTGAATTGGAGAAGTAGTTTCCCAAATTCCACAAAACAGTACAGTCAGACTTTCATACCCCTGCCTCCTCCCAAACAGCCTAACTCAGAAGAAACACACACGCATACGCCCAGAACCAGAGCCCATGCCTGTTTCCCTTCCCCTCCAACAAGATTTCCATGCTCCCAAGACCTAAGCTTCAAAACTGGTTCCCCTCCGCTTTCAGTGGTCTTTAGTGCTTTGTTCTTTCAACTAAGCATTGCTTTTCAGGGGGACACATGGTGTTCTTCTTGTTCTTGCAGACAGAATAGAAAATGCCCCCTGGCAGAGCAGCCAGGGTACAGTGGATTTATGATGTCAGAAACCAGGGTTGATCCGAGCAGTGAGGCACGGGGGGTATATCCACTGAAACTGAACCCACCTGACTCCTTAGTCATTGCCCAGTGACTCTGGAATGGCTTCTGCTGCTGGGTCAATGACTGCTTTGTTCTCCACTTGTAACCCTCCTTTTCTTTTTTTCTGAAGATGTGGGAGAAGGCAATCAAGCTGAGCAAAGAGTTGGCGGAGACGTACGAGAGCAAAGTTTTTGACTATGAGGGCCTGGGCGATCTCCTGGTGAGTCTGAATCAGAAGATGTCTTTCCTCCTGCAGAGGAGCTGAGCATAGTGGTCATGAAAATGGTGTTATAGGTGTAAGAAAGTCAGCACAAATGATGTTTTCTATGAGGGAAAAAGTACACCTTGCATGGATTAAAAATGAAGAAAGATGAGATCTAAAAGCTATCATCAGTATTTCTCCAGAGTATCCCTAATAGGGCGCTCAGGACTGCTATCTGCAGCCCTCTCTACTGTGTGCCTTTTGCTGCTCTGTGGACCCTTCATGTCCCTAATCGAGCTTCCCTTTCCCCTCTCGGTTACTCTGCCTTCCATGAGACTGTCCATGCTTCCGATGTCTTCTGACATCTGTTCATAGAGTTACTTGTCCTATAGTCCGCATCCTCAGAGCTGTGAACCTTTTCCATGCCCAGTAGGAGGCCAACACAAAATGACACTGGGTCATTTTTAGTAGAAGGGTCACAAAAGGTCAGGCCACCCACTGTCATGTCAAAATTTGAGGACATAATTGTCACAATCATTTTGAAAAATATTTGTCACTGTATATGGTACCTGCTCCTGCCATCATGCAAAGAGTCACATAGGAATTTCAGAAACTAAATTAAGCTCAAGTGTGAGTAATGTTACATATTAACTTTCTAAGAAAACATTGTGATAGAAACCTTTTACGGAGATAGTGTAGTAATACAGTCATGCTAACACCATTGTGTATGTGGCGGGGGTACCACTGTCTAAGTCCCCAGGTCTGGATGCCTATTTTGCTTCCTTTAAACCTGAAGCTTGGGACTTCCCTCCTGGCCCAGTGGTTAAGACTCCACACTTCCAGTGCAGGGAACACTGGTTCCATCCCTGGTCAGGGAGCTAAGATCTGACATGCCATATGGTATAGCCAAAAAATATTATTTTTAAAGCTGACCATGTTCCCACTGGCCAGAAAGCCTCTCTCCAGGGGGAAAGTTAAGAATGACACCAGATATTGAAAAACAGAACATCATCACCACCTTCTGGGTACTTGTAGCTGAACCAAGGACTTAATTCTAAACCACCTGCGTGAACTGGAAGGTTCTCTCTTTCTTTCCTCCTGTGTCTCTGTTCCAATGTAACCACCCACCTGAATCCCAAAAAGTGCTTCTTCACCTTTTAGGGGTCCCGAACCCCTTTAAGCAACTGGTGAAAGCGAAAGCCTGCTTTGTCCACAGATGAAATGCACATACGTTTGTCCTTCTGCATAAAACAGCAAGGAATCCCAGGGCTTCCCAGGTGGTAAAGTATCCACCTGCCATTGCAGGAGACATGATTTCGATGCCTGGGTTGGGAAGATCCCCTGGAGGAGTAAATGGCAACCCACTTCAGGATTCTTGCCTGGGAAATCCTATGGACAGAGGAGCCTGGCGGGCTACAGTCCATGGAGTCACAGAATCGGACATGACTGAGCATCCAGCACAGGGATTTCCAGGCCCTCTTAGGCCCATTCATAGACACAGGCCCAAAACCCTCGATCCAACAGAAGGATAAGTATTTGGCTCACAAGATGTTTTCCAAAAACCTTTCATTTCTTTGTGTTACATAGGAAACAACAAAGCAAAGAGCCTGAACTTTTTTTTTCCCCCCTCTGACGATGCCCTTGTAACCTCCCCACGAAATGTCTTGTTTTGTCTTCCAGAAAAAAAGAGCCTCGTTCTATGAGAACATCATTAAGGCCATGAGGCCTCAGCCCGAGTACTTTGCTGTTGGCTACTACGGACAGGGCTTCCCTTCTTTCCTGCGGGTAAGACGCTCGAGGGTGGTCTCCCTGGCCATTGAGCCATGCAGTCGGAGGAGGGAAGGTCTTCATCTCTTTTCCAGATGGGTCTAGTGTGTTAGCAGCTGGAGCCCTGTGTTCTCACTGTGGGTGGTCAGGGAGGAAAACCACTTCCTGAGCGCCTGGTCTCTTCACCCCCTGGCTGCCTTTGGTATTCTGGCAGCTCTTTTGCAAAATGACTTTTCCCAGGTGGAGTGAAAAAAGGAAAAACAGAACCATCCTCTCTGCTGGTCTGCCGCTGTGGGTCAGGCTAGGGGAAGGTGTGGATTGATGTATCTCATTGTTTATTTGATTTCCAGCCAGGGCTAGTTTGAAAACAAATATTCCCCAGGACAAGACTGTAAAAGTTGCACAAAAATCAAACCAGTTTTGTTGTAATAGTGAGAAGGACCATGTTTATCTTCCTTCTCAGAAATTTTTTATCATGCGATACTGATTTTACAATCTCAAAACCAAACCTAAAAAAAAGCTTCCTATTTTCTCCCACAGAAAAGAAGCCTCTTTTAGTGCTGAGCTATGTTTTAAATATATATTGGCCATCTTCCTTCCCCTAATTTAAAAAGACAAAAAGGACAGGAAAATACATTGCTTACATTGTCTACTAAGGAAATAGTTCATTCATTCATTCAGTAGCTGTGTGGCAAGAGCCTACTGTGTGCCATTCCAGTATTTTTGCCTGCAAAATCCCATGGACAGAGAAGCCTGATGAGCTACAGTTCACACGGTGGCGAGTAAGTCAGGCTCGACTTAGCGACTCAACACCACCACTGTGTGCCAGACATTAGAGATACAGTGCTGACGATAACCAGACGTGGTCCTTGCTCTCATGAATTTTACACCCTAATGGCTGAGTTAATTAAATAACCACATAAATGAATATAAAATTCAAACTGACCAAGACAGGTATACTGTACTAGGCAGGCTGGTTAAGCAAGTAGTATATATACAAGTCAAATAAAAACCTATGTTGGCATGAAAATGGTATGTGATTGTTTATAGCACCATTACTCATAATCACTGAGGATTAGATACAGCCCAGAAGTCCCTGAGCTGCTGAAGGGATCAACGAAGTGTGGGATAGCCATGCGGTAGAATACTGCTCAAGAAAGGAAAGGAGTAAGCTCCTGATACACACAACATGGGGATGAATCTCAGATGCATTGTGCTGAGTAAAAGAAGTTTGACCTTAAAACCAACATATTCTACAATTTTATTTATACAGCATTCTGCCTAAGTCAGTACTTTTTCTAGGGGTAGAAAACAGATCAGTGGTTATCTGGTAATTGGAGCCAGGGGGGAGTTTGACCTGCAGAGAAACATAGGGAAGTTTTTGATGGTGATGAAACCACTCTGAATCTTAATTGTAGTTGTGGTTATGTCTGTTACCACTGGCAGAATTTTACACTAAGCGGGTAGATTTTACTGTGTCAGTTATACCTAAATTTTTTTTAAGAGTCAGGAAAGACTTCCCAGAAAACTTCTGCTTCAGCTGTGATTTAAAAGATGAACTGAAAGTTAAGAGGTAAAGGGGATGAGAAAAAGCATTCCAGGCAGAGGAAAGAGCAGTCAAGAGTGTGGCAGGCGCTAGAAGTGACAGACCAGTGCTGTGGGAAGAGAGGGATTCAGAAGTGGGCAGGTGAGGTGAGACAGGAAGCAGGGGAAGAGCGTGTCGGGCCTTGAGTTTCCATATCCTGTTTTGTCAGCATCCTGAGAGCAGTGGGGAGCCAGTGCCCATTTTTTGTGTTGGCGAGGTCATCTGGCTTTGGTATAGAGAATGGATGAGACGTGCATATAGACCATGGCAGATACTCAGGGAAGAGATGACAGCCAGCCTTGGGAAATGGCTTTAGAGAGAAGTGGAAAGATGTGATGGAGACGAAGTAACAGTATTTGATGACTGATGGGATTAGGGTGAGAAAAAGAGGGATGTGGTAAGAATGATTCCTTGCTCTCTGGTCTGCGTAATTGGTGGGGCAGTGGAGCCGTCCACTAAGATAGCAATGCTGGGAAAGCACAGTTATGGAGGAGAGTGAATCCACTCATTGAATAAGTATTTATTGATCTTTTATTGTGGTGCTTGCTGGAATAAAGGCCTGGGCATGCGTGCTCAGTAGTGTCAGACTCATTGCAACCCTGGGGACTGTAGCCTGCCAGGCTCCTCTGTCCATGGAATTCTGCAGGCAAGAATACTGGAGTGGGTTGCCATTCACTTCTCTTCGGAATCTTCCCAACCCAGGGGTGGAACCCAGGTCTCTTGCGTTGCAGGTGGATACTTTACCATCTGAGCCACAAGGGAAGCCCACAGGCCTGGGGGCCAAAACAAATCCAACTTCCTGAAATTGTAGAGCTTATATTCTGGAGGGACAGGTAAATAAAAAAATACTAAGGTGGGTAAGTAAAATATTGAGTATGTCTGATGGGCTAGAACAATGCCTCATACAGGGTAGACACTCAGCAAGTATTGTATAGAAAATATGTCAGGGGAAGTGAATAGAGAGACTGATGATGGGGGTGGAGTTGCAATCTTTTTTAAAAAATTATTGTTTGTGCTGGGTCTTAGTTGCAGCATGCAGATTCTGCAGCAGATGGAATCTGGTTCACTGACCAGGGATGGAACCTGGGCCCTTCACTTTGGGAGTGCAGAATCTTAGCCACTGGACCACCAGGGAAGTCCCTAGAGTTGCAATTTTAAACAGAGTGAATAGGAAAGACTTCAGTAAGAAAGTGACTTCAGAATAAAACCATGAAAGAAGTGAGGGACTAAGCCAGACAGCTCTCATGAGGGGGCCAAACAGTGAGAACAGCAGGTTCATAAGCCATGAGGCTGGAGAAGCACATGAAGAAAACAGGGCAGGCAGAGAACAGGGTCAGAGAGCTGTGGGTACTGCCTTGCAGAGGGGTTTTTGGCATCTTTTCAAGGTTGTAAAAGTTTGATTTTAGACATACTCCATGTGAGGTAGATTTGAAACATCCAAAAAAATTTGAGTGAACAATTTGATAATGTGGATCTGGAATGCAAAGGAAAGCTCCAGGCTGGATATAAAAGATGGTGGGTTATTTTACGCATCATTAACACTAGTTGTGTATAAGGCAGACTAGGGAGTCAAGAGATACGTGAAGTAACAGGCAAATTTGGCCTTGGAGTACAGAATGAAGCAGGGCAAAGGCTAACAGAGTTTTGCCAAGAGAAAGCACTGGTCATAGCAAACACCGTCTTACAACACAAGAGAAGACTGTACCCATGGACATAGCCAGATGGTCAACAGTGAAATCAGACTGATTATATTCTTTGCAACCAGAGATGGAGAAGCTCTATACAGTTAGCAAAAACAAGACTGGGAGCTGACTATGGCTCAGATCATGAACTCCTTATTGCCAAATTCGTACCTAAATTGAAGAAAATTGGGAAAACCACTAGACCATTCAGGTATGACCTAAATCAAATTCCTTACAATTATACAGTGGAAGTGACAAATAGATTCAAGGAGTTAGATCTGATAGACAGAGTGCCTGAAGAGCTATGGACAGAGGTTTTTGACATTGTACAGGAGGCAGTGATCAAGACCATCCCCAAGAAAAAGAAATGCAAAAAGGCAAAATGGTTGTCTGAGGAGGCCTTACAAATAGCTGAGAAAAGAAGAGAAGCTAAAGGCAAAGAAGAAAAGAATAAACCTATTTGAATGCAGAGTTCCAAAGAAGAGCAAGGAGAGATAAGAAAGCCTTCCTCAGTGATCAATGCAAAGAAATAGAGGAAAACAATAGAATGGGAAAGACTAGAGATCTCTTCAAGAAAATTGGAGATACCAAGGGAACATTTCATGCAAAGATGGACACAGTAAAGAACAGAAATGGTATGGACCTAATAGAAGCAGAAGTTACTAAGAAGAGGTGGCAAGAATATACAGAAGAACTATACAAAAAAGATAGTCATGACCCAGATAACCATGATGGTGTGATCCCTCACCTAGAGCCAGACATCCTGGAATGCAAAGTCAACTGGGCTTTAGAAAGCATCACTACAAACAAAGCTAGTGGAGGTGATGAAATTCCAGTTGAGCTTTTTCAAATCCTAAAAGATGATGCTGTCAAAGTGCTACATTCAATATGCCAGCAAATTTGGAAAACTCAGCAGTGGCCACAGGACTGGAAAAGGTCAGTTTTCATTCCAATCCCAAAGAAAGACAATGCCAAAGAATGCTCAAACTGCCACACAATTGCACTCATCTGACACACTAGCAAAGTAATTCTCAAAATTCTCCAAGCCAGGTTTGGTTCAGTATGTGAACCGTGAACTCCCTGATGTTCAAGCTGGTTTTAGAAAAGGCAGAGGAACCAGAGATCGAATTATCAACATCCGCTGGATCATCAAAAAAACAGAGTTCCAGAAAAACATCCACTTCTGCTTTATTGATTACGCCAACACCTTTGACTGTGTAAATCACAGTAAACTGTGGAAAATTCTTAAAGTGATGGGCACACCAGACCACCTAACCTGCCTCTTGAGAAATCTGTATGCAGGTCAAGAAGCAACCATTAGAACCGTACATGGAAGAACAGACCGGTTCCAAATCAGGAAAGGAGTATGTCAAGGCTGTATATTGTCACCCTGCTTATTTAACTTATGTGCAAATTACATCATGCAAAATGCCAGGTTGGATGAAGCACAAGCTGGAATCAAGGTTGCTGGGAGAAATGTCAGTAACCTCAGGTATGCAGATGATACCACCCTTATGGCAGAATGTGAAGAGGAACTAAAGAGCCTCTTGATGAAAGTGTAAGAGTAGAGTGAAAAAGCTGGTTTAAAACTCAACATTCAGAAAACTATGATCATGGCATTCAGTCCCATCACTTCATGGCAAATAGATGGGGAAACAATGAAAATAGTGGCAAACTTTATTTTTTTGGCCTCCGAAATCACTGCAGATGGTGACTGCAGCCATGAAAGTAAAAGACACTTGCTCCTTAGATGAATAGCTATGAACAGCCAAGACAGTCTATTAAAAAGCAGAGACATTACTTTGCTGACAAAGGTCCGTCTAGTCAGAGGCACGGTTTTTCCAGTTATCATGGATGGATGTGAGAGTTGGACTATAAAGAAAGCTGAGCGCCAAAGAATTTCTGCTTTTGAACTGTGGTGTTGGAGAAGACTCTTGAAAGTCCCTTGGACTGCAAGGAGAGCCAACCAGCCCATCCTAAAGGAAATCAGTCCTGAAAATTCATTGGAAGGACTGATGTTGAAGCTGAAACTCCAATACTTTGACCACCTGATACAAAGAACTGACTCACTGGAAAAGACCCTGATGGTAGGAAAGATTGAGGGCAGGAGGAGAAGGGGACAACAGAGGATGAGATGGTTGGATGGCATCACCAACTCAATGGACAGGAGTTTGGGCAAGCTCTGGGAGTTGGTGATGGACAGGGAAGCCACATGTGCTGCAGTCCTTGGGGTTGCAAAAAGTCGGACACGACTGAGCAGCTAAAGAGAGGGAAACAAGTAGGGGATCTGGGATGGAGCCTGGCAGTAGGTTCTGATCTTAAATTTGCTGTCGTTCTTGATGCTCTGGAGAAGGGAATGGCTACCCAGTTCAGTGGCAACCCACTCCAATATTATTCGTGCTTCCCTGTTGGCTCAGCCTGTAATGTGGCCTGCAGTGTGGGAGATAGCATGTGATTCCTGGGTCAGGAAGATCTCCTGGAGAAGGAAATGGCTTGCCACTCCAGTATTCTTGCCTGGAGAGTTCCATGGACAGTGGTGCCTGGTAGGCTACGATCCATGGAGGCCATAAAGAGATGGACACAAGTAAGTGACTAACACAGGATAAGATATTGATAGCTAGTACACTTATTACATATGATTATTAGTTCACATGGAATAATGGTTATAAACTTAGTGGCAGCAGTGATTCAGTGAAAATAAGAAGTCTAGACTTTCAGGTTGAAAAAGTGAGTCTGAACCATCATCTGAGTACCTGTGATTTTGACCAGATCTTATAACCATCAAGTCTTAGTTTTCTGACCTGGACATTAGAAAAATAAGGTCCACATTGCAGGGCTGATTTGAGAATGAAATGAATATTAGATGGGAGTTCTTATGAACTGTATAGGAGTTTGTAGATGTTGTGTGTTATTGACGTGTACTGAAAAATAGAGAATCCACATGAATGATGTAACCTGAGTGCCCTTCTGTGTTATGGAGTATTTCATCCAAACTCAGAATGTATAAGTTTCTCCTCCTCTGCCCTGGCCCCCAGCAGAGGGGGGCCCATCTGTTTCTGTCACTGGTTTCTATCACTGGCGCCACTGTTCTTCCTTCCCTGAGGCTGTCATCTGAGAATTCTGACGCATTCCCCCGTCTCTTTGCTTTTTACCAAATACCACAGGCTCCAACACCCGATGCCTCAGCTTCTCTTTCTCACGTGGACTCCTGCTGCAGTTCCCTACAGCTGGACACGTTAGGCTGACGGCACTTCTTCCTTCATCACATTGTGCCTTCCTACCAGAACCTCCAGCGAATTCCCAACCTTTGGACCATTGACCTGTCTTTCAAAGCCTTTCATGTTCTAACACATCCAAACACCCTTCTTTTTTAAAAAGTAGTTTATTTTTAGCTGTGCTGGATCTCTGTTGCTGCTCTCAAGCTTTCTCTAGTTGCAGTGGGCAGGGGCTACTCTTCATTGCGGTGCGTGGGCTTCTTTGCAGCGACTTTGCTTATTATGGAGCACCAGTTCAGTAGTTGTGATGCACAGGCCTAGTTGCTCCGCAGCACATGGGATCTTCCCGGACCAGGTCTTGAACCCATGTACCCTGCCTAAGCAGGCGGATTCTTAAGCACTGAACCACCAGGAAGTCTCAAGAACATTTCTTCTACCTGCTCTCAGTACTTTTTGCCTGGTTGTCCTCCCCTCTCCTTTTCTCATCTAACCCTATCTCTCCATCTCTACCCAGTCAAGTCCCGAGTGTGCCTTAAACCCTCTCCTTCAGGTTGAGCACCTTTGTGTTGAGCTCCTGCTTCTCTGGTTTTCTCCACAGTTGTCATACCCTTAGTGTTTTCTTATATTCCAATCCCTAGCTCACCATAGTTCTGCCTGAATGATGAAATCTCATATTGCAACATCAGTCACGTAAATCTCTCCCAGCTTGGAAACATTTAATCATCAATTCCAAAAGACTGGGCAGTTTTCATGGCCCTCTATGTTGGGCCTAGAGGTTTATTGCCTTCAAGATACTTAAATTACCAAAATTATTTCATTAACTTACTCGTTTACTTGTTCTCTGTGTCTTTCCACCAGAGCAAGGTCAGCATTTTACCCCTAGCATTTAGCAGATCTCATTTGCTCAATACATGCTTAGTGTATGGCTATACAAGTGATTTTTAAAACTTTTTCTCCTGATTGATTTTTTTATTGAAGTAGATTTGCTTTTCAATGTTGTATTAGTTTCTGCTGTAGAGCAAAGTGAATCAGCTATATGTATAAATAAATCCCCTCTTGTTTAGTTTCTGTTCCCATATATATCATTACAGAGTATTGAGTAGAGTTCCCTGTGCTATACAGTAGGTCATTATTAGTCATCTATCTTATATGTCAGTATGTCAGTCCAGACATGTATATGTCGGTCGCAATCTTCCAGCCCCTCCTACTTCCCCTCCCCCTTGGGTGTCCATATATTTGTTCTCTATGTCAGTGTCTGTATTTCTGCTCAGCAAATAGGTTCATCTGTACCATATGTTCCACATTTATGTGTTAATATATGGTATTTGTTTCTCTGTTTCTGACTTACTTATACATACTCTGTATGACAGTCTCTAGGTCCATCCACTTCTCTATAGATGACCCAATTTTGTTCCTTTTTATGGCTGAGTAATGCCCCATTGTATATATGTACCACATCTTTGTCCATTCATCTGGACTAGTGATTTTTAAGAAACATTTTATAGGACAGTAGGGGCCCAGATTTTGGTTAAAAATGGATCATGTGTGGGGCTTACCCAGTGGCTCAGCGGTAAAGAATCTAACTGCATTGCAGAATGCGCAGGAGGTATGGGTTCAGTCCCTGGGTCGGGAATATCCCCTGGAGGAGGAAATGGCCACCTACTCCAGTGTTATTGCCTGGAGTATTCCATAGACAGCAGAGCCTGATGGGTTACAGTCCACAGGGTTGCAAAGAGTCAGACACGACAGAGAGACTGAACACACAGTACACCACAATACATGTATGCTTTAAATACTAAGCTAAGTGTTCATCTTTGTGACAATGAGAGGAGCAGGAACCATCAAAACAGTGACAGCTGAACTTGCAAGAGCCATGAGGCAAATTTCTTCTGTGTCTGGGACCTCACAAATCTCTTTTCCAAAAAATCCAATTTTGTTAATTTTATTAAAGGGGGAAAAAAGCTGCAGTTTGGAGGGGAAAGACTAGTGTTGAGAGCAGTTTTTGTCTATGAGACCTTGATGTTGTCATCCGCAGCCATCTCCAGGATTGGCTTGAGACTGGCTGTCGATTAATCCTATTCTCTTTTCCCACCTAACCTGTTGATTGATCTTGTTTGCACTTTCAAGTTCTCTGAGGCAGGGTCGCTCATGTCCTGATTCCCTAACTTACTGGGTCATGATGAGAAAGTAAGATCCAATAAGTTAAGGAATGAGAAAGGAGCTTGCATCTCCGTGTGTATGAATGCCCTTCATTCTTTCACTTTCTTGCCATGAGAAATACCAGCTAACCTAAGCAGCATGCCCAGTGACATCATGAATTTCCGATCGGGTGCAAACTCCTTAGCTCCTTGTGGATCAGTGTAGACCTTGCACACAAGTTATCATCCTAGGGCACCCTCTTGAGAAGCATTTTGAATTAACTCCCCAAATAAACTGTGAGCTCTTTCAGATACGATGGTTGCTGTGAGCACATAGTAAGTGTTCAGTGGGAACATGGTGGTGAGGGAGGGGCTGCCCTCAGCCTGGAGAGGACGGTGACTTCCTTGAGACTTGAATCCCCAATTGCCCTTCACTGTTTATATTTAATGCTTCTCCCTGCTTGTCCTGACCTGCAGAACAAGATCTTCATCTACCGGGGGAAGGAATATGAAAGGCGAGAAGACTTCAGCCTGCGGCTGCTGACCCAGTTTCCCAATGCCGAGAAGATGAGCAGCACCACCCCCCCAGGGGATGATATCAAGTCTTCTCCCAAGCAGTGTATCCTTGTCTCGGACCACAGCTTAGGGGCTCTTCTTCTTTTTTTTTTTTAACATTTATTATTTACTAATTTCTTTGGCTCTGTCAGGTCTTGGCTGCAGTACATGGGATCTTTAGTTGGTGGCATGCAAACTCTTAGTTGTAGCATGTGGGATCTGGTTCCCCAAGCAAGGATCAAACCCAGTCCCCCTGCATTGGGAGTGTGGAGTCTTATCCACTGAACCACCAGGGAAGTCCCAGCCCAGAGCTCTGGAACCTGTTACAGCCCCAGCCCAGCCAGAGAAGGTGAGGGTTCAGTCCTGTGCCTGCATGCAGGTAGGTCCTATCCTCAGACTCATTTAACCATCCTGACTCAGTGTCCCATTCTGCATAAAAGCTTTGGGAACCTAATGTCCTTAGCTCAGGGCTATGAAGTAACAGAGAGAGAGAGATGAGAAGCAAATCTTGAGTATGGAAGGACATGTGTTATAGTCACAGGCAGAGCCCAGGGAGAATGTAGACTTCCTGTTCTGAATTCTGGATCTTGTATAAAGACATATAGCTCTCTTTTGGTAATGTATAATATCTTACTGAAAAACCAGTTACATGCATTTTAAAAATTAGAGATGTTATGGAATCGAACAGTAAAGGAAGTCTCCCACATACGAACAAGTTCCATTCCAAGAGTACATTTGCAAGTCTCATTTGTTCATAAGTCCAAAACGTTAGCCTAAGTACCCAAGTAACATAATCGGCCATACAGTACTATATTGTCATATGTTTATAATACTTTTCATACAAATAATACATAAAAGACAAACACAAAAAGTTAAACCCTATTAATCTTAGTGCAGTAGCTTGAAAAGTACGGTAGTCCAGTACGACAGCTGCCGTGCAGGGACCGGTGTTGAGTGAATAGGCGAGAAGAGCTGCTGACTGGAGGAGGGAGATGGCAGAGATGGGAGAGCATCAGCAGTAGGAGAGGAGGGCAAGCTGCAACTTCACTCAGGCCTGATATTGACGGCATGGCATGCATACTCACCTCTTTGAAAGTTCACAACTTGAAGGTTCGTATTTAGAGAACTTACTGTATTCTAAAAGAGGTCAGTAAGCCAGAGCAGGTCTGGAATGGTAGATAAATAAGAAAAAGCGCTCTGGAGCAAACTGCCTGGGTTCGAGTCCCAGCTCTGTCCCTTCCTGTGTCACTTTGGGCAGCTCCGTTTCTCTGTGCCTCAGTTTTCTTATCAAGAAAACGGGGGTGATGATCACTCTTCCGCTTGGAGTTCTTGTAAAGATTGTCTGTAAAATAGAAGAGTCCCTGGCACATAATAAAATTTCAGTACATACTAATTATAGGTATAGAGTGGTCAGTTGCTATAGAAAGATGGACACTAATAATGATAGAGCAGTTGACAGACATGTCTTTCAAAGGAGAATGTAGTGGTCTATTAACACTTAGTAGATGCTTGGGAAAGAAAGGTTTCAGTTTGAGGGTTCAGGAAAACAATTGAGATGCCTCCTTGGTGTAGCAATGAAAAGAGGTCTTTATGGATTTGATGTAGAAACACGAGTCCTGGAGCTTATCCCAAAGTCATATCTGCATAGCCATCTGATTGTAACCAGTTGCTTAACTTCTCCAGGACTTGGTTTACTGAGGGGGTAACTCTGGCTTTTTAAAGAATTTTCTTTAAGAATTTTAAGTGATAGGAATACCAGACCATCTAACCTGCCTCCTGAGAAATCTGTATGCAGGTCAAGAAGCAATAGTTAGAACCAGACGTGGAACAACAGACTGGTTCCAAATTGGGAATGGAGTACGTCAAGGCTGTATATTGTCACCCTGCTTATTTAACTTATATGCAGAGAACATCATGAGAAATGCTGGGCTGGATGAAGTACAGGCTGGATTCAAGTTTGCTGGGAGAAATATCAATAACCTCAGATGTGCCGATGGCACCATACTTGGGCAGAAAGCGAAGAGGAACTAAAGAGCCTCTTGATGAAAGTGAAAGAGAAGAGTGAGTGAAAAAGCTGGCTTGAAGCTCAGCATTCAGAAAACTAAGCATGGCATCTGGTCCCATCACTTCATGGCAAATAGATGGGGAAACAATGGAAACAGTGACAGACTTTTATTTTGGGGGCTCCAAAATCACTGCAGATGGTGACTGCAGCCATGAAATTAAAACACTTGCTCCTTGGAAGAAAAGCTATGACCAGCCAAGACAGCATATTAAAAAGTAGAGACATTTCTTGGCCAACAAAGGTCTGTCTAGACAGAGCTATGGTTTTTCCAGTAGTCATAGATGAATGTAAGAGTTGGACTATAAAGAAAGCTGAGTGCCAAAGAATTTCTGCTTTTGAACTGTGGTGTTGGAGAAAACTCTTGAGAGTCCCTTGGACTGTACAGAGATCTAACTAGTCCATCCTAAAGGAAATTAGTGCTGAATATTCATTGGAAGGACTGATGCTGAAGCTGAAACTCCCAATACTTTGGCCACCTGATGTGAAGAACTGATTCCTTGGAAAAGACCCTGATGCTAGGAAAGATTGAGGTTAGGAGGAGAAGGGAATGATAGAGTATGAGATGGTTGGATGGCATCACCAACTTGATGGACATGAGTTTGAGCAAGCTCTGGGAGTTGGTGATGGACAGGGAAGCCTGGCCTGCTGAGGTCCATGGGGTCACAAAGAGTTGGACATGACTGAGCAACTGAACTGAACTCTATTTTTTTGCAAATATTTAATAGCATTTCTGTGAAGATCAAGATAAAAAGATCATTTATGTGAAAATTCTTTGTAAGCTGTAACATTGTAAAGCATAGCCCAGTGATTCTCAAATTATGTTGTATTTAAGAATCACCTTGGAGAGATTCTGATTCACCAGCTGTGAATTCTAATTCTGCATTTTGAGTAAATCTCCAGGTGATTTTTGGTGTCAGTGGAAGGCAGCCTTCATGTTGAGAAATACGGGGAGTCAGTGTTAGGTCTGGGGCTTCCCTGGTGGCTCAGTGATAAAGAACCCGCCTACCAGTGCAAGAAACATGGGTTCAGTACTGTGTTGGGAAGATCCCCTGGAGGAGAAAATGGCAACCCACTCCAATATTCTTGTCTGGAGAGTTCCGTGGACAGAGGAGCCTGGAAGATTGCAGTCCATGGGGTTGAAAAGAGTTGGACACGACTGAGCAACTTAATAACAACAACAATATTAGGTCCAGACCCAGTGCCAGTTTCAAAACTATAGGTTTGGAAGCTTTGTTGGTAAAGCAGAAAAGTTCAAGTCTAAGGTTCAAGTGTAAGGTATCCAAAGATACAAGAAATTCCTATTGCCTGGGCTCTGGAGTCTGAATATTTCAGACGGATGCTTGTCCAAAAGAAAGTTAAAATATTTTGCCGAAATTGCATTAATGTCTGTTTTCCTCTGGCAAGGTTGTTTCACATGTGCCTGATAAAAAAGCGTTCTAGGATTATGACTTAATTAAGGCATTTCAGTAATACCTAATGGAACCTCATTTTTAGTGTGGTCCTGGCCTTTGCTTCAAAGGAGTGGTTGGTGTGGGTACTGCTTCCATTGGTAAAGCAAGAGGAAAAGGCGGTTCTTTTTGCAGTGACAGCTTCCTGGCTCTTTCTTCCTTAACGAGCTCCTCAGATTTGCAGTGCTTCACTGTCAAGCCAGTGATGAACCTTCCACCCAACTACAAGGATAAACCAGTTCCGGAGCAGATCTTAAAGTAAGTGGGGTTTTTTGGTTTGGTATTTTAAACCATGTGTCTCTCACACACACTTTATGTAGAAGTCTATCAAAACCAAATCCTTAAATTCATTACCGTTTGAAAGACCTTCTTTTGTCTTCATCCGTTTGCTCTACCGTAACAGAAGCCATAGACTGAGGAGGCTTATAAACCACAGGAATTTATTTCTCGCAGTTTTGGTGTCTGGTAAGGGCCTACTTCCTGCTTCATATCTGGTTCATTTTCTCAGTGTGTCTTCCCATGCTGGAGTGAGGGGTGAGGGAGCTCTGTGTTTCTTCTTTTTTAATATGGGCACTAACCCCATTCACAAGGGCTCCACCATCATGACCTAATCACCACCCAAAGGCCCATGTCCTAACACCATCCCACTGGACATTAGGATTTCAACATAGGGATGAGCAGAGGACCCAAATGTTCAGACCACAACAAATGTCTGTTCCGTGTTCAGTATAAGGTAAGAGCTTGGTAACTCATAGAATTTGGGGGTTTTATTTTAATTTTTTCAAGCAGAGGGTAGGAAATTAGGAAGTTCGCTCTTGAGCTCAGATCCCCTAGTTCATTTTTCCACCCAGAGGGATTCACTAGTCAGTAATGGCTGACCTCACCTTGCTTGGTGAGTTCCCCCATGACTGAAGGCCTCATCCCTTTTCTTAAGAAGCTAAAATGCTAGTTGGCTTGGTGAAACTGTTAGAGAATTATACAAATGAGATCACAAACACTGCCATGAGTTCTTTTGCCTTTTATTTGTGTAACAGTTGTTTTTTTTTTTATTACCTTAAGTCTTTTGAAAAGTTTTATTATTTTATTTTTGGCTCTTCTGGGTCTTTGCTCTGAGGGCTTTGCTCTAGTTCTGGTGAGTGAGGGCTACTCTCTGGGTGCAGTGTTTGGGCTTCTCATTGTGGTGGCTTCTCCTGTTACAAAACATGGGCTCCAGGGCCCACAGCTTTCAGTAGGTGTCATTCCTGGTTGGTGGAGTGCTGGCTCAGTACTTGTTTCGCATGTGCTTGGTTGCTGCACACAGCATGTGGGATCTTCCCAGATCAGGAATGGAGCCTGTGTCTCCTGCATTTGTAGGTGGGTTCTTTACCACTGAGCCACCAGGGAAGCCCCATATGCCTTTTAAAATTGCGATAGATGCATCAGTAATTAAGATGTGCAATAAAATCAAGTTATGTACCACCTCCAGCCTTCATCATGGAGACTATGTTGGTGTTGAGATAATTTAACGGATAAGACTCAGTCCATGTGAAATGTGTCCCAGGTTTTGATGGAGGAGTGCTTATTGTAAGAAAGAAGCTGCAGCATTGTGACTGTGTCTTTCCCCAGCTACTACAGAGCCAATGAAGTACAGCAGTTCAGGTATTCTCGGCCATTCCGGAAAGGAGAAAAGGATCCTGACAATGAATTTGCTGTGAGTTTACCGCTTGGACCTCTAAAATAAGATGAAATTGACATCCAAAATGGAGGCTATCCACCCAACCAGCACCTACAGCAGAAATGATGGCAGCCCTGGTGTAGAAGGTCCATGTACTTACTACCTCGTCGGCAGGCTGTCCTCTCAGTGGAAAGCGCTGGACTAGGGATCCAGGAACGGGGCTCCACTCCTGTGCCTGCTGCCACCATGAACTTGGTTTGGGCATGTCACACCTCTCTGGACCCCAAATTTCCCATCAAAAAAGAGTGAGGGGGACTTAACAGAGAATTCCTTTCTTTTTTAAACATATAGAATCTTTAAAGTTTAGTAGAAAATTTGGGCTAATTCACTAAGGAGGCGTTTAAAATAGAATTTCTGGAGAGTCGACAAGAACCTACTGTATAGCACAGGGAGCTCTGTTCCCAGTTCTGTAATAACCTAAATGGGGAAAGAGTTTGAAAAAGAAGAGATACATTTATATGTATAGCTGAGTCACTTTGCTATACACCTGAAACTAAAACAATATTATGTTAGTTTCAATATAAAATAAATTATTTAAATAAATAAAATATAAAGTAAATACAAAACAGAATAATATAAAATATTAAATAAAATTTGTTAATATGAAAAAATATTTAAAATAAAAATTTTTTAAATCAATAGAATCTCAACCTGAGAATTTTGCTGTTTTTCCTGGGAACTGACCAACATTTCCTACTTTCCTTCCTTCCACCAGACCATGTGGATTGAAAGGACCACATATACGACTGCCTATACCTTCCCTGGGATCCTCAAGTGGTTTGAAGTCAAACAGATCTCAATAGTAAGTCATCTGAAAGTGGAACTCGGAATATTTTTGTCTCCAAGTAAAATAAGAGCCTTTGTTAAACTCCCCCTCTGGTTCTCACTAGCTCCTCCAGCCAACTTCAGTTTCCAAAAGAGAAATAAAAGAAATGCTTGTCGAATAGAACTCCTTTGTAAAACATGTTACAACACCAATCCTAAAGGTTACTGCCAGTGAATGGCTCTTTTATAAGACCAAATGGGTCTTGTCTCCTCAAGGATCCTGCCAGCACCCAGAAACATTTTTGAAATTCCTCCTTAGAGTTTCCTATCAGTTACATTCTTCCCTCCAAGAATACTCCTCTCCTTTTATTTTTCAGCTCATCACATCATCATTCATCCTCGACTTTTCCATCTTCAGTTCAGTCACTCAGTCGTGTCTGACTCTTTGCGACCCCATGAACCACAGCACGGCAGGCCTCCCTGTCCATCACCAACTCCTAGAGTTTACCCAAACTCATGTCCATTGAGTCAGTGATGCCATCCAACCATCTCATCCTCTGTTGTCCCCTTCTCCTCCCGCCCTCAATCTTTCCCAGCATCAGGGTCTTTTCCAATGAGTCAGCTCTTCACATCAGGTGACCAAAGTATTGGAGTTTCAGCCTCAACATCAGCCCTTCCAGGGAACACCCAGGACTGATCTCCTTTAGGATGGACTGGTTGGATCTCCTTGCAATCCAGGGGACTCTCAAGAGTCTTCTCCAGCACCACAGTTCAAAAACATCAGTTCTTCAGCACTCAGCTTTCTTTGTAGTCCAACTCTCACATCCATCTTCAGCACTCCCCAAAGCTGGTCATTTTACCTTTCTAATGTTTTGGTTTTTTCTTCCCCCAGCCCTCCTACTATGGTGTGCTGTTTCTACCCTCATTCATCTCTGGCTGATGATGATGTTGAAAAAGGCTCCTAATTGGCCCCACCCTGCCTGGTGGGCTTCTTAGGTCTTTTCCTCTCTGCCTCAAAGTATGAATTCCATAGTGAAAATCCGGCTGTATTATTCTCATGTTCAAAACCTTGCCATGGCTCCCCAGTACCTAGACCAGAAAGCCCATGCTCCTAGCACAGGTAGACAGGGTCTTGGGGACTAAAAGCCTCTTTCATTTGGTCTTCAATGCCTGGAACTAAATTGCTTATTCTGTGCTGTTTCCACCCTCTTTGACATTGGGTCATTCTCTCTATCCAGAATGCTCTCTCTCCACCTCTTAACCTAACTCCCATTGAGATTGAGTTTAGATACTAGCTTTTCCAAGAAGCCATCTCTAAAACTCCCAGCCTGAGTTAGATGCCCTTTTTCTATGCCCCTGTCACAACCTGGCCTTATTTTAAAGAGTTACCTACCATGCTCACTCGTCTTGAGACCTCTGCATTCTGACCTTGACCCCATAAAAGTCACAAGCTCCTTCCAGCCATGTGCTCAGTTGCTCCATCATGTCTGACTCTCTGCGATGCTATGAACTGTAGCCCACCAGGCTCCTCTGTCCATAACCTTCTTCCAGCTGAATTATACCTTAATCACTTTTGTAACAATGGTTCTCAGCCCGGTGCTTGCAGAAAATAAGCAATCAAGAAATACGTCTTGAACAAATCTGAAGTTTGAGGTGTTCCATCCCACTAGTGATAAATTGTTATTTTTGAAATGTGAATATGATTTTGGACAGAGGCTTGGGATCAAGTTTGGAGTATGAGGTCATGCTGGTTGATCATGGGTAAAGTGAAGAAGGAGGCACTTTTTCTTGAATCTGGTTTGGAAGACATTTCCACAGAAGGAGTTCTCTCTGAATCCATATTATATCTTATTTGATTCTCATGTAAAAGCCAGCTTGAATATTCTAATACATCTTATTATTTCTGACTTCTATGAACAACAGAACCCATACTAAGGTGAGTTAATGTAAGTCTGAATGTGCAACTTCCAGAATCTCTTACCTTTTCTCATGGAAGGAGCATGAAACCTCTTAGCAGTGAGTATTTTTGCTTGTGCCCAAATGTCTTGGGTCACATTTATTGTTCCCCTCTTGTTGTTGATCATCTCAAAAGTCTCTTAAGAAAGATTTGCCTAAGAAACAAGCATTCTTACAGCTCCAATTTTGTCTTCTCAAAATTTCCGTAGACACTTTGCCCCAAGAAATAATCATTACCATAACTCCAATTTATAAATCATCCTTGTACTTTCTGAGAAGATTTTAAACAGCTTAGCAAAGAAAACTAGTGTCTTCTAAGTAAATCACAAATTAAAATTCTACTTACTCCTTGTTTTTACTGTTTAGCCATTTGTTTTCATCTTGCTCTCTGATTCCATACATTCTGAGTGTTCAATGGGTTTATAATCTATAAATTGAAATAGCTGTCATTTATGAAATCATGTAAAAGTGCTAAACTGTATTGAGAAACAAAGTAGCTTATCTTGCACCTTACCAACACCATTTCAAGTAAGTGTTCTCTCCTTATTAATAACCATGATCTTGACAAGCAAAGCATCACTCCTCCGTAGCTTGGTGGGAATTGTGTTCCTGTTGAGTGGAAGGCGTAGGCTTTTTCCAGAGTGACCATGGAGCTTGGTGTCTCTCTTCTCCCATGCGCTCTGTCCACAGGAGGAAATCAGCCCTCTGGAGAATGCCATCGAAACCATGGAGCTCACCAATGAGAAGATCAGCAACTGTGTCCAGCAGCATGCCTGGGACCGGTCCCTCTCTGTGCATCCCCTCTCCATGCTGCTCAATGGCATCGTGGACCCGGCTGTCATGGGGGGCTTCTCTAACTATGAGAAGGTAGGTGGGCTGCATCCTGGGAACCCCACAGGGCCACCAGGTTGCGTGTGTCTCTCTCTCCTTCTCCAGTGGCATTGTGCAGCTGGCAAATTAGTTTCTTACAATTTCTCTGAGAGCTATTCATGCTCTCCACTTCAGGAATGGGCAAATGAAATAAATGGAAAGCTTCTCCCTGAGCTCACACCTTCTAGAGACCATTAGCCGCCCAGCCAGGGTCAGGCCAGTGTCTGGTAGAGTCACCAAAAGATCAGCCTGGTGGACTTCTGCTTGATTCACTACCTATGAATTCCAACCCCCACTCCCTCTCTCCTCTGGAAGGTACAAAGATTTCAGCCTGGTGGACTTCTGTTTGACTCACTACCTATGAATTCTACCCCCCACTCCCTCTCTCCTCTGGAAGGTAGAAAGCTTCCTAGTGGACTCTAGACCTGAAGATGCCCCAGAAAGGAAGCAGCATCTATGTGAAACACAGAGCCACACTCTATTTGAAACTAGATGCTAGGAATCCCTCCCCTGACATGTTGTGCAATCAGTTGCATGGACAAATGCTGGCCCTGGCTCTACAGTTAAATTAGTTCAAATAAGAGTCTTATCTGTTACTCTAGAAATGCATGAATGGAATGTTCACCGTGTGGGAATCCACTGTATAGAGTTTGGGTGAAGGCAATGGCACCCCACTCCAGTACTATTGCCTGGAAAATGCCATGGATGGAGGAGCCTGGTGGGCTACAGTCCATGGGGTCGCTAAGAGTTGGACATGACTGAGCAACTTCCCTTTCACTTTTCACTTTCATGCATTGGAGAAGGAAATGGCAACCCACTCCAGTGTTATTGGCTGGAGAATCCCAGGGACGGGGGAGTCTGGTGGACTGCCGTCTATGGGGTCACACACAGTCTGACACGACTGAAGCGACTTAGCAGCAATGCATTCAGTCATTCAGGTCAAGAAGTAACAGTTAGAACTTGACATGGAACAACAGACTGGTTCCAAATAGGAAAAGGAGTACGTCAAGGCTGCATATTGTCACCCTGCTTATTTAACTTATATGCAGAGTACATCATAAGAAACGCTGGGCTGGAAGAAGCACAAGCTGGAATCAAGATTTCCGGGAGAAATCTCAGATTTCGTAACCACATAACCTCAGATATGCAGATGACACCACCCTTATGGCAGAAAGTGAAGAGGAACTAAAAAGCCTCTTGATGAAAGTGAAAGAAGAAAGTGAAAAAGTTGGCTTAAAGCTCAACATTCAGAAAACAAAGCTCATGGCATCTGATCCCATCATTTCATGGGAAATAGATGGGGAAACAGTGGAAACAGTGTCAGACTTTATTTTGGGGGGCTCCAAAATCACTGCAGATGGTGATTGCAGCCATGAAATTAAAAGACGCTTACTCCTTGGAAGGAAAGTTGTGACCAACCTAGATAGCATATTCAAAAGCAGAGACATTACTTTGCCAACAAAGGTCCATCTAGTCAAGGCTATGGTTTTTCCAGTGGTCCTGTATGGATGTGAGAGGTGGACTATAAAGAAAGCTGTGCGCCAAAGTAGTGATGCTTTTGAACTGTGGTGTTGGAGAAGACTCTTGAGAGTCCCTTGGACTGCAAGGAGATCCAACCAGTCCATCCTAAAGGAAATCAGTCCTGGGTGTTCATTAGAAGAACTGATGCTAAAGCTGAAACTCCAATACTTTGGCCACCTCATGCAAAGAGTTGACTCACTGGAAAGGACCCTGATGCTGCAAGGGATTGGGGGCAGGAGGAGAAGGGGACGACAGAGGATGAGATGGCTGGATGGTATCACCAACTCGATGGACATGAGTTTGAGTAAACGTCTGGAGTTGGTGATGGACAGGGAGGTCTGGTGTGCTATGATTCATGGGGTTGCAAAGAGTCAGACATGACTGAGGAACTGAACTGAATGCATTCAGAATATATAATTAATAGAGGGTTTTTAATTGTTAGGTATGGTTTCAGTGGTTAAATAATTTGGGAGTCTTCCTGAAAACTTTTTCCCTGGTGGCTTAGACAGTAAAGACTCTGCCTGCAATGAAGGAGGTCTGGATTCAGTTGTTGAGTTGGGAAAATCCCCTGGAGAAGGGAATGGCAACCCATTCCAGTATTCTCGCCTGGAGGAGTCCATGGACAGAGAAGCCTTGTGGGCTACAGTCCATGAGGTTGCAAAGAGCTGGATACGACTGAGGGACTAACACTTCTTGAATATAAATATAACAAGTAACACCCCTGTTGAGTAGCACAGAAAGTGAGGGGGAAGAAAAGGAGACAGACGGGAAGGGCAAGCAGAGGTTAAATGGGCTGATTCTCTTAACAGTAAGTCCCCTGCATACGAACAACTTCCATTCCAAGAGCGTGTGTGTGAATCCAGCTTGTTTGTTAAATCCAGCAAAGGTAGCCGAGGTATCCAACTAACACAATCAGCTATATGGTACTATAATAGGTTTATAATACTTTCCACAGAAATAACACATGTAAACAGAAAAAATAAAACATTTTTAATCTTAACAGTACAGTACCTGGAAAGTATAGTAGTACTAGCTACATTACAGCTGTTTTCCACTTGCTTCCAGACATCCTGGGCTTCAAATATAGGTCCTGTACTGCTGTACTCTGTACACTAAAGTGCACAGAAGCACAACCACTTGCAGAGGATGCGCGCACGTGACTGTACATCAGACACAGGAACTAGCTCATGAGATTGGACACGCGAATGCACGTTCACATCTTTGAACGTTTGCAGCTTGTAGGTTCCTGTATTTGCATTTGTACCCAGTGCCCTGGGAAGATGAGGGGCTTCGGAATCAGTCATGCTGGGACCCAGTTCTGGCTTCCCATTGGCCGCTGTGTGTTCTTGGGCAAGATACTTAGCTTCTCTGGAGCCCCAGTTTCATATTTGGAAAATGTAAGGAAAGTACATAACTGACAGCGATGTGGGGGAATGCAGACGTCCGTCTATAAGAAACATCGTACAACACCTGCCATGTGGTAGAGGCTTGATCAGTGTCAGCTTTCTTCCTGTCTCTCTCTGCCTGTTTGGGATGAAACGTGTGATTTGAATGTTCTAGATAAGTTGGGTTTCCCACTGCTCTGGGTCTGTTGTTGCAAAGATCTTTTTTCTTCTGTCTTCCCTTCCTTTCTCTTCTCTCAGCCTTTTTTAGTCTTATTATTCTCAGCAGCTAGTAAGGACACAATCAGTTCAGTTCAGTCGCTCAGCCGTGTCTGACTCTTTGCAACCCCATGAATCGCAGCATGCCAGGCCTCCCTGTCCATCACCAACTCCCAGAGTTCACTCAGACTCACGTCCATCGAGTCGGTGATGGCATCCAGCTATCTCATCCTCTGTCGTCCCTTTCTCCTCCTGCCCCCAATCCCTCCCAGCATCAGAGTCTTTTTCCAATGAGTCAACTCTTTGCATGAAGTGGCCAAAGTACTGGAGTTTCAGCTTCAGCATCATTCCCTCCAAAGAAATCCCAGGGTTGATCTCCTTCAGAATGGACTGGTTGGATCTCCTTGCAGTCCAAGGGACTCTCAAGAGTCTTCTCCAGCACCACAGTTCAAAAGCATCAATTCTTTGGCACTCAGCCTTCTTCACAGTCCAACTCTCACATCCATACATGACTACTGGAAAAAACATAGCCTTGACTAGACGGACCTTAGTCGGCAAAGTAATGTCTCTGCTTTTGAATATACTATCTAGGTTGGTCATAAGTTTTCTTCCAAGGAGTAAGTGTCTTTTAATTTCATGGCTGCAGTCACCATCTGCAGTGATTTTGGAGCCCCCAAAAATAAAGTCTGACACTGTGTCCACTGTTTCCCCATCTATTTCCCATGAAGTGATGGGACTGGATGCCATGATCTTCATTTTCTGAATGTTGAGCTTGAAGCCAGCTTTTTTACTCTCCTCTTTCACTTTCATCAAGAGGCTCTTTAGTTCCTCTTCACTTTCTGCCATAAGGGTGGTGTCATCTGCATATCTGAGGTGATTGATATTTCTCCTGGCAATCCTGATTCCAGCTTGTGCTTCTTGCAGCCCAGCATTTCTCTTGATGTACTCTGCATAGCACTTAAATAAGCAGGGTGACAATATACAGCCTTGACGTACTCCTTTTCCTATTTGGAACCAGTCTGTTGTCCCATGTCCAGTTCTAACTGTTGCCTCCTGGCCTGCATACAGATTTCTCAAGAGGCAGGTCAGGTGGTCTGGTATTCCAATCTCTTTCAGAATTTTCCACAGTTTATTGTGATCCACATAATCAAAGGCTTTGGCATAGTCAATAAAGCAGAAATAGATGTTTTTCTGGAACTCTCTTACTTTTTCCATAATCCAACGGATGTTGGCAATTTGATCTCTGGTTCCTCTGCCTTTTCTAAAACCAGCTTGAACATGAGGAAGTTCACAGTTCATGTATTGCTGAAGCCTGGCTTGGAGAATTTTGAGCATTGCTTCACTAGCATGTGAGATGAGTGCAATTGTGTGGTAGTTTGAGCATTCTTTGGCATTGCCTTTCTTAGGGATTGGAATGAAAACTGACCTTTTCCAGTCCTGTGGCCACTGCTGAGTTTTCCAAATTTGCTGGCATATTGAGTGCAGCACTTTCACAGCATCATCTTTTAGGATTTGAAATAGCTCAACTGGAATTCCATCACCTCCACTAGCTTTGTTCATAGTGATGCTTTCTAAGGCCCCCTTGACTTCACATTCCAGGATGTCTAGCTCTAGTTGAGTGATCACACCATCGTGATTATCTGGGTCATGAAGATCTTTTTTGCACAGTTCTTCTGTGTATTCTTGCCACCTCTTCTTAATATCTTCTGCTTCTGTTAGGTCTATACCATTTCTGTCCTTTATCAAGCCCATCTTTGCATGAAATGTTCCCTTGGTATCTCTAATTTTCTTGAAGAGATCTCTAGTCTTTCCCATTCTGTTGTTTTCCTCTATTTCTTTGCATTGATCGCTGAAGAAGGCTTTCTTATCTCTTCTTGCTATTCTCTGGAACTCTGCATTCAGATACTTCTATCTTTCCTTTTCACCTTTTGTTTTTGCCTCTCTTCTTTTCACAATACCAGAGAGCGATTCTAGTTTGCCCATGTGAGGGTTCAGTAATAATTTCCAATGTTTCAATGGAATTTAATATTAGGACCCAGAAGGCAATACTTTTTAAAAAATACTATAATGATTTCAGTGTATGTTTTTTCCTATTAGCTATCTGGCACAAATTTTAATGTGTCTTTCCAAGTATTCATTTTTTTTTCAGAACATCCTAAACTCTGATTTATATATGCCAATATTGGTGACTTTTATATAGTTTTATTTTTTTATTGTGAAAGTCAAATAATATAAACCATACTATTTTAACCATATTTAACTGTACAGTTCAGTGGCACTAAGTACATTCACATCTCACCATCATCCACCTCCTGAATTTTTCATTTTTTCAAACTGCGACTCTGCCCCCCATTAAACACTAACTCCTCATCCCGCCATCCTCTGGTCCCTGGCCTCTACCAGTGTACTTTCTAACTCCATGAATTTGACTGTTACAGGCATCTTCTGTAAGTGGAATCAAGCAGCATTTTTCTGTGCCTCCTTGTGCTGTGCTTCATCGCCCAGTCATGTCCAACTCTTGGCGACTCCATGGACTGTGGCCCATCAGGCTTCTCCGTCCATGAGAATTGTCCAGACAAGAATACTGGAGTGGGTTGCCATTTCCTTCTCCAGGATACCTTCCCAACCCAGGGACTGAACCTGGGTTTCCTGCATTGCAGGCAGATTCTTTACCATCTGAGCCACCAGGGAAGCCCTCATTGTTGTGACTATTATATAATTTTATATGAAGTTTATTCCAATATGACCACCTTCAAATTAAAATGAAAAGGGAACGGAAGTATATATAAACATTTATTTCAAGAACTTTTCAAAAATATTAGTTTACTTTTCATTAATATGTATGACTTTATATATTTCTCAGTATAAGAAAAGAGTAAATTCATGGATCACCTTGAGCTATTGCAGTCAGTTGGGAAATCCATCATTACCAGTTTGATACAGGTGACCTATTTTAGGGCAGCTCTTTAATCAGTGCCTTAGTCATTGGAACCCAGGAGCCATTTACTGTAATTTATCAGCCCTTTGTGGTGTGAGGCAGGACTCTGCTAGAAAAATTAATTTCAGAGCACTCTCCTCTGGTGATCTGTGACTCAACTGATGCTTTGGGAATTTTAGGGAGTATTATAGGTTAAAAAAAATTACCTTGTTTTTGGCTGTTCTGGGTCTTTGTCGCCGTGCAGGCTTTTCTCTAATTGCGGCAAGTGGGGGCTACTCTCTCGTTGGTGATTCTCGGGCTTCTTATTGCAGTGACTTCTCTTATCATGGAGGACGGGCTGTAGGACATGCACGCTTCGGTAGCTGGGGCCCATGGGCTCTAGAGCACAGGCTCGAGAGTTGTGGCTCACCGGCTAAGTCGTTCCCTGGCGTGTGGGATCTGAGCCATCAAGGAAGCCCCGAACTACACATTTTTTTAATTATTTATTTATTTGCCTTTGTCTGGTCTTAGCTGTGGCATGCAGGATCTTTTTAGTTGCAGCTTGCAGTTCCCTGACCAATGATGGAGATGGGGCTCCTTCTATTGGAAGCACAGAGTCTTAGCCACTGGACCACCAGGGAAGTCCCAAGTACATATATTTTGAAAGGTGGCTGAAGATTTAAGCAAATAGTTAAATACTTCATTAGATCAATAATCCCTCTAAATATGAGTCTGCTATAACAAGCTGCTCCGTAAATGTCCCGCTTCCTTTTTGTGATTCTTGGATTCCATACATTTATATTCTCTGTCGTATCCATTTCCTAGGGCTGCCATAACAAAATACCGCCAACAGATGGCTTAAAACAATAGGGATTGATTGCCTCGCAGTCTGAAAGCAAGGTGTCTGTAGCATCAGTTGCCTCTGAGGCATGTGAAGACGAGTCTGCTCCCTGCGTCTCTCCTGGCTTCTGTGGGCTACTGGCTTCCTTTGCTTTATTAAAACAATGTTATTTATTTTTGGCTGTCTTGAGTCTTTGTTGCTTCGAGGGCTTTTTCTCTGGTTGTGGAGAGCAGAGGCTGCTCTCTAGCCGTGGTGCATGCGCTTCTCATTGTGGCAGCTTCTCTTGTTGAGGTGAGTGGACTCCAGGGCTCATGGGCTTCCATAGTTGTAGCGCTAGTAAGGTCAGTAGTTGCAGCTCCTGTGTTCTGGAGCGGGGGCTCAGTAGTTGTGATGCATAAGCTTAGCTGCCTCGTAGCACGTGGACTCTTCACCAACCAGGGAGTGAACCCCTGTCCCCTGCACTGGCAGGCAGATTGTTAACCACAAGACCGCCAGGGAAGTCCTGCAGGCAACCTTTGGCATCCCTTGCCTTGTAGCTTACTGTCTTCTCCTTGTCCCTTCACGTGGTGTTCTGTCTGTGTATACGTATCTGTCTTCTCATGTCCCCTCCTTGTAAGAAAACCAGTTAGACACCAGTGTCTAAGGGTTCCTCCTACTCTAACATGACCTCATCTTGACTAACTACCTCTGCAGTTAGTCTGTGACCATATGAGGTCACATTCTGAGGTCCCAGGCTTAGGACTTCAACCTGTGCCTTGGGGGTGGGGACACAGTTCAACCAGTCAAGGAAAAAGTTTGCACTTACTCTCTTTTCCACAGAAAACGGGCTGACCTCTTTTATAACCGTATCCTATAGTTTTCGGACCTCTTGGATCTCATGTAATGGGGTGGTCTTTCTAAGGAGTGGAGGAGAAGAGTAAGGGGGAAATTGGAAGGTCTCTAAAAGCATTCTTAGAAATGATGGTTATGGTATAGGGAGGAAATAGATAACTCCAGTTTGGAACTCTGTTGGAGCATAAATGTTCACCACAGACTTTGATTTTTCTCCCCTGTTGAATTCTGTCTTTAACATGATCTTACATGTAACACTTACGTTTGTAGATTGAGTTTGGGTTTATTTCCTTATCATAGGGCCTTTACATCAGTGTTTATTGATGATGTCATGGGTGACGTAGTCTTGACATACCATAGTAAATGCAACCTGCATTTAATATTTTCAAAACCATTCCACATCTATAGTATTTCTCATGTTGTCCTTAAAAATAGCCTTTCAGATTGATGTGTAAAAGTCTTCAGGAATTGTGATACAGTCTGCAAGGCAGGAAAACCCTCAGCCACATCTTCAGCCTGTTAATTGTTCGCTCTTTTATAAATCTAGGCATGTAGTCTCATGAACAACTTTTTGATATTGTCGCTTGGTCTTTTCTTAGTTCTTTGGGGGACTTATTTTAATGAATGACATTCTCTGCTGGTGCTGTTGATTTGATGTGTATATGTAACTATGGTTAAGAATGTACTCTTGCTAGGAATTGCATGATTCTAGAAAGACTACAGAATACCCCATTCCTTTTTGAATTGTCCACTCTGGTGGTTTAAGGGCTATCCCAGGAATGGAATCTATGCTTACTTAATCATTCCTGGTTCACCAGAGAGAACAGAGGATGTGTTTCCCTCTTGCCATTTCCTTCCCCTTCCTTTCAGGGTCACATATACAGATAGGAGTGCATTCTAATCAATACTTGCCAATGCTCTCCTTTTAGGCATTTTTTACAGATAAGTACTTGCAGGAGCATCCTGAAGACCTGGAGAAGATTGAGCTGCTAAAGCGACTAATAGCATTGCAGGTACGTCCAGGGAAGGTGTGGCGGACAGCACTCCATGCTCCTTGGGTGGCTCCCTTGCATGATACTTACTCTCTAGGGCAGCGGTCCCCAGCCTTTTTGGCACCAGGGACCAGTTCTGTGGCAACAGCTTCTCCTCGGATCGGGGTTGGGAGTGATAGTTTTGGAATAACTCAAGCTCGTTGCGCTCATTGTGCGCTTTCCTCCTTTTATCAGCACCTCAGCTCCACCTCAGGCTTTCAGCCATTAGACCAGAGGTTGCAGACCCCTTGCTCTGGGGCATCCATCTACAAGTCCCCATTTAGGGTTCCTTTTTTATTTAAACTCTTAGAATCACAACCTATCTTATTTATTTGGCCAAGTGACACAGGAAGAGCATTTCATTAGACTGCAGTGTTGAGAGTGGTCTTCTTAGCAGGGAGATTAAACTCCCCCAATTGATTTACTGGCAAGTGTTTCCATCTGAGAATTGTTGGTCTCAGTGTCTGTCTCTCATTACCTCTGTAAACAGTGGGAGGAAATGCAATCATACATTTCAGTCCAAGGTGACACCTATCAGTTGCCCCAACCTAGAAAGGTCCCCAGGCTCATGTGGGTTTGCCTTGCTTGGTCCCCTGGTTACTTATGTCCTAGGTGTGTGAATGCCTCTGCATCTTTAGGGCATCTGGTTCCCAAGCCCTGTGCTAAGAAACAGCGTTTTCATTTGATCTGTTCTATATCCATCAGTTGACCTGTCTACCCTCACCGTCCGTCCACTCCCAGCCTTGAAGTCTGAATCATCTCTCTTCTTAAACCTCATCCCATTCCTCTCATGCGTTTTTCCCCAGATGCCTCTGCTGACAGAGGGGATCCGCATCCATGGGGAGAAGCTGACAGAGCAACTGAAGCCACTGCATGACCGGTTGTCTTCCTGCTTCCGGGAACTCAAGGAGAAAGTGGAAAAGCGCTATGGGGTCATAACACTGGTAGGCTTTGTCTCAACAGCCTATGAGCTTTTCTTATTCCTGACCTTTTTCTAGTCTCTTCTACTGTTTGTGATACTGGTCCTTTTCTCAGATGCCAAAATAGTCAAAGTAGATTAGGAATGGCTTGAAAGGACGGGGTGGGAGAGGGAGGGCTGGGTCAGAAAAGGCATGGTTTGCTCTTGATGACCTTCAACTGTTGTGTTGGAGAGTGGTTCTCAAACTTGAATGACCATCAGAACAACCTGGAAGGCTCATGAAGACACAGATTGCTGGGCCACGTTCCCTGGGATTTTCATGCACTTGGTCTGGGGTGAGGCCCAAGAACTGGCATTTCTAGCATGCGCCAGGTAGTGCTGTAGGACTAAGGACCACACTGTGGAAACCACGCTACTAGAAGCTGAAATTTCCTAATCCGAGACTGTACTTATTATTTGTGTCCTATCTAGCCCAACTCTTATAAATTTTCCTAATCTTTTTTTAATTTTATTTTTTGTTTTGGTAAAACGTTCACACCCTTTGCACCTTTGAAGAGGAGAAAGAATTGTGAGTTACCTGTGACAATGCATGTAGCTGATTTCATTATTTCTTTAAGGACAGTTGTAACATTTCTCACTCTGGCTGGTGGCTCAGTCAGTTAAGAATCCACCTGCAGTGCAGGAGGCCTGAGTTCTATCCCTGGGTTGGAAAAATCCCCTGGAGAAGGAAATAACCCATTCCAGTATTCTTCCTTGGGAAATCCCATAGACAGAGGAGGCTGGCGGGCTACAGTCCACAGGGTCGCAAAAGTCGGACACAACTTAGTGACTAAACCTAACATTTCTCACAGCTACAATTTTCTTTTTTTCCTTCCAAGAAATTAGGTGGAGGGGTACATGGGCCAACCTTTTCTCTCCTATAGTTGATGGTATGCTTGGTTCCATCTTCATTTAGCTGTCCTTTTTAACATAAATATATGCTGAGATCCAACCAGTCCATCCTAAAGGAGATCCATCTTGGGTGTTCATTGGAAGGACTGATGCTAAAGCTGAAACTCCAATACTTTGGCCACCTCATGAGAAGAGTTGACTCATTGGAAAAGACCCTGATGCTGGAAGGGATTGGGGGCAGGAGGAGAAGGGGACGACAGAGGATGAGATGGTTGGATGGCATCACCAACTCAATGGACGTGAGTTTGTGTGAACTTCAGGAGTTGGTGATGGACAGGGAGGCCTGGCGTGCTGCGATTCATGGGGTCACAAAGAGTCAGACACGGCTGAGTTACTGAACTAACTAACTATCTTCAAAAGTTGTATTCTTAAACTCCAGATTTTTAAAAATTCTCTTTCCTCAAATCATAGCTCTGAATTTCTATTCATGTGTTGCTGCTCCCCAATTCCCATGCCTCCATCTCCATTTCCTTTTTCTCCCAAGTGTCTTGATCCTCTCTCATAGTCATCCAAGTGTTTAGTCAGGCCTTCCTATAAATTTACCTCCTAACCTGCTGCCAGTTTTCTTTTAGGAACATTTTTCTTTTACACAAACTCCTAGATGGCAAAGACTTGGCTTTCACTCAGTGAATTCAGTTTTTATTTGACCTAGGTCAGTATTATGATTTGGATTTGATATGGTGGTCTATGGGGATAATCAGTCCTACCAGAGACATGTTTTATGACAGAAGATCCATGCTCCTTTACTTCCTAAGATTCACCAGGATAAGCTTTAGGTTTATAGTTTCAATCTGAAACTCTTCTGTTATTCCAGTACTTGTTTTTGTAAGTGCCCTCTTTCAGAAGCTAAGTTGAAGAAGCAGACAAAGGGTTTTGCTGTCCTATTGATGGATAATGAACATCTTGGTTTTTCCTTTCTCATGGGACTGGCAGAAGATTAGGGTGAATTTTTCTCTAGTCTTAGAAACAAGGCAAGTTTAACCTAAGTTGTCTCTATAACTAAGAATTTAAGGTAGTGGAGGAGGACTACACAGGGGGAGTGAGGGAGGAATGGATTGGGAGTTTGGGGTTAGCAGATGCATGCAAATTATTATATATAGAATGGATAAACAACCAGGACCTACTGTATAGCACAGGAAGCTATCCTCAATATCCTGTGATAAGCCATAATGGAAAAGAATATATATATATATATATAGTGTGTGTGTGTATAAACATATGATAAATATATATATATTTATCAGTTCACTCTCTCAGTTGTGTCTGACTCTTTGTGATCCCATGGACTGCAGCACGCCAGGCCTCCCTGTCCATCACCAACTCCCGGAGCCTGCTCAAACTCATGTCTATCAAGTCGGTGATGCCATCCAGCCATCTCATTCTCTGTCGTCCCCTTCTCCTCCTGCCTTCAGTCTTTCCCCGCGTTAGGGTCTTTTCCACTGAGTCAGTTCTTCGCATCAGGTGGCCAAAGTATTGGAGCTTTAGCTTCAGCGTCAGTCCTTCCAATGAATTTATATATATATATATATATATATATATATATCTGAATCACTTTGCTGTACATCAGAAGCTTAACAACATTGTAAATCAACTATACTTTAACAAAATAAATGTAGAGTTGTTAAATATACAGAAAATGAACTCACAACTTAAACTTTAAAATGTCAGGATGTTGTGATACACAATTACAAAATATCTCATTATATCATATTATAATAAGCAAAATAGTATGTCAATAAACTCTTTCCAACTACAGAAAAAGAATATAAGTATTTGTAGTATTTAACAGCCAATGAAGCGCAAGCACCAACCTGTCAGGATGGGGTCCCAGCACCGACACAGATGGGACTGGCCATTAACCAGTGGGAACTGCACCAGTTGCTAGGGGCTTAATTCCAGGCCAGCTAACCATGAGGGGTCGTGTCTCCTTCAGCCACCCAACTTGACCGACCGGAAGCAAAGCCGCACAGGATCTATGGTGGTCCCCTACATCATGTCATCCACACTGCGGAGATTGTCCATCACCTCAGTGGCTTCCTCTGTGATCTCCACCTCTTCTAACTCATCTGATAACGCTCCTTCCAGACCAGGATCTGATGGGTAAGGCTTTGATCTCTAATTGCCAAGAAGGATGGGTAAATCTTTCCTAATGTTTGCCTTTGGTCACCCAAATGAAACTTGGTCAATGTGGATGTGTCATCTGCATAGGAAAATAACTCACAGTACCTGGGTTATTAGTTTTGGGATCTGTCTTATCATCTTCCTCGTGAGAAATATCATTATCTACATGATAGTAACAACAGTTATGAAAAATAGAAAAAAAAAATCACCCATAATCCTGTCACACCCTATCACCCACCCAGTCATATCCTAGTTTGTCTCACAATAATTTCTAGTTATTGCTTGCCTTTTGTTTTTCATTATTTCAATTAAATTTTTTTTGGCTGGACCAGGTGGCATATGGGATCTCAGCTCCCTGCCCAGGGATTGAACCTGGGCCATGACTGTGAAAGCTGGGAATCCTGACTGGAGGATTAGGCCACTGGAGAAATCCTTCAGCATTTCAGTTTTTAAAAATAACTTTAAAATGTATTTCATGAATAGGAACTATATGAAATTTGAAAGGTATGAAAGGGTATATCATGAAAAAAATCTCCCATCAGTCCCAGACTCCCAGCTTATTAGTACCACTCTGCAGAGGCCAGTGATACTGTCTTCAGGTTTTGTTCTGTTTTTTTTTGGCTGCGCTGCTGGCCGTGTGGCTCTTTAGTTCCCCGACCAGGGATTGAACTCATGTCCCCTGCGTTGGAAGCTTGGAGTCCCAAGCACTGGACCACCAGGGAAGTGCCCCAGGTTCTGTTCTTGGTGCCTTTCCAGCAGCTTTTTATCTGTACAGAAGCAGTTCCTAAATATATATCCTTTCCCACATGTTTTTGATTTATAAATGGTGGTATATAATACTCTCTCTGCCTTGCTTTTTTCACTTACTAGATCTGGAAGTCATTCCATTTCAGAACAAAGAGAGCCTCCTCTTCTCTTTGAGGTTAGATATCTCATGATACACCTATACATTCCATCATTGTTTCCTGATGGACATTTGATTGATTTAAGCCTTTCACTACCACAGTAGTGACAGCAATGAATCATCTTCACTATATTTTACTTTGGGGGTGGGATGAACTGGGAGACTGGGATTGACATATACACGTTATTGATGCTCCGTATAAAACAGATAGCTAATGAGAATCTACCGAATAGCACGGGGAACTCTACTCAGTGCTCCATGGTCAGCTAGTCGGGAAGGAAATCCGAAAAGGGGGATATATGTACACCTTTAGCTGATTCACTTTGCTGTACAGCAGAAACTTAACACAACATTGTAAAGCAACTATATCCAATAAAAATTAATTTTAAAAAAGAATGGAAAAAATTACTTTGTAAATATTTAATTATATCAATATAAGAAAAAGTCAAGAAGTGAAATTAGTCTGTTAAACATATTTAGCTGAAGTTCTCAAAACTGTTCCTAAAATGACTTTCACAGAGATTATAACCATTTATAGTCCCACCAGCAATATGCAAGGGTGTCTGGCCACTCACACTTTGCCACCAAATTGTGTATCATCAGGCCTTTTAATTTTTGCCAGTCTGATAGGTGGAAAATGTTTTCTTGGCATCGGGATTTTGTTTGGTTGCACTTGTGGTTGTCTTTTTCTTGTATGAAGTTGAGCATTTTTTCATTTGTTTAGTAGCTTGTATATATTTTATTTTCTGTGAACTATGGTCACACATGAACATTTTTCTGTTGGATTCTGGCCCTTTGTATTGAGATGAAATATTCCCCCAATTTTTCCTTTGTCTTTTGACTTTGCTTCTAAATTTTTATTTACTTGCACTGATTTTTGTTTAAATGCAGTCAAATACATTAATACTTAATTTTATGACTTCTGGATTTTATATCATGGTTAGAGTCCTTCCTTACTGTAAGACTATGAAAAACTAATTTTACAGTTTCACTATTTATAATAAAATCTATGATTCCTTTAAACTTACTCTACTATAAGGTATGAAGTAGAGAGCCAATTTTTTTCCATGCTTGGCTCGCCTATAAAGTTAAGTGAGCAAACCATCTTTTCTCTACTGATTTGAAATGTCCTCCTTATTTGAAAAAAAAAAAAAAATCAAATTCTAGTATGTTCTTTAGTTTATTCATGGACTTTCCCACCATTTCTTAGACCTACCTATATGGTTCATGCACTTCTGCTAATTCAGTCTTACTTACTGTAGATCTTAAAGGGTTTTAAGTGTCTAATAGCTTTTTTCAGAATTTGCCTGGCTAGTTTTACTCAGTGCTTGTTTTTGGATTAACTTTTCTAGAATCCTGTTATTATTTTTATTGGGATATGTTAAATTTATCAATTGAGTTTATGGCTTTTTGATATTCAACCTTCCTTACCAGAAACATGGAGTGCCTTTCCATATGATCAAACTTAAAATATTTTAAAGGCGTGAATTTATAATTGTATTCAAATAGAAAAGCATTGCACGTACCATTTTGTGACCTACTGCTTAATTTTATATAAATGATGAATACTTAACATCACTGTGAATTTTAATGTTGACTCTAAGTTAAATCTTTTGACTTAAAACTTAATTTATAATCTTTTAATTTCATGCTATAATAGCCATACCACAAAAATAACCTGTTCAAATGGTCTTCTACCTGGAAATTAAATGTTTTTTATTTCTTAAATTATTTATCCATCCTTTTACATTGACATAGTTATCTTTACATAGGTGCAGATTAGCACATGGATAGAGTTTGGTAATTTGCTTTTTCCTCTTTGTCTTTTTATTATAAGCACTATTCATGCTGCTATATAATTTTTTTTCATCATTTTTGATGGCTGTTTATCACTGTAGCATATGAATGTGCCATAATGAGTTCTTCTCCCTATAATGGGACGTTTTAGCTGTGTCACTCTAAACAGATAATCATAAAAGTTCATTATAAATTTAATATAAAAGCATTTAGGTTGTATCAATATAAAATGCATTTATATTATTAGTAGCATGTATTTGTGTATATTTAGCTTTACGCTCACTTAAGATATATTCTCATATCATTTCTAAGCCTTTTGGTTAACATGGAGTATAGGATGTACTTCCAAAAGCATGTATGACCTATTCAGGAGAGGTTTTTTTTTTTTTTTTAATTTTTATTGGAGAATAGTTAATTTACAATGCTGTATTAGTTTCAGGTGGACAACAAAGTGATTCAATTTTACATATACATGAATTCAGTCTTTTTTAGATTCTTTCTAATTCTTACTGTATTATCACAAATACTAATATGCAATGCCATATGAAATATATGAGTGGCTATATCATTTTTCATAATATATTCACTTACATTAGGTATTGATTATTTTTAATCTTGTAAATTCCTAAAGATTAAACAATACCTGGTTTGCTTTTCTCTTTTATGGTTTCCGTCATGCTGTTAAAGAGATAATACTTACTTTGTGGAAGGGCTTTCCTGGTGGCTCAGATGGTAAAGAATCTGTATGCAGTGTGGGAGACCTGGGTTCAATCCCTGGGTTGGGAATATCTCCTGGAGAAGGGCATGAAAATCCATTCCAGTATTCTTGCCTGGAGAATCCCCATGGAAAGAGGAACCTGGAGGGCTACAGTCCATGGGGTCACAAAGAGTCATGTAGAAGTTCTGTTCTCTTCACTAAGACTCTTTTCTTAATTGAACTCTGGCCCATTAAAAAAAATTTTTTTTTCAAGTAGCTGTTGAGAACCAGAGACCCCCTAATTGCTATCCATTAGGGCAGTAAACAGAGCAGATGACTGGGGTCCTCTTCTTGCTGTGACCCCAGGCAAGGTGGGTTATTGCTCTTGCCCGCATTTGCCCAATGAATAAGAAGACATCATTGAACTTCCCTGTCAGTCCAGAGGTTAAGACTCTGTGCCTCCAATACAGCGGATGTGGGTTTGATCCCTGGTCAGAGAACTAGATCTCACATGCTACACAGGGTGGCCAAAAAAAAATTTTTTTTAATTAAAACAATGCTTACTATTTTCCCCTTTATAACTTTATATTTTTTCCCTTTATAAATATGCAGTTTAGGGAGAGATATTTCAAAATATCTCTAGACTCTCTTGTTTCTCATCAAATTCTTCCCCTCTGTATGTTAGCATCTAATCATGATTCTTACTATGGCATTTAAAATTTGTCAGTGTAATTAAAAAAAATTTTTTTTGAGCAGTTCTCCTATATGCTGGGGCTTCCCAGGTGGCACAGTGGTAAAGAATCAAAAAAGACAAAAAAGACACAGAGTCGACCTCTGGGTCGGGAAGATCCCCTGGAGAAGGAAATGGCAAAACCACTCCAGTTTCTTGCCTGGGAAATTCCATGGACAGAGGAGCCTGGTGGGCTACAGTCCATGGGGTCACCAGGAGTTGGACATTCTGAGCATGCATGCACCTATTTGCTAGGTACTGTTGTAACTATTTTGTAATAACCCTTTGAAAATGAAAGAAGTATTAGTTGCTCAGTTGTGTCTGACCCTTTGAGACCCCATGGACTGTAGCCCACCAGGCTTCTCTGTCCATGGCATTCTCTAGGCAGGAATACTGGAGTGGGTTAGCCATTGCCTTCTCTAGGGGATCTTCCCAACGCAGGGGTCAAACCTGTGTCTCCCACTCTGCAGGCAGATTCTTTACTGTCTAAGCCACCAGGGAAGCCCTAATAACCTTATGAGATAGATATTATTATTATCCCCATTTTTACAGATAAGGAAACTGAGGTATGAAAAAATTATCTGCCCAAGATCACCCAGCAAGTAAATGTAGGTAAGATTTGAATGCAGGCTGTAGGGCTCCAGGACTTGTGCTCTTATCCACTATATAATGCTGCCTGTTCATCTTTTACTCCCTTTACTTATAAGTTTAGGTAAGATCTTATCTTCCTAGCATAAGATAAATATTCACTAGTATGTTCTTGACGTGCTTGGATGGCCTCATTTCTGTACTTAGACCTTGAGATGTTCATTTGGCAGTTGGAAGTTGGATTTAGAACCTGAGAAGGAAGCCACAGGTTAAAGTGCTGTTGAAAAGTCGTATCCTCTGGTTTTTGGGCATCAGTTTTCACTATCAGGTGATCAGTATTTTCTGACTTTGTCCTTGTTTGTAGCTGACAGTTCAGTCTTTTGTTTTGCTTTGTTTTTTTACATGTAGTTGATTTATAATGTTGTGTTAATTTCTACTGTATTGCAAAGTGACTTGGTTATACATCATATATATTCTTTTTCATAGTCTTTTCCATCATGGTTTATCACAGGATACTGAATAGAGTTTCCTGTGCTGTAAAACAGGACCTTGTTGTTTATCCAGCCTCTTTTACTAGTTTGCATCCACTCATGCCAGCCTCCCAATCCTTTCCTCCCCAATCCCTGATAGGTCCGTCCTGGAGCCACTATTGGAGCGCAGGGCCTCGTCAGGGGCCAGAGTGGAAGATCTGTCCCTCAAGGAGGAGAGCGAGACTCGGATGAGCAAGTTCAAGATTAAAGACTGGAGTCTGAGCAAGTCCCAGGCCACCACAGAGAAAGTGCCAGAACCTGATCTGATGGTAAAAACAAAAAACCCAAAACAAGATGACTGTAAGTTTTCCGCCATGTCCCCTGTAGGCAGGCTTTTCACCATTGACATCATAACTGTGAGTGACTAGGCTGAAGCCTGTCATGCTGTCTCAGGACACAGCAGCCTGGGGATGGGCTCAGATCTCAGATGGTGCTAAGAAAACCAGGTACAGAGATCTAACTTTCTAAATCAATAACGACACAAGATCTACCCTCAGTGAAAATATGTGGATTGACGCTTAGGGTTGTGGTTCTCCCCACCATGTTCCATGAGCCCATCCAAACATTGTCATTTCCCTTCTTTTAGTTTAAAAAAAAAAAAAAAGTACTTTTTCTTCCATAAGCCACATCATGTTGTTAAATGTGGTGGGACCAGATATCCCTGAGAATCAGGGTGGCTCATCTCCAAACTAAATGACGCAGCCCATTGGCTAGTCAGAAGATAGTCTGTGGACCAGGGATTCCCTATTTGTGTCTTCACCCTCGTACCTTCCACGTTCTAGTGCGGTAAATGTACAGAGGGCTCCTGGAATTTTGCCCCTTAACAAGATTCTGCTCTGCAGACAGGGTTGTTTAAGGAGTATTGATGAGTTCGACCCTCCTCACTGTGACAGTGTGTTCTTTGTTTCCCCCACCCCCCACTAGAGCCCAGCCAAGAAATCACAGAGACCCAAGAGTCTCCAGCTGTCGGACAATCGGCTGACACCAGTTCCTGGCGCTTCACCTCCACAGTCAACACCCCTGAGCCCACCCCAACTCACTCCTAAAGCGACCAGGGCCCTGAGTAAGTTGACCTGTAGAGACCCCTTATAGTCATTTCACTAGGTGATGGAGTATGTTTATGAATCTGGGCCATTTTTAATCAAAATAGCCACAAGGGGTCTGAGATGATAGTCAAGTTGGTTCAGTTTGGTGGTCACGGGTGTCATTCAGTTAGATTAGTGTTTGGCCAGAGTCCTTAGGTTGCTAAGACTCATTGAACTTTTCTGTACAGGGAGCCGTGGGGCTTTCCTAGTGGCCCAATGGTAAAGAATCCGCCTGCCAGTATAGGAGACACAGGTTCAATCCCTGGGTGGGGAGTAGGAATCCAGGTAGGAACTCCAGTTTAATCCCTGGAGTAAGAAATGGCAACCCACTCCACCCATTCTAGCCTGGAAAATCCCATGAATGGAGAATCCTGGCGGACTACAGCTTCTGTGATCATAAAGAGTCGGACATGACTTAGCAGCAGTACCGGGAGCACCACAGGGTTTCACTGCCCGTTTTCCAATGCTGTTGGTGTAAATGAGATCGACTGGACTAGGACTAGATAGGAGGTAATTTAGGAACGGTTGGCCAAGTCGCCACGTGCTTTATGTGGAGAAGGGTCCAAAAGGATAAGAAATAGACAAATTACACTCAGGTTTGGGGAGTCAGCAGTACACAAGTCCTGAGATGAAGTACAAGGACACTTAACACAAAGGAGCAGTGGAAGAATAGATCATCACCCCAAACAGGAGACTGTAGTCAGCCAACGTCTGAGTTAATCAGGCACAGTTTCCTGGAGGAAGTAGATATTGCACTCTTTAAATCAAGGGTATGTAAGTTCCAGGATCTCATGCCTGATGATCTGAGATGGAGCTGATGGAATAATAATAGACATAAAGTGCATAATAAATGTAATGTGCTTGAATCATCCTGAACCCTTCCCCACACCACCACCGCCACCGCCACCACGGTCCGTGGAAAAGTTGTCTGCCATGAAACCAGTCCCTAGTGCCAAAAAGGTTGGGGACTGCTGCTTTAAATGATAAAATTGTAATAGTCCAATATAACCAGTATTTATTAACTACCTAGTTTGTGATAGATGTTTTTTTCTAAGAACTTGGGATATATCAGAGAACAGAGTAGTACCCTAAGTTCTAGAAAATATTCTCATCTTCAGTGTAATAGTGACACCGTTTAACAAAACATGAAATTTTTACATAAGAATTTCTCATGACGCCTTCTGGTGAAGGAAGGGTGCTACATGTGTCCCAGCGGGTAAGAGGTCTTCATTCTGTCCACAAAAACCGTAGAATGTGACCTTAGCGATTTGATTGACCAGGTGGTTTAGGGTGGCAGTGTCCAGCGGAAGTGCCATGAGATTCCTCGGTGAGTTCATCTCTCTGCCTTCATCTACTTTGTGTCATTTCCAGGCTCCCCATCATTGCAGACAGAGGGACCGACTACGGCTAATGCCCCACCACCCCCTCCCCCCAAAAGCAAGCCCTATGAGAGCAGCCAGAGGAACTCCACAGAGGTAGGAAGGTGGCAGTGGACACTGGGGCCGGCGAGCACCCACACTCATGGGAATGTAACCTTGGATTTCCCCAGGTTTTTGATAGGCAGGTTGTCCCATTGATTTGCCACTCTGATCAGTTTTTGATTCATTCCTGAAACGATGAAAGAGAGAGTTTTCAATGGGAAGGAAGAAGATGCTGTCTGACCTTTCATTGGATTGAAGGGCCCTCACCCTGGGTCCAGGGGAGGGAAATAAGCCAGGAGTTCTGACTCATACCTGAGTGAATGAGGGATAGTCATTCTGGAAGGGCCTCCAGTGGTTTCCTTTATTCATTCAATACATATTTACTGAGCCCTTACTATATATATGGGCTTCCCAGGTGGCGCTAGTGGTAAAGAATATGCCTGGCAATGCAGGAGACACAAGAGATGCCAGTTTGGTTGCTGGGTCGGAAAGATCCCCTGGAGTAGGAAATAGCACCTCACTCTAGTTCTCTTGCCTGGAGAATCCCATGGACAGAGGATCCTGGTGGGCTACAGTCCATGGGGCTGCAAAGCATTGTACATGGCTGAACATATAGTAATGCTATTTGGGGGAGGCTTCCTTGGTCGCTAAGATGGTAAAGAATCTGCTTGCAATGCAGAAGACCTGGGTTCGATTCCTGGGTCAGGAAGACCCCCTAGAGAAGGGAATGGCACCCCATACCACTATTCTTGGCTGGAGAATTCCATGGGCAGAGGAACCTGGCAGGCTACAGTCCATTGGGTCACAGAGTTGCACACGACTGAGCAACACACACACAAAAGGGAAAAGGGGGAGATTAAATTAGTCAGGTCTCTAAAATTTTGCCTTGCAAAGGCTGTGTAGATAAACTCAGGTCACTTTTAAGCTAACACTGAATGTTGGAAATGTGGAGAAGGCAAAATTGGAAAGAAAGGGAAGACTCATGTCTCCTTTTGTGTATCCACCCCAACAGATTGCACCCCCACTGCCTGTCCGAAGAGAAGCCATAGTCCCACCCCCTCCACCTCCAAAAGTACGGAAATCCGGCATCCTTTCTTTTGAGCCTGGATCCCAGTAAGGATCTTATCCTCTCTCTGGAGCTCTGAGCACCTGGACCACGGATGCCTGGGAATTGGCCTTGGAGAAGCAGGGTCCTCATTGCCCGGGGTCCCTACTGGCCTCCTTTCCTGATCTGGAACTGAGGTTCACCAGCTGAACACTGGTTTCGTCTTTTCAAAAGCCTCTTTTTGATCCATGCCTGAGGCCCTGCCATTTCTCCTCCAACCCATGTGGAATTCCATAGTTGGCCACTTCCTGTGTTTCTCCCTCACCGCTATTACATTTCAGCCTCCAGCACAGGACCGCCAGGGTCTCCAGGAGCCTGGATAAGTTCTTCGTTGGTGCTGGTGGTGGGAAAATCCTCACAAACCTACTCCTTAGAGGAATTTCCTGCTTTGCTTCTGAAAAGCTGTACTTAAGACATTGTTTTCTCATGGACACACCCTGTGATATAACCTATTGGAAGAGACCAACATCAAGTACTTTGGTAGCCAAAATTATCTATCTTTCTGAGGTTTCCCTGTGGGGTGGTTGTTTTTTTTTTTTTTTTTGGTGGGAAAGAACATCTTTTTCATGGAGATTGGCTGCTTTCAAGTAGGAATGGCTATCATTGTTGAAAGAACGTGGACTCAACCGTGAGCCCTGAACGCCTCTGTTTCCCGCACCCCCACCCCAACCCACCTAAACTGCCCCCCTCCACCTTCCCAGGAGTTCCCCACACTCCCGACTAACGGTCCTCTCTGCACGGCAGTCACCTCTTCCTACCACAGACTCCCAAGGCTCTGACTTTTGCACAGTTTCTTCTATTACCTCGGAGCTCAGATCACTGGATATAAGGGACTTAGAAGCCTGGATTGAACTGCTTTGCTTCGAGATCTCATTGGAATGGTTTGGTGGCCCCCCATCTGCAACCTGATTTTATCCTGAAGAATACAGTGCAATATCTCTTGTTGATTATTTATTCCTTCTTGATTGTTGAATTGATTTGATGATGTGTTCACGGTACCCTCATCAGTCCTCTTTTCAGAAGAAAAAGTAGGGTGATTCAGAGGATCAAATATTATCAGCAGATACGTAAACAGCCACACAGAACTACAGACCTTTTGAGCTCGAAGGCCCTTAAAAGTCCTACAACACCCACCCACCCCCATTTTGTAGATAAGGAAATTGAGGTTAAAGACAGAAAATCCTACTATAGACTCTTCCTAATAGCCCAGCTTGCTCATTGAGTTTATACCTAGATAACATCTCTAGAAGACAACCCTGATGAATTCTTCAGTCCCTACCCCTAGCTGGAAAAACAGGGGAAATGTCCGAGATAATTTCTGTACTACTTAGCTTTTTATGGCAAAAGAGAGAACATTTAGAGTATGGATGCCCTGGGTCAGCCTGTGGGTGTGCTCACCAGGGACTCTTCCATAGCCTGGCCAGGTCACCTTGCCTTTGAGGTCCAGAAGAGGTGGGGGGTTTCCCAGATGGCTCAGTAGTAAAAGAATCTGCCTGCCAATGTAGGAGACACAGGAGATTTGGGTTCAATCCCTGGGTCAGGAAGATTCTGTGGAGAAGGAAAGGGCAACCCGCTTCACTAACCTTGCCTGGAGAATCCCATGGACAGAGGATCCTGGCAGCTATAGCCCTTAGGAATCGGACACAACTGAGGGACTGAACACACACACAGGAGGGAGGGAGAGAGAGATTTAACTTCCAAAAATTTGGGTTTTCTTGCCTGCCTCTTTGGGTGCCTGTTTCACCACCACTCCTTCTAGGAGAGATGTGTAAATTCATCACAGCATCAGGGAAGTAAAACCTCTGAGACATGTCCAGGGTCACTGAAGAAGTGAGAATGCATGTTTGCTAGTGCTGGGTTCTTTCTTTGGCTCCACTCAGAGCACTCACGTGTGATGTAACAGAAAGATGTGAAGAAGCCAGGGCTCTGGAAGTAACCGTTCAGCTTTGAATCAACCCAGCTATGGCCTCTCTCAGCTTTGCACACCCCCTTGAATTATTTTAAATTCTCTTGAGCTTTTTCACCTTTCAAAATGGAGGTCATCCCTCCCACACAGACTGCCAGGGGTTCGAGTGAGGCTGACTCTGAAGTAGATCCTTACTCTGTGGGCCTTTCTTGTCTCTGCTGGGCCAACAATATTTGAAGCTCTCCACAAGCATGATCGACAGAGGATGAGATGGCTGGATGGCATCACCAACTCGATGGATGTGAGTCTGAGTGAACTCCGGGAGTTGGTGATGGACAGGGAGGCCTGGCGTGCTGCGATTCATGAGGTCACAAAGAGTCGGACATGACTGAGTGACTGAACTGAACAAGCATGATCGATCTTCATTTTTATTGTTTTAGAAGACAATTTGGAGGGTGAGTACAGATTAGTTCTGCACACAACAGTCCCTCTCTAAAACGTAGCATCTTACATATGACTAGGGACAGATTGTTAACAAGACCTGAAGACAGGGGACTTCCTTGGTGGTCTAGTGGTTAAAAGTCCACCCTTCCAATGCAGGGGGTGTGGGTTTGATCCCTGGTTGGGGAACTAAGGTTCCACATGCTATGTAGTTCGTCCAAAAATTATTTTTTTAAGATCTGGACTTGATTTTAAGTGGCATGAGAAGAGGAGGAAGAGACAATCTGCAGGGCTGACCTGGAACCAGAGCAGCTTCTGAGAAGTTGCGAGGCAGACTGGCTGGAGGGGATTCATGAGCTTTACATCCTCCCGTTAAAGCAGAAGGATGTAAGCTGTGTCACAAAGAAACCTGAAGCATGTTCCTTTCAAGTCACAAGGATGCGGCCTAAGTTCTGGCCTTTGGTCAGAGGTTGGGGCTTCCTAAGGGGCGCGGTGGTACAGAATCTACCTGCCAACTCAGGAGACAAGGGTTTGATCTCTGAGTCAGGAAGATCCCCTGGAGGAGGAAGTGGCAACCTCCTTTAGTATTCTTGCCTGGAAAATCCCATGGACAGAGAAGCCTGGCGGGCTACAGTCCCTGGGATCACAAGGAGTTAGACGTAACTGAGCACACACACAGGGACATCCAATAGACCAGTGCCCAAATACATTTCCTTTTTTAACATAACGTTTTCCCTTAAGATTCCCTTCCCACATTCACACAAATCCTAGATCTCTCCTGCCTGAATGCACAGGATTCCAGGTCATGTGGTGAATAAGAGGTCCCAGAGGACACTGGACTGCTCACCCTTGGTCCGAGAGTCCCATTTGACAAAAGAGCCTAAGTAATGTCTGTCCTGAAGTCAAACAGGGAAGCTGCAAAGAGATGCTTTAGGATTACCATAAAGGTAGGCGAAATACTGAAGAAACAACTGGTCCTTATTTTCCTTGATAAGAACTCAAGTATTGAAAGCCCTTGGAAGTAGCCCCCAAATTGTCACAACCTTTGTGGATGTTGGTTTATGGAATTTTTGTTTGAACTCCTTTCTTCCCTCTCTCTCTCTCTCTCTCTCTCTCTCCATCTGGGCAACTTGTCTTGTTTTGATTTTTTTTTTTCCAAGAATCGTTTCATGCAGCATAGATTAAACTCTTACGGAATGCCAGACACTGTCCTAACACCCAGGTTGTGACAATCCAATGTGTTCAAAGGGAACAGCCCCAGATACGAGGATTGTGGTGGGTCACGGGAGTGGCAAGAGAGTGGCATTGGACTTAAGGGAAGCCATAAATAAGGTGCTGGGCCACGGGTTGCTTTCTCCTTCTCCACCTTCATGCCTTGATTCCAAAGTTACACTTGTTTTCCCCTGTCAGAGCCATTAAAGAACCACCAAACTCAGGTCGCTAAGACAGAGCCAGAGATCAAGCAGGATACGAGATTATAAGCTGCCTTTTCTAACTCTAAGCTTGGAGACTCCTTTCCCTCTCCTTGCCCTGGGTCATGGGGTGATTTCTTATTTTGAAATTAAGGTGTAACACAGACAGTTAAGGTCACAAATCTTAGGTGTACAGATGAATCCAATTTGATAATAGTGTACACTCAAGTTACCACCTCAAAGAGACACAGGCTTCTCCCAGCCGCCTGGAAGTCTCCCTGGCATCTGTGCTGTCATTTATCAAAGGCATTTAGAAGGCCCTTCCATTTGTACTATCCTTCCTGTCATTTTGCAGGTTTAATGAAAAGGGAAGGGAAAAAACCCTACTATCAACACACAAGAAGACTTCATAAAGGGTGTACGTTTGGCAGGTCAATTTGGTCAGTCCCTGGACCTTAACCTGAATTTCTTCATATAAAGTACATGTATACATATGTGTGTGTGTGTGTATTTGAGGTTACATGATTTTTTTAGAATCCTTTCAGGCCTAGCTTTCTTGTACTTTTAAGTGAATGAAAAATGGGTGGAGAGTCAGAAGAAATCTTAAGTTTCTCTTCCAAAGCTTTTAAATCCTTACCTCATGACTAAGTAGTATTGTAAAGTTAAATTGGAAAAGGTAAGTTGCCCTTTGGGTGGGTTGAGAGTGGAATTATCAGTTTTACTCTACAAAAGGAGAATGTTTTCCTTTTAAGTTCATGATTTCAGGCTGATGCTTACAGTCCAGCCAAGGCTTATCTCCTTTCTGTGCATCCCAGACTCATCCATTTAGCCACATTTTGTGAACTGTTCATCCAAACTTTGTCAAAAGCCCAGTTGCCTTGATTGTGTGAACTAGCTGGGTTTCAAACACAAAGGGCTAAGAAGATATGCACTGAAGTAGAAAACATTTTGTTCAGATTTGCTGTAATTTATTTTTTAAATTAAAAATGGAAATGTATTTAAAGTTTGTGTATTTAGTTGATTATTACTCATATTAATGAAATTATTACCCTTATATTAATTAGGGCTTCCCTCATGGCTCAGAAGTTAAAGTGTGTGCCTCCAATGTGGGAGACCCAGGTTCGATCCCTGGGTCAGGAAGAGCCCCTGGAGAAGGAAATAGTAACCCACTCCAGTATTCTTGCCTGGAGAATCCCATGGATGGATAAGCCTGGTAGGCTACAGTCCATAGGGTCACAAAGAGTCAGACACGACTGAGCGACTTCATTATAAATGAAATGAATTCATTCCTGAACATTTCCCTGTTGACATATCACACTTCCTTTTGGTTTCATTTCATTCCAGGTGGTCCTATTTGTTTTAAACTTGTACTTGGGGGGTCACACAACCATCTTTGCCTAAAAGCAATCAAAACTGCAAACTATTTGGTTCTTTTCTCCACCCGCACTCCATTCATCTCTTGGCATGTGAGCTGATGGTTTTCTGATAGCTATTTAATACAATAAGTCCCTTTTATTAGTGCATTCACCACAAATAATTAGGCATACTTGTGGCACTAGTGGTAAAGAACCCTCCTACCAATGCAGGGGACAGAAAGAGACACAGCTTCGATCCCTGAGTCAGGAAGATTCCCTGGAGTAGGAAATGGCAACCCACTCCAGTATTCTTGCCTAGAGAATCCCATGGGCAGAGGAGCCTGGCAGACTATCGTCCATGGAGTCACAAACAGATGAACATGACTGAGCGACTTAGCATAAGCACAATGGTGTTAGGAAGTATTCTAATTTCATTATTTTACATGTAGCTGTCCAGTTTTCCCAGCAACATTTATCGAAGAGGCTGTCTTTGCCCCCACTGAATATTATTTCCTCCTTTGTCAAAAAAAAGGTACCCATAGGTGCATGGGTTTATTTCTGGGCTTTATTCTTGTTCCACGGTCTATACTTCTGTTTTTGTGTCAATACCATACTGTCTTGATGAAGCATGGCGGCTGCAATGGAGCAGAAGTGTGGCTGAGAGGAGCTGCCCTACATCCAAGGTAAGGAGCAGTGGCTGCGCTTTACTGGATCAGCTGTGAAGAAGTACCCCACGTCCAAGGTGAGAGAAACCCAAGTAAGACGGTAGGCACTGAGAGGGCATCAGAGGGCAGACAGACTGAAACCGCAATCACAGACAACTAGCTGATCTGATCACACGGACCACAGCCTTGTCTAACTCAGTGAAACTAAGCCATGCCATGTGTGACCACCCAAGATGGGCGGGTCATGGTGGAAAGGTCTGACAGAATGTGGTCCACTGGAGAAGAGAATGGCAAACCACTTCAGTATTCTTGCCTTGAGAATCCCATGAACGGTATGGAAAGGCAAAAAGATACAAAACTGAAAGGTGAACTCCCCAGGTCAGTAGGTGCCCAATATGCTACTGGAGATCAGTGGAGAAAACTCCAGAAAGAATGAAAGGATGGAGCCAAAGCAAAAACAACACCCAGTTGTGGATGGGACTGGTGATGGAAGCAAGGTTCAATGCTGTGAAGAGCAATATTGCATAGGAACCTGGAATGTTAGGTCCATGAATCAAGCCAAATTGGAAGTGGTCAAACAGATGACAAGAGTGAACATCGACATTCTAGAAATCCACAAACTAAGATGGACTGGAATGGGTGAATTTAACTCAGATGACCACTGTGTCTACTACTGTGGGCAGAAATCCCTTAGAAGAAATGGAGTAGCCACCATAGTTAACAAATAAGTCCCAAATGCAGCATTTGGATGCAAGCTCAAAAACAACAGAATGAGCTCTATTCATTTCCAAGGCAAACCATTCAATGTCACGGTAATTCAAGTCTATGCCCTGACCAGTAACGCTGAATAAGCTGAAGTTGAATAGTTTTATGAAGACCTACAAGACCTTCTAGAACTAACACCCAAGAAAGATGTCCTTTTCATTATAGGGGACTGGAATGCAAAAGTAGGAAGTCAAGAAACACCTGGAGTAACAAGCAGATTTGGCTTTGGAATACAGAATGAAGCAGAGCAAAGGCTAATAGTTCTCCCAAGAGAATGCACCGGTCATAACAAACAGCCTTTGCCAACAACACAAGAGAAAACTCTATACATGGACATCACCAGATGGACAACACGGAAATCAGATTGATTATATTCTTTGCAGTCAAAGATGGAGAAACTCTATACAGTCAGCAAAAACAAGACCAAGAGCTGACTGTGGCTCAGATCATGAACTCCTTATTGCCAAATTCAGACTGAAATTGAAAAAAGTGGAGAAACCACTAGACCATTCAGGTATGACCTAAATCAAATCCCTTATGACTGTACAGTGGAAGTGAGAAATAGATTTAAGGGACTAGATCTGACAGAATGCCTGATGAACTATGGATGAAAGTTTGTGACATTGTACAGGAGACAGGAATCAAGACCATCCCCAAGAAAAAGAAATGCAAAAAAGGAAAATGGCTGTCTGAAGAAGCCTTACAAATAGTTATGAAAAGAAGGGGAGCAAAAAGCAAAGGAGAAAAGGAAGGATATACCCATTTGAATGCACAGTTCCAAATAATAGCAAGGAGAGAGAAGAAAGCCTTCCTCAGTGATCAAAGCAAAGAAAGAGGAAAACAATCGAACGGGAAAGACTAGAGATCTCTTCAAGAAAATTCAAGATACCAAGGGAACATTTCATACAAAGATGGGCATAATAAAGGACAGAAATGGTAGGGACCTAACAGAAGCAGAAGATATTAAGAAGAGGTGGCAAGAAGAACCAGAAGAACTGTACAAAAAAGATCTTCACGACCAGGATAATCACGATGGTGTGATCACTCATCTAGGCCAGGCATCCTGGAATGTGAAGTCAAGTGGGTTTTAGGAAGCATCACTACAAACAAAGCTAGTGGAGGCGATAGAATACCAGTGTAGCCATTTCAAATCCTGAAAGATGATGCTATGAAAGTGCTGCACTCAATATGCTAGCAAATTTGGACAACTCAGCAGTGACTGCAGGTCAGTTTTCATTCCAATCCCAAAGAAAGCCAATGCCAAAGAATTCTCAAACTACCGCACAATTGCACTCATTTCACATGCTAGTAAAGTAATGCTCAAAATTCTCCAAGCCAGGCTTCAGCAATACGTGAACAGTGAACTTCCAGATGTTCAAGCTGGTTTAAGAAAAGGCAGAGGAACCAGAGATCAAATCGCCAAAATCTGCTGGATCATGGAAAAAACAAGAGAGTTCCAGAAAAACATCTATTTCTGCTTTATTGACTATGTCAAAGCCTTTGTGTGGATCACAATAAACTGTGGAAAATTCTGAGAGAGATGGGAATACCAGACACCTTACCTGCCTCTTGAGAAACCTGTATGCAGGTCAGGAAGCAGCAGTTAGAACTGCACATGGAACAACAGACTGGTTTCAAATAGGAAAAGGAGTACATCAAGGCTGTATATTGGCACCCTGCTTTTTTAACTTATATGCAGAGTACATCATGAGAAACACTGGGCTGGATGAAGCACAAGCTAGAATCAAGATTACTGGGAGAAATACCAATCACCTCAGATATGCAGATGACACCACCCTTAATGGCAGAAAGTGAAGAACAACTAAAGAGCCTCTTGATGAAAGTGAAAGAGGAGAGTGAAAAAGTTGGCTTAAAGCTCAACATTCAGAAAATGAAGATCATGGCATCCGGTCTCATCACTTCATGGGAAATAGATGGGGAAACAGTGGAAACAGTGTCAGACTTTATTTTGGGGGGCTCCAAAATTGCTGCAGATGGTGACTGTAGCCATGAAATTAAAAGACGCTTACTCCTTGGAAGAAATGTTATGACCAGCCTAGACAACATATTAAAAAGCAGAGACATTACTTTGCCAACAAAGGTCCATCTAGTCAAGGCTATGGTTTTTCCAGTGGTCATGTATGGATGTGAGAGTTGGACTGTGAAGAAAGCTGACCACTGAAGAACTGATGCTTTTGAACTGTGATGTTGGAGAAGACCCTTGAGAGTCCCTTGGATTGCAAGGAGATCCAGCCAGTCCATCCTAAAGGAGATCACTCCTGGCTGTTCATTGGAATGACCAATGTTGAAGCTGAAACTCCAATACTTTGGCCACCTAATGTGAAGAGCTCATTTGAAGAGACCCTGATGCTGGGAAAGATTGAGGGCAGGAGGAGAAGGGGATGACAGAGGATGAGATGGTTGGATGGCATCACCGACTCAATGGACATGGGTTTGGGTGGACTCCGGGTGTTGATGATGGACAAGGAGGCCTGGCGTGCTGCGATTCATTGGGTTGCAAAGAGTCGGCCACGACTGGAGCAACTGAGCTGAACTGAACTTGATGACTGTAGCTTTTTGTATAATCTAAAGTCGGGAAGGTTGATTCTTCCATCTCCATTCTTCTTTCTCCAGCCTGTTTTGGCTATTTGGGGTCTTTTGTGTTTCCATATGAATTGTGAAATTCTTTGTTCTAGTTCTGTGAAAAATGCCATTGGTAATTTGATAGGGGTTCCATTGAGTCTGTAGATTGCATTTGGTAGTATACTCATTTTCACCATTTCCTACCCAGGAACGTGGTATATATCCCTCCATCTGTTTATGTCATCCTTTATTTCTTTCATTACTGTCATAATTTTCTGTATACAGTTCTTTTATCTCCTTATGTAAGTTTATTCCTAGATATTTAATTATTTTTGTTGCAGTGGTGAATGGGATTGATTCATTAATTTCTCTTTCTGATTTTTCATTCTTAGTATATAGAAATGCAAGTGATTTCTGTATATTGATTTTGTATCCTACAACTTTGCTAAATTCACTGATTAGCTATAGTTTTCTGATACTATCTTTAGGGTTTTCTATGTACAGTATCGTGTCATCTGCAAAGAGAGCTTTACTTCTTCTTTTCTGATCTGGATTCCTTTTATTTCTTTTTGTTCTCTGCTGTAACTAGAATTTTCCGGAACTATGTTGAATAATAGTGGCAAAAGTGGACACCCTTGTTTTGTTCCTGATCTTAGAAATGCTTTCAGTTTTTCATCATTGAAAATAATGTTTGCTGTAGGCTTATCATATATGGCCTTTACTATGTTGAAGTAAGTTCCTTCTATGCCCATTTTTTTTGAAGAGTTTTAATCATAAATCCAACCAGTCCATTGTGAAGGAGATCAGCCCTGGGATTTCTTTGGAAGGAATGATGCTAAAGCTGAAACTCCAGTACTTTGGCCACCTCATGCGAAGAGTTGACTCATTGGAAAAGACTCTGATGCTGCGAGGGATTGGGGGCAGGAGGAGAAGGGGACGACAGAGGATGAGATGGCTGGATGGCATCACGGACTTGATGGACGTGAGTCTGAGTGAACTCAGGGAGTTGGTGATGGACCTGGAGGCCTGGCGTGCTGCGATTCATGGGGTCGCAAAGAGTCGGACACGACTGAGCGACTGAACTGAACTGAATCATAAATGGGTGCTGAATTTTGTCAAAGGCTTTTTCTGCATCTATTGAGATTATCATTTGGTTTTTATCTTTCAGTTTGTTAACCTAGTGTATCACATTGATTGATTTGTGTCTATTGAAGAATCCTTGCAGTCCTGGAATAAACCCAACTTGATCATTGTGAATGAGCTTTTCACTGTTGCTGAGTTCTGTTTGCTAAGATTTTGTTGAGTTTTGCATTTATGTTCATCAGTGATATTGGCCTGTAGTTTTCTTTTTGTGTGTTATCTTTGTCTGGTTTTGGTATCAGGGTGATGGTGGCCTTATAAAATGAGTTTGGAAATGATCCATCTGCAATTTTTTGAAAGAGTTTTAGAAGGATCAGGATTAGCTCTTTTCTAAATGCTTGATAGAATTCTCCTGTGAAGCCATCTGGTCCTGGGCTTTTGGTTTTTTTTTGGAGATTTTTGATTACAGCTTCAATTTCAGTGCTTGTAATTGGGTTGCGCATAATTTCTATTTCTTCCTGGTTCAGTCTTGGAAGATTGAACTTTTCTAAGAATCTGTCCGTTTCTCCCAGGTTATCCATTTTGTTGCCATGTTAGTTGTTCATAATGGTCTCTTATAATCCTTTGTATTTCTGCATTGTCTGCTGTAACCTCTCCTTTTTCATTTCTAATTTTGTTGATTTTATTCTTCTCTCTCTTTTCCTTGATGAGTCCGGCTAAAGGTTTGTGAATTTTGTTTATCTTCTTAAAGAATCAGTTTTAGGTTTATTAATCTTTACTTTCATTTGCTTCTTTCATTCCTTTTTCATTTATTTCTGCTCAGATCTTTATGATTTCTTTCCTTCTACTAATTTTGGTGTTTTTTGTTGTTGTTGTTCTTTTTTCAGTTGTTTTAGGTGTAAAGTTAGGTGTCTGTTCGATGTTTTTCTTGTTTCCTGAGGTAGGATTGCATTGCTATAAACTTTCCTCTTAGAACTGCTTTTGCTGCATCCCATAGGTTTTGAGTTGTCATGTTTTCATTGTCATTTGTTTCTAGAAATTTTTTGATTTCCCTTTTGGTATTTCAGTAACCTGTTGGTTATTTAGAAATGTGTTGTTTAATCTCCATGTGTTTGTGCTTCTTACAGGTTTTTTCTTGTAATTGATATCTAGTCTCATAGTGTTGTCATTGGAAAAGATGCTTGATACAACTCCAATTTTCTTAAATTTACTGAGGTTAAATTTGTGATCCAAGATGTGGTCTATCCTGGAGAATGTTCCATGTACTCTTGAGAAGAAGGTGTATTCTTCTGCATTTGGATGGAATGTCCCAAAGATATCAATGAGATCCATCTCATCTAAAGTATCATTTAAGACTTGTGTTTCCTTATTTTCTATTTTGATGATCTGTCCACTGGTGTGAGTGGGGTGTTAAAGTCTCCTACTATTACTGTGTTATTGCCAATTTCTCCTTTTATGCCTGTTAGTGTTTGTCTTATGTATTGAGGTGCTCCTATGTTGGGTGCATAGATATTTACAATTGTTATGTCTTCCTTTTGGATTGATCCCTCGATCATTATGTAGTATCCTTCCTTATCTCTTCCTTATCTCATTTTTATTTTAAAGTCTATTTTGTCTGCTATGAGATTGCTACACCAGCTTCCTTTTGCTTCCCATTTGCATGGAATGTATTTTTCCATCCTTTCACTTTCAGTCTATATGTGTTTTGAGGACTGAAGTGGGTTTCTTGTAGACAGCTATGTATGGGTCTTTTTTTTTTTTTTTAATGCATTCATCCAGTCTGTGTCCTTTTGTTTGAGCATTTAATCCATTTACATTTAAAGTAATTATTGATATATATGTTCCTATTGCCATTTTCTTAATTGTTTGGGGTTGATTTTGTAGATCTCTTTTCTTCTCTTGTATTTCTTGACTATATAAGTCCATTTAATATTTGTTGTAAAGCTGGTTTGGTGGTACTGAATTCTCTTAACATTTGCTTGTCTGAAAAGGTTTTTGTTTCTCCATCAATTTTGAATGAGATCCTTACCACATACAGTAATCTTGGTTGTAGGTTTTCCCCTTTCAGTACTTTAAATAGATCCTGCCATTCCCTTCTGGCCTGCAGAGTTTCTGCTGAAAGATCAGCTGTTAAGCGTATGAGGTTTCCCTTGTATGTACTTGTTGCTTCTCCCTTGCTGCTTTTAAAATTCTTTCTTTGTGTTTAGTGTTTGTTAGTTTGATTAGTATGTGTCTTGGCATGTTTCTCCTTGGGTTTTTCCTGTATAGGACTCTGTGCCTCTGGGACTTCATTAACTATTTCCTTTTCCATGTTGGGGAACTTTTCAACTGTAATCTTTTCAAAAAATTTCTCATACCCTTTCTTTTTCTGTCCTTCTTCTGGGACCCCTACAATTTGAATGTTTGTGTGTTTGATATTGTCCCGAAGGTCTCTGAGACTATCCTCAGCTCTTTTCATTCTTTCTACTTTATTCTGATCTTCAGAAGTTATTTCCACCATTTTATCTTCCATCTCACCAATTCATCCTTCTGCTTCAGATATTCTGCTTTTGATTCCTTTCAGAGTATTTGTAATTTCAGTAATTGTGTTGTTTGTCTCTGCATGTTTATTCTTTAATTCTTCTAGGTCTTAATTGATTCTTGCATTTTATCCATTTTGTTTTCAAGGTTTTTGATCATCTTTGTTATCATTATTCTGAATTCTTTTTCAGGTAGTTTGCCTATTTCCTCTTCATTTATTTGGACTTCTGTGTGTCTAGTTTGTTCCTTCATTTGTGTAGTGTTTCTCTGAATTTCATTAGATATTTTTTAACTTATTGTGTTTGAGATCTCCTTTTCCGAGGCTTCAAGGTTGAATTCTTTCTTCCTTTTGGTTCCTGCCCTCCTAAGGTTGGTCCAGTGGCTTCTGTAAGCTTCTTATAGGGTGAGATTTGTGCTGAGTTTTTGTTTGTTTGTTTTTCCTCTGATGAGCAAGGCTGAATGAGATGGTAGTCCTTTCTGCTGATGATTGCATTTGTATTTTTGTTTTGTTTGTTGTTTAGATGAGGCATCCTGCACAGGGAGCTACTGGTGGTTGGGTGATGCTGGGTCTTGTATTCAAGTGGTTTCCTTTGTGTGAGTTCTCACTATTTGATACACCCTATCAATAACTTCAGATATGCAGATGACACCACCCTTATGTCAGAAAGTGAAGAACTAAAGAGTCTTTTGATGAAAGTGAAAGAGGAGAGTGAAAAAGTTGGCTTAAAGCTCAACATTCAGAAAACTAAGATCATGGCATCTGATCCCATCACTACATGGGAAATAGATGGGGAAATGGTGGACACAGTGTCAGACTTTATTTTGGGCGGCTCCAAAATCACTGCAGATGGTGATTGCAGCCATGAAATTAAAAGATGCTTACTCCTTGGAAGGAAAGTTATGACCAACCTAGACAGCATATTAAAAAGCAGAGACATTACTTTGCCAACAAAGGTCTGTCTAGTCAAGGCTATGGTTTTTCCAGTGGTCATGTATAGATGTGAGAGTTGGACTGTGAAGAATGCTGAGGGCCTAAGAATTGATGGTTTTGAACTGTGGTGTTGAAGAAGACTCTTGAGAGTCCCTTGGACTGCAAGGAGATCCAACCAGTCCATCCTAAAAGAGATCAGTTCTGGGTGTTCATTGGAAGGACTGATGCTAAAGCTGAAACTCCAATACTTTGGCCACCTCATGTGAAACGTTGACTCATTGGAAAAGACCCTGATGTTGGGAGGGATTGGCGGCAGGAGGAGAAGTGGACGACAGAAGATGAGATGGCTGGATGGCATCACTGACTCGATGGACATGAGTTTGGATGAACTCCAGGAGTTGGTGATGGACAGGGAGGCCTGGCATACTGCGATTCATGGGGTCGCAAAGAGTCGGACATGACTGAGCGACTGAACTGAACTGAGAAGAGTATGGCAACCAATATTTGCCAATATGCTCCAGTATTCTTGCCTGGAGAACACCCTTTTGCCTGACAGAAGCCTGGCAGGCCACAGTCTACAGGGTCGAAAAGAGTTGGACACTACCGAGGAGGCTGAAGACTTTTTGCCTGTGGCAGCTCTGCCCAGTGAGAGTTGAGCATGAAGATGGCACAGCTGCTTTGCTTGTGGGAACCCTGGCAGTGCCAGTGTGCAGCGGCATGGACTTCCTGAAAGTGAAGTTGCTCAATCATGTCCGACTATGCGACCCCATGGACTGTAGCCCACCAGACTCCTCCATCCATGGGATTCTCCAGGCAAGGGTACTGGAGTGGGTTGTATTTCCTTCTCCAGGGGATCTTCCTGACCCATGGATGGAACCTGGGTCTCCAGCATTATAGGCAGACACTTTACCATGTGAGCCACCAGGGAAATCCTCCACCACAAGAATTATGGCCCTATCATTCTTTTTGCAAACCTCTTGTAGCTGGCTATTAGAAGGCCTCTTTGGCCAGTCTTTCTCCATAGCTTTGCCTGTTCAGGCATTTAGAGGGCTTCCGTGACTGGGGTCCTTCTCTGTTGTTTGGCACATCAGGCACATAAAGGGGTGGGGGGTGGGGCGGGGGCTGGCTGGGGTCCTACTCTGTAGATCAGCGCATCAGGTACTTAAAGGGGCACCCTGGGTGGGGCCCTACTCTGTGGTTCAGTGTGTCAGGCGTTTGATGGGCCAGCCTCTCTATTATTCAGCTGCCAATGCTGGCGTGTGGAGGGGAGAGAGGCTATGGTGATGGCTCCACCCACTATGCATGACTCAGCAGTATCACCTTGCTTTCATGGCTGCCTATTTTTCCTCCACGGGCATTTCCCACCACAGTCTCCTTCCTCACATCCCCTCAGTCTGTCTCTCCGCAGTCAACAGCAGCCCTCACTCTGGGATTGCTCCACAATCGCTAAACTCCAGCTCCCAGCTGCTGCGCCCTCTGGGGTATGTATGGCTGTGGCAGGACTGTCTGATTCTCATTCCATTTAGGCTGCTACAAATCAGCTGTTTCACTCTCAGCCTTACATGTTTCTCCTCTGATGCAGACAGTTACCCCCATGTGGGTATCAGACCCCTGCTTCAGTTCCCTCACCTGCCGAGGGTGGGTCCAGCCCTACAGACACTCCTATTTTTCCCCCTAGTTCCTACCGAGCTTTGCGCGGGTTTATATATTCATTTCCGCTGGTCAGGTACCCCTGTCCGCTCTCAGCTGGTGTTCTGCATGCACTTCTGTGTCTGAAGGTATATTCCTGATGTATCCATTGAGAGAGACGTACTCCACGTCCACCTACTCCTGCGCCATCTTGTTCTCTCTCCTCATTTTAAAGGGAAGTAATAACATCCATTTTCCAAGGCTGTTCCAAGGGTTAGTGAAAATATTTATGCATCTATTATATCTAGTCCATTCTGGAGAATGAATGGTGCCAGTGCTGTTTGACCAGGGGACACAGGAACACCTGACACCTGTCTTCAACTGACTATAATCCATATGTTTCTGAACTGAAATAATCAGAAAACTCAGACAGGGGAACAGTATTATTTTTAGGGCTTGGTCCAAATCTCATTATGCACCTCTTGCTCTGATGAACCTAGAGGGACCAAATGGAGCCCAAAAGATCGCTGGACCAGGAGCCCAGTGAGGCCTTCTTTCCCCGAGGCCTTTCTTAGGCTCTGGTTGACTTACAAAGGGATTGGAGACAATCTGGGGTGAGTGGGGAAACTTTGGCCTTGGGCCCATCTAACTTCTGTAGGTCAGAGAGAAAGCTTTCACCCCATAGAAAACTGGACTGAATTGGTATTGGGTTTAGAGCGATTGTCCTGTGAGTGCAGGGTGGTGGTGGGAGTGGAGGAGGAAGGGAGCCGTGGGATTCCTTGAGTCAACAATAACACTGCCTTTGTGTTACCTCCTCTTCTCTGTACCCCACCCCCCACGCAGTCAACACATTTAGGAGTACCCCCTTGGAGGCTTGTGGGCTTCCCAGGTGGCACTAGTGGTAAAAAACCTGCCTGCCAGTGCAGGAGACATAAGAGACGCTTGTTCGATCCCTGAGTCAGGAAGATCCCCTGGAGGATGGCCTGGCAACATACTCCAGTATTCTTGCCTGGAGAATCCTTTGAACAGAGGAGCCTGGTGGCTACAGTCCATAGGGTCACAATGAGCTGGACAGGACTACAGGGACTTAACACACTAGTATGCATGGAGGCTTACCATGTCCCTCCCACACCAGAGTTCTGAGTTAGAGAAAAACTTAACATTTATGCCATTTTATTCCCAATACAAGCACTTCCATCATGAAATCCATGCAACCTGTGTAAGAATTTCTGAAATTCACACAGTTTACAGACGTTAAATGGGTCAAAGATTTCAAAATCAGAATTATACTTCAGTGTTATCAGTTTTTCTGGTCCTGTGGATTTATATTTTCCTCTGCCCAGTTTCCTCTTCAATCAGACTTTCCTGAAAAATAAGTCAGTAATAAATACATCAAAGTTGATTTTCTGAGCTGAATGTCAACTTTTTTTGACATTTAAATTTTAAAAATATTGATATTTAAATAATAAATGCATTTGTTTTTTCATACTAAAAAATGCTAGAGAGTTGGATCATGCTTTATAAATCAAATAAACATAAGATCTATTAATACATTGTTTCTAAATATAGGGTGTGAGGACAGAGGTGAAAGAGAAGTTTGTCTTTTGACTTGTTCATCTATTATTAAGCCAGTCTTTGCTTCAATTCTGTCTTTCTAGTGTCATAGTCAGAAAATGTCACAGCTTGCTTTTATTTTATCATGAGGTAAGTAGGATTGAAAAAAAAAAGGAAATAAAGATATTTGTCCACTTTTTTTAAAAAAAGAGTGGTGTTTACATTTTACTGATTTATTTTTAAAAATTTATTTGGCTGCACCTGGTCTTAGTTGCGGCATGTGGGATCTAGTTCTCTGACCAGGCATTGAACCTGGGCCCTCTGGGTTGGGAGCATGGAGCCTTAGCCAGTGGACCACCAGAGAAGTCCCTGTCCGCTTTTTCTTTGTCCTGTCACTCATCTGCAGATGTGATGTATTCAGGCTTTCTCTGTTCCTGGGCATAACTGAAAATGATCTGTCATGCTTTCTCCATAGAATTCTCCAGGCAAGAATACTGGAGTGGGTTGCCATGCCCTTCTCCAGGGGATCTTCCCAACTCAGGGATTAAACTCAGGTCTCCCACACTGCAGACGGATTCTTCACCATCTGAGTCAGCAGTAAAGCCTGTAATGCCTTCTAACTGCTGCAAATAAGTGGACCACATTGCTCAGAGAATATCAATATTGAATTCAGGATTCAATGTCTATATTCAAGTCTCTTTATATATTAAAAAATAAAAATAAAAACCCTACATTGAGTTAGTAGGGTTCCATTTAGGGTGGAAATTTGGAAACTGGTTTGTCCAATCAGAAAACCAGAAATCAAATCTGTAGCTCTGAATTGTATGTTGATCAGTTGGGGATTTTTTTAATCCAAAAAGAAAATTCTGTACCGTACCAGTTTTGTTCTACATTTCCTGGGGAAAACTGTGTTATACCAAGAAATCTTGAAGAATTTGGTGGAGAAGTGTGATTTAGCCTAGAGTAGAATAATCTAGAGAGTTTGATGAATATACTTGAAGCACTGACACGTAGCTATGGAAGGAAATTTGTCAGTCATTCCTAAGCCAGAGCTGAGACTAGTGGACACCGTTTGCAAAGAGATTTCAATTTAAGAAATGAAATAAGATTCCAGCCATTAGCACTGTGTAACCACTGAAAAAGGGCGTTAAGAAATGACAAGGGCCCAGTACAAGAGGAATTCAGGCCGTCAGGAAGGTAAGCCCTGCAGGGGCTGAGAGGGAGTTGTCCTAAGAGGATGACCAAAGAGGCGGTACCCAGGACCCATCCATCTCTAAAGCTCCAAGTTGTTAACACTGTAACTCACCAGAGCTTCTTTCAGGTCCCTCAGAGGAGAATGGGACTGGTGAACAATGCACCCACAGCACTTAGGTTCTACTGGCTGATCGACCTCTTTGGCTATCTGCGAATAAAGATTATTGAAGATGGAGGTAAAGAAATGAAATGGGATTTTTCGTTTCCACCAAAAATTGTGTGTGGAAGGTGAAGTCAGGGGACTATGGGACTGAGAAAGTTTCGAGTTGGGATGGGGACTTTATTTTTTTCAGTTCTCCTTTTAAAAAATGTTAATTTTTTTTTTTTTAATGGCTGCATCATCCAACATGTAGGATTTTTAAATTTTTTTTTATGGGATGCTGTCAGACACTTTTATAGATTGGTGTGCAGCTCTGGAGGCCATAGTAAGGAGAGAGAATATTTTTCTCCCTAGAGCTGATGAAAATGAAGTCCTTTGAACCTCACAAGGAGATGGTATACAAAAAAAAATACAAGAGCTTATAGTTATGACTAGGATTGATCTAATTTTCTAGTTTTTACTAAATATGTCATAGTTAATAGAGAATTGCTTCCCAAATAGTCTGTGGAGAGGATTCTGGGCTTATTTCATACTGTGCATGTGCTAAGTCACTTCAGTCATGTCCATCTCTTTGCAACCCCATGGACTGTAGCTTGCCAGGCTCCTCTGTCCATAGGATTCTCCAGGCAAGAGTACTGGAGTGGGTTGCCATTTCCTCCTCCAGGGGATCTTCATGACCCAGAGGTGGAATCCAGGTCTCCTGCATTACAGACAGATGATTCTTTACCACTGAGCCACCTGGGAAGCCTTACTGTTTCTAGGTCTTTTGGCGATTCTGTATCCTTAGATTATAGCTTGCTCCTTTGCACCTGTTCCTCTGAAATCATTCCTGTCCTTTGTTCCATGGGTCCTCTGAATTAAAGCAGGAATGGGGCTTGACTTGGGAAGTGCCTTATCTCCCCAGGAATACCTGTGTCAGGGACAAGAATCCATAGCACACTTGGGCACACAGAGGATTTTAATAAGCTTCAATTGGATCACATAAGCCATGTCTCATTTTGAAGTTGAGAGGGACTTACCTCTTGGAAAGAATCAATCACATTCTCAGCATTTCTCTTTCCTCCAGGGCGCAGCCCATAGGACCAGTGTTGACCAGAGCAACCCACCACACAGAAAGTCAGCAGGATTAGTCCAGCTAGAAGTTTGGGAGTCAGCTCCATTCTGAGGAATATCAACACAGTGATAAAAATAGACCCAGACTGGGTTAAGCAAAGACCTCTTTGGTGAAAAGCCTAACACTGGGGTCACTCACCCAGCAGAAGATGAAAGTGGGAGTGATCTACAGTTTTCACATATAGGTACTTTCCTGCCTTGGAGACAAAGCCAGTCCTTTAAACTAACATGTTGAGTACTTTTCAGAACTAAACTATTCTGATTTTTATTATTTATTTGGTTATCCAAACCTCAGGATTCCACCTTTATCAAATTCACTTTTTGCCTTAGTACTTTCTCCCCCTGTGATTGAGATTCTTTCCTGAGATAAAGAAAACTGGGCCATCTGCTCTGAAAAGTGGCTCCGACTAGAAGTCTCTGGTTAATAAAAGTTGCTTGACATTAAATGGTTACTCTATGGTGCTAATTGTGTTTTGCTGAGTGTGTGTCCTTTGGTCTTCCACATGGCCGCTGACTGGACCATCTGTGAGTATGAGAGAAGACCTCACACCTTTCAAAGCTCCGAGTCCCAGACCAGCTGCCTCCCTGGCCACAGAAGCCTTCAGCCATCTGATGACATGTGGAATTCTTACAGATTAAATTTCCATTGGTGGGGAAGAAGCTAAAGACAGAACCAAATATTGGTTGATGAGCTCTTGCAGTTCCCCACAGGCTGGAGCTCTGTGGCTGGAGGTGACAAGGACCAAGAAGGTCAAGGCTTCTTTAGACACCACACCTGGCCTTAAGCCCTTAGGGTATAAAATGCCCTATAGACAGACAATAGCATGCAGTCTAAACAAAAGTTTTAGAAATACAAAGCATTTTACCTGTTTGAGAGCAGAGAGTCCCCCAAATCTCAAGCTTCCTTTGAAGTGTGTTGAATCTGACTGTTCATTTTTCTAGCTTCCTTTTTATATGAAGCTTTTCCAAGACACTGAAATCTTCCCCACTGGCAAACTGCATTGCACATGGACTATGATTTGTTGTTTTTTTTTAAATAGTAATTTCTTAAAGCCTCACATCAAGCCCTTAATGGTGTATATAATTGGAACACCCACTGGTGTATCTGTTAAATTTAGTTAAATCTTGGCCATTAAAATCTCACCGAAGACTTTTATAGTCAAGGCCACAATTCAGAGATTAAAATCTAGCTATGTAGAATTCCCTTGAGGAAACTGACAGGCCAATCAAGAGTTCAAGGAAAATAGCTGTCTTAGACTAAGTCATGCTAAATGGCACACATGGAAACTCACAGAGGAGCCCATGTAATAGTAATGGTATAGTCAGGATGTATAGGAGCAGGTCTCAGCCCTTAGATTCCCCATGTGTAAAATGAGCTGAGTTATAAGAAGTGAGTATTGGTACTGTCCCAAACCCATACAGAATCGCTAAAGTAGATGGTAGGAGTTTGGAAATCCCCTAGTCTTCTACCCTCCAGGTTTCTTCTTTGACTATTTATTATTTTTTAAAATTTTTATCAGAGTATAGTTGATCGACAAGGCTGTGTTACCTTCTGTTGCACAGCAAAGGGAACCAGCCACACACATACATATACCCGCTCTCTCTCCCAACTCTCCTCCCTTATAGGTCATCACAGAGTATTGGGTAGAGTTCCTTGTGTATACAGCAGGTCTATTTAACCTTTTTGGCCCCATCATCCAGGATCTTAATTCCCCAACCAGGGATCGAACTCACACCCTCTCCAGTGGAAGTGTGGAATCTCAACTGCTGGACCACAGGGGGGAAGTCTCTTTATTTTTAAAAATTGGAGTATTGTTGACTTACAATGTTGTGTTAATTTCAGGTGTACAGCAAAGTGATTCAATTATACATACATAAATATGTATGTATGTGCTTACTCAGTTGTCTGACTCTGTGACCCTGTGGATTGTAGCCCACTAGGCTGCCCTGTCCATGGGGATTCTCCAGGCCAGAATACTGGAATAGGTTGCCTTGCCCTCTTCCAGGGATCTTCCCAACCCAGGGATCGAACCCAGGTCTCCTTCACTGCAGGTGAATTCTTTACCAGCTGAGCTACCAGGAAAGCCCATATGTGTATGTGTGTGTGTGTGTGTGTGTATACACATGCACAAAAAATATATATTCTTCTTCAGGTGCTTTTCCCTTATAGGTTATTACAAAATATTGAGCGTAGTTCCCTGTGCTATACAGTATGTCCTTGTTGTTTATGTTTTATATATAGCAATGTGTATCATCTGCTGATCCCACACTCATTTATCCCCCACCTTTTTCCTCTGGTAACCCTAAGCGTGTCTTCTATGTCTTGGATTCTAGTTCAGTTTTGTAAATACGTTCATCTGTATCATGTTTTGAGATCTCACACAGAAACAACAGCCTATGATGTTTGTCTGGTTTACTTAGTATGATAATCTCTAGGTCCATCCATGTTGCTGCAAACAGTATTATTCCATTCTTTTTTTTGGCTAAGTAGTATTCCATCCTGTATATACCACATTGTCTTTCTTACAAGCCTTCTACAGTATCAAAAAGGTAAGGAGAAATGTTGCAGTTTGAATGTGCTAAGTGCAAAAATAGCCAGCCAGAGGTTCAGCTCATTTCAGTAGATGGTTATTGAGTTAAAAGACACAAATCCCTATGCTAAAGGTCATGGGAGTACAAAGATGAGAAATAATATGCTATGTGAATGAGGCTAACCTTGCTCATTATTACAGCCCTGCAAAGCAGATCTCATGATCTAAATTTCAGAGATAGACATTCCAACCCAGAAGTGAGCTGCTGGACGTTATATTTACACAGTAAAACCATTTTAAAAAGAGAACCATTACTCTTTATTATATTTATTTGAATACATGATTATCTTCTCCTAATTTACCCCAGTAAGTCATGATACTCTACGATCACATCTTATTTAAACATCTATTAAGTCGTCCCAGCATTTAGTCAGCATTCAATAGATTGGAATGAATGAATGAAAGGTAAGGACCTTTTAACCTGATTAGATCTGTTTCCTTTTCTGCATCAAAGATGTGTTTTAACTGACTCAGAATTAAATCTTCATGTCCAGTTGGATGAAGGTCTGTTACATTCGCTACGCTAAGCAGTAAATTGTTTCAAAATAACTGGATGTGTATTCACTTTAGAGTTAAGATTGGAAATTTCTCCTTGAGTAGGATGCTAGATCAGTCAGCTATTGCCCAATGTCCTCTGGAAATAATTACATCTGCAAGGATTTTGGCGTAACAAGCAATGTTGGTCCACCCAAATAAACTTCTTTGCCCAGACACCTCTGTGGAGGTTGTCAGATCTGTGATAGGGTAGAGAAGAGGATGAACTTTAATTGCAAATCTAGGGGGAATTAGAAAATAATAAGTGATTAACTTTTTATCTCATTTAGACACTTTGAATAATTTAAGCACCATTCTGACATGGAGGACTGGAACCTCATCTCCCTAAGAAGGTAATGAGAGGCTGGTTTTCAACAAGAGTCCATTTTGTTTGAACGATGGATGCTGTTTAAGTTGTGATGTGCTTGTAACAGTATTGCTGAAGCAGATATGTCTTTGGTTGAGACTAATGAAAGGGGAGTTGAGACTTTGACCCTTGTCATGTTAATCTTTTATCCCTGCTTAAGCTTCCCTGGATTACTGGTAGCCAACTGACATTCAGTCTTTGAAAAATGCTTTGAAATTTTTAGATGAATGCAGCCACATGGTCTGTGAATTCCTTCACTATACGTCATGCCCTTGAAGCCTGCCTTAGCACTGTCATAGATCTCAAGGGCAAAGGCCAAACTTGTTTCTTTCTACAGCACCAAATCGGGTATCAAACAAATATACAATTAGTGGAATGTGGAGGTTTGGTGACAAACTGATCCTTGTCACAGTTCCAACGACAACTCAATTTGCCATGAAGCTGAATTTAGTAAATAGGATTTAAGTAATCGAATTTTACAGTTATACACTTTTTCCCCCCTAAATTTATAAATCTGCTAAATTTTAAAATATGGCTCTATAAAGGGAAAATGGCTGCTTTTAGCATTTAAAAAAAGCACCTCAAAATTACTAAAATGTAACAATAATGATTTAGTAGGTAGAGCTAGTGGTAAAGAATCTACCTCCCAATGCAGGAGACGCAAAAGATGTGAGTTTGATCCCTGGCTCGGGAAGATCCCCCGGAGGAGTAAATGGCAACCCACTCCAATATTCTTGCCTGGGTAGCCCATGGACAGAGGAGTCCATGAGGTCACAAAGTCAGACACAACTGAGTGAATGAATATAACACACACAATCTTGCTGAATGACAGATGGAAACCTTCTTTGTCCTAATGTAAAATCTCAGCAGGAAGGACTCATGAACTCCTGCTGACATATCTAAGGTTGTGACAGGGTTTCAGATAATTAATCCTTGCATAAGGTACTTTGTGAAAAATAATAACTGCTTTTCCTTGTAGAGTTGTACCTTTTAAAGACAATATTTCCTTGGAGATTTAAAAAAACTATTAGGGTTTTTCATATATTAAAGATGATTTAAAGTTGACTAGGAGTAGATTTATTGCCAGTTCATAAAATGAACACTTGGAGAAAATACCCCCAAGTCTTGATTTATGATGGTAAACTTTTTAAGAAAATGAATATATATTTCATTGCTTTGAAATTATAGCTAAAAGACTATTACAGCATAATACATGTTGCTCTAAACATGAGTACAAGTTTTCTCAATGTAGATCATTAGCTTATCTAGTTTAAAACCCTTTTCTAGACTTTCCCACCCCTCCCCAAACATCTGTGTTTTAAACCTATGTGTACAATCATGTTTCACTGCAAGGGTTAATGGGAGTTTTGAAATGTTCCTTCCTGCTTAAACTTCTTTCTCCTGGTTGTCAAGCAAGAACACTTTAGGGACAATGTATTTCAGAAACCTAACAAAGCTAACAGGTAAAAATGTTCACCAGCTGAAGAATAACACACATGAGTTACTGGAAGACAGCCTTTTTTGTTCAGCATTAAGGAAATGTCTGTGTTGTTAGCGTGGTAGATTTTAAGAGGAGGATCATAAAATAATCATGCTTCAAGAAATAAGTTTAAAAGCACTTTCTTCTTTTTCACACAGACCTCTGGGCTGGTCTTAAACGTATACTGAAGAAATTAAGTAAACTTGGAAAGTTTTAATTTTCAAAGCAAGACAAGAAACGCCTTTTCAACATTTCACATCGTTTATTAATGCAGGACACATTAGATCCAAAATCTGCATTTTCTAAGCATACTGTGTTTGGATCTTTCAGAGTCTTCTGCAGGTTTAGGTTATGTCTACAGAGGTACCTTTAAGTGGATGAACAACACATTCTCTAATTATTGAAAATATAGTACAGAGTGAAATGATTTAAATATAATTTAGGCACATATTGATTATGAAAATAGATTATCTCTCAATACAATACTTCTCTGTCTCGGTAAAAATAATAAAGCAAAGAAAATAATTCATTTCTGAAGTTGCTTTCCTTCGCCTGTAAAGGTCTGTCTCCTCCCACTTATGCATATGTACCCTTTACTGTTGAGGAAAGCTTTGCATATGTATAGAAGAATAAGCTATGTGAATACTGAAGACATGTCATTCTCCCACAGGAGACAAAGTGGTTTTTAACGATTCCTTGCCTCACATGGATGAGTCTGGAGAATTCAGAACCCATTTGGACACAGCTTACATCCCTGCTCTTGGGGTTGACATAAGGACACACCAGTTACTGGTAAGGAAGTTCAGGCCCTGCCCCTGCAGAGCAAGTGACTCGAGGAAGCCAGGCTAAAATGTATTAAACTACAACACACCAGAACTATAAGAACCAAGGTGCTGACTGAACTGGTAGTCCATCTTGGAACCAGCCAAATATCTTTATTTCTATTTAAGCTTTTTGATAACTATAGTCAAACTGTCAGTTTAAAATTCTTTGCTCCCCACTGTAGGGTCAGAGCTACAGTTCTGTTGACTTCTGAAAGATGAATCTGCCATATTCATTCATATTTTATAGCTTTGATGGCAGTGCGTTTGGATTTCACACCTATTTCCAAGCTGGCCCTGTTTATCTGGCATTTGAGTTCAATGAATGTTAATTATGCACCTTCGGTTTTTGGTTTTCAACTCTCTTCCTATGCTTGTTTTGACTATACAGGGAGGAAGCTAAGCAAGTAGTGTAAATACATAAAATTGCCTGGGCTGGCATGGAGTGGAACTTGCAAGTTGAAAACCTCAGTTAAAAGCTGTAGGTAAACTGTTCACCATCCAGAGAGTTCCACTGCAAATTTAGCTGACAATGATGTATATATGATGTCTCTTTCCTGCCACTTTATCTCAATCAGTAACAGGGTTTCTTTAATTTAGCTACTGCTTTGTACTTTAAAAAAAATTCTTAAAATGAACCTGAAAAGAGAGCCTTGGGGAGTCTGATCTTACCATCTTCACACGGTGCGACAGGTATTCAAAGTAGGAGAGGCCCCACTAAAGCTATTTAGAAACCTGAACAACTTCTGCAAAATTGTAAAGTTCAACAATTTAAATATCCATACTGCATCTAGAGAGTCAATAAATATAATTGCATATGTTGTGCTTTTCATAAATTAAAATCCTCAAATGCATTTCAAACCCAGATGGTATTTCAACATCATGCCTATTTAAAAGCAAATATAATAGATACTATTTATTCCTGGTTGCAAGGCCACCAGGCCAATCCCCCTACTCCACTCCAAAGGCAGCAATCTAATCTAGCTTCCCTAAATCTACTGAAGGAGTGCTTCTCTGTTAAAAATCAGAATGTGGGGGGAAAAAGTCACTTTTTCCCCCTTATGCACCTCTGAGAACAAGCATAATCCTCTAAATGTTTTTTTAATTCCCTTACAGTGTTATTTCTTCTAGGTAACCGAGTGGGTGGGGAAAGAAGAGTGATAACTTTTGTCGTCTTCGGCAACTTCCTCCCTCCAGGCCTCTCATCTGACGCTCTGTGACATGTGTAGTGGCGTCAGCATCTCTTCAAAGATGGCGCCCTTCACGTTGGAACCCCTCAGGTTGGCTTCTTGAAGGTCACACCCAGACAGGTCACAATTCTGCAGGACACAAACAGAATTCATGGAACTAACAGATTAAAGGGCTTATTTGTTCCTTCTTAAAATGGTTCCTGGGGCATATCAGGAAAAGGTTCCTATAGAATAAAACTCAGTTATTTCTGGAAAACTTTCATAAGTTTTAGGAGAAAGCCATATTTTCTTCTATCTGTATTTTTTCTCTCTAGTTGATGCTTACTCAGGGTGACCACCACAAATTATATATAAACAAAGGTCAATGATGAAGCATGTCCCTTTTGAATTTTAAGCATTTAAAATCCAGAATGTATATAAACAATTTTATGGGCTTCCCTGGGAATATGGGGCTTGAATGGAAGCAGCTCCACTGACAAACTCATAGGGTCTGAGCATCAGAAACTGATTTCTGGGACCTGAGATAATCTTTATTCTTTTTCTAAAAATTTATATTGGAGTCTAGTTGATTTTGGAGAAGGAAATGGCAACCCACTCCAGTATTCTTGCCTGGAAAATCCCATGGACAGATCAGCCTGGCAGACTTACAGTCCATGGGGTCACAAAAGTCAGATGACTTAGTGACTAAAACACACATAGCTGACATACCATGTTGTGTTAGTTTCAGGTATACAGCCAAGTGATTTAGTTAAACATCTCTTTGGGGCTTCCCAGGTGGCGCTAGTGGTCAAGAACCTGCCTGCAAATGCAGGAGATGTGAGTTGGATCCCTGGGTCTGGGAAGATCCCCTGGAGGAGGGCATGGCAACTCACTCCAGTATTCTTGCCTGGAGAATCTGATGGACAGAGGAGCCTGGTGGGCTACAGTCCATGGCATCGCAAGAGAGTCAGACACGACTGAGTGACTTAATGGTTTTACCACAATCCATGAACAATAATGAAAGGCATGGGGGTGAGGAAGACTCAGATTTTTAAACAGAGAAAGGGATTTTACTTAATAATTAAATTGTATCATGTAACTGCCTAACATTAACATTCTTAGAGTAAGGAATTGCTTTTAACCCCCCAATTATGTATACAATTCAGTGAGTTTTAACAGATCTATATACAGCAGTGTAACCACCACGACTGGTAGCTGCTTTCAAATTTCCCTTGAGATCACAGAGTGACAGATGGGACAGGGATTCTGGCTAAGTCCCTGGGGATGATGGTTAGAGAAAAGGGTGACTGCACATAACCTTTATAGGATAGAGGGTTAGCAGCTGCCCCAATAGTCATCCTGATTAGTCTTTGCAATCAGATAAAGGGAGGCTTTCTACTGTTTAAATAAAGAACTCATGTGTAGTCACATGCTAACTGAAACAAAGGAAAAAGATCCTCATCTTAGGTGACAGTAACAATATTTTAAAAGTTAAATAACTGTACTTATAATAGGTTTATACCTTCAGTCAAGCTGGTTCTTTTTGCCTTCAGGTTCAACGGGGCCTGCTACTATGCTGCTAAGAGCTATCAAGAGAACAAGGTGAATTCAGATGAAAGATCTAGATGTTGGCTATGATATAGGATCACCTAATTAAGGATCGTATTTTAGACCTTAGGACTGAATAAGACTGCATAGGAAGGAAGTATAGAGTGAAAGAAGGATAGACAAAAACACAGAAACAGTACTCTTAGTATAACAAAAAAAGAGCAAGATGAAAACATTTTTAAAAAATCAACAAGCTAAATGTTAACATACTATTCTCTAGAATCCAATCTATGCCAGATTTTCTTGTATAGGTCTGTATTGTTCAATACAATACTCTTAGTCACATATAGCAGTTTACATTTAAATGAATTTTAATTAAACACAATTTACAAATCCATCCCTCGGTTGCTCTGGCTCAACAGCCAGATGTGGCTGGTAGGTGCTGGACTGAATAGCACAGCCACAGGACATGCCCATTGTTGCCGAAAGAGCTGTCAGTGATACACCCCCATTAACAGCTGTGCGGTCTGCCAGCTCAATCTGCAACTCAAGATGATATATACCAGACAATTCTGATGAAAAAGATGACTGGCTGCACAGAATCAAAGTCTCAGGCTGAGATTCAAAAAAGAATATGATGCCAATTTAGAACAGGCTTTCCCTGAACCTGATTTCAAACATTTCAATTTCTCAACAAGTTTAAGAAATAATCTGACCCCATTTAATTGTTTGGAATTCAAATTTAAGAAAAGCACAATCAAGTGGATTAAAAAAGCATATATCAAATGTTATCTACCTGAGGGAGATCCAAGGAAAAGAGGAGAAATCAGCTCAGATTGAATGCCAGATGAATCTTCAAATATGCAATCTAGAAAAATGGTACTGATGAACCTATTGGCAGGGCAGGAATAGAGACGCAGAGAACAGACTTGCGGACACGAGGCAGGGAAGGAGAGAGCGAGACAGAGTAGCACTGACCTATACACACTAGCTTGTGTAAAATAGATGGTGGGAGGCTGCTGTATAGCGTGGGAGCTCAGCTCAGTGCTCTGTGATGAAATTAGAGGGACGGGGTGGGATGTATGTCTACCTATGGCTGATGTTGTAGTACCAGCAGAAACTAACAACATTGTAAAGAAATTCTACTCCAGTTAAAAATAAAATCTGAACCTAGCATCTGTAACTTAGGTAAGCAGACTGCTCTGGAATTCAAGTTTGTTTAAACAAGCAACTGAAAGAAAAGCATTCCATCAGCCTGGCTGGCACGTTACCTGGCAGTATTGAACAGCCAACTACTTTGTTTTATTTCAATACATTTTGCAGGAGCTACTCAGTCATTCTGGATGAACAAAAACTCAGTGACTCACCTCCAAATCAGTTCCTGCCAGAGTTGCCCCTCTGAGGTTACAGTTCTTCAACTTTGCATTCTTTAAGGTTGCAACTCTCAAGTTAATTCCTGTCATTTGACTTCCTTCCATATCCACACCTTTCAGATTAGCACCTAAAGTGAATATATTTTAGGAGCCGTTGAACTTAAAAATATTTATAATCATTTGTCTTCAAAAGATGCAAGATGACTTAACAGGGATGAATCTTGACCTCTGCGTCCTCTGGAAATGACTGAATTATAAACCTGTCTCTTGACCAACACACATACACATGGAGTTCTTTGTTAACAATCTGTTTGCTTATACTATGAATTAAGAATTCATGTTTTAGTCTGTATTTTTGAGGGAGGAATTCAATTTGGTCCTAGAGTTTACACTTTTAAATATGCCTCCAAAAATTTATAGTGATAGAAATGAGTTATGTGTCTGCTGCTGCTAAGTCGCTTCGGTCGTGTCCGACTCTGTGCGACCCCCTAGACGGCAGCCCACCAGGCCCCCCATCCCTGGGATTCTCCAGGCAAGAACACTGGAGTGGGTTGCCATTTCCTTCTCCAATGCATGAAAGTGAAAAGTGAAAGTAAAATCGCTCAGTCGTGTCCGACTCTTCATGACCCCATGGACTGCAGCCCACCAGGCTCCTCCATCCATGGGATTTTCCAGGCAAGAGCACTACAGTGGGGGGCCACTGCCTTCTCCATATGTGTCTTCTAGATATACAAATAAACAAAATGACAAGTTCATGGACAAAACAAAGCAATAAGGAATTCATAAACAAAACATTACATCCAAAAGTGATAAAAAACTGCCTGGCTTTGTGCAAACTGAAGTTCTTCATTTTGGTCCACAATAACATGTATACTATCATGTGAATTGAATCGCCAGTCTATGTCTGACGCAGGATGCAGCATGCTTGGGGCTGGTGCATGGGGATGTCCCAGAAAGATGTTATGGGGAGGGAGGTGGGAGGGGGGTTCATGTTTGGGAATGCATGTAAGAATTAAAGATTTTAAAATTTAAAAAAAAAAAAAAAAAAAAAAAGACTATAGTGTTCTGTTATGGTGCCCTGGAGGAAGGATGGAGGAAGGGATAGTTAGGGAGATGGGGATGGACAGGTACACACTGCTATATTTAAAATGGATAACCAACAAGGACCAACTATATAGTATAGGGAACTCTGCTCAATGTTATGTGTCAGCCTGGATTGGAGGGGAGTTTAGGGGAGAATGAATACATGTTTATATATGGCTGAGTCCTTTTATTGTCCACCTGAAACATTCACAGCATTGTTAATCAGCTATATTTCAATATAAAATAAGTTTAAAAAACAATGCTATTCTGTTTGAACATTTAAGATGTTGATACTTATCTCCAACTGAGGCTTCCTTAAATATTGGAGGCCACATTTCCTGAGTTCAGCATGCTGGTTTCCATTACTGAGACCAAACAATGGCTTAGCCCTTTGCAAATCCTCTAAGACAGAAGAAATGTTCCTCCCTATGGTTATGTCTTACCAGTAACAATTATTTTGCTGGACTTTTTACTTAATGGTGTGTTTTTACTTTAAAGAAGGTAATTACAGAGACACTCTTACCTTCTAAATTGGCTTTAAGACCAGATGGATCTTCAAAATTACACAGCTTCAAGGATGCTCCCTCTGCATTAGAACACAGCATCTTGACGCCCTGGAGATTTGCACACTGGTCAAGGAAAGAGTAAAGTCTGTGTTTATTATGGTTCAGAAGTTTGTTTGGACTAGAAAAAATTGGCTCAAACAGTAAAAAAAAAGAAAAAGAAAAAATATATACTCGAAATCAACTATTTTGTTTACAATAATTGTGAGTTTTTTAAAATAGTTGTTTTAAAAGAAAAAAAGCCAAATAAACAATAGCATTCCTGCTTTACATGAAAAGAGTTTAGATAAAGAAGCTGGGGAGGGAGGACCATGACATCCCTATTTCTATTTTTATAAACAGCTCAGCTCATGACAATGTAACAGTTAATGTCTGAAGAAAGCATCAAGTTGTTAGGGATCTAGATCTTCTCTTATTACTGCAGGAATGAAATTTCTGATGCTCGGTAATGTTGTCACTACCTTCATTTCAAAGGTTGGACTGCTAAGGCCAGCAATGAAAGGTGCCATCTAGCTACAAACACCACCAAGGTGCTTGTAGGGTCTTTCTGCGCCAACCATCACTCCAAAACACTGTCAACCCTGAGTACCCAAATGGCAGTTCAAGATATAAAGAGGAAAAAGTCAGAAAGTACATTTTGGAACTTTAAATTCAATGCCATCAGGTCTGATGTCTAACAACTACTGGATATGGCAGGAAGCGATCTATAAAGTCAGTAATAACATTAGACCTTTGCTAATTGGGGCCGAAGTAGAAGGTAAAAAGTATTTTAAAAACCCTCAGACATTACAGAAATGATAATTGCAGTTGTTATTATAATTAGATCAATGAAGAAATCTAAATGCCCAAGCCTGATTAGGGCTTCCCTTGTAGCTCAGTCAATAAAGAATCTGCCTGCAGGGCAGGAGACCTGGATTTGATCCCTGGGTCGGGAAGATCCCCTGAAGAAGGAAATGGCAACCCACTCCAGCATTCTTGCCCAGAAAATCCCACGGATAGAGGAGCCTGGTGGGCTGCAGTCCATGGGGTTGCAAAGAGTTGGACATGACTGAGTGACTAACACTTACTTAAGCCTGATTAAGTTATGTGATAACCATACCAAGAAAAATCCTTGTCTCATAAATGCAGTTTTATTCACCCACAGCCAATTCTAGTGAACAGAAGATAAACTACAGACCATTTCAAATCACAGATAACTGACAAACAGGTTTGCATTTCCATCCATGCCTGTGCTTTAACACAAGTTAGATCAGAAGCTCAGACTGACAGGTAGGATAATGAGGACCTAGAATATAACTCAAAGATGATTAGATTTTATGTACTTGAAAATATATTGTAACAGGACAGGATGGTGATATCTGAAAATAAATCTCTCTGGTTCTTGATGTAATGCTCCCAGGTAGAATGTAAGTATTATCAAAAGTTCCCAAGGTTATTATGTAAGTACTGCTCTCTACTCAAGGCTGTACTATGAATTCTCACAAAGAAATATATAAGAAACTCAGTGAGATTTTTTTGTCTTCAAAAACTGCAAAAAGTATTTCACCCTCTATTCATCAAATGGTAAAAGCAGGTCACCAACAATGACACCTCAGAATGCAGCTACTAAGGAAATCAGCATTATAGTTAGAAGATTTGGGCTATTTACTGTATCAAGGGGCAGTGGTTTTGATGAAAGCAATTATTACTGTTTTTGAAAAGGATAATGATATTAAGATTATGCTTAGGGCTTCCTTGGTGGCTCAGTGGTAGAGTTTGCCAGCTAATGCAGGAGACATGGGTTTGATCCCTGGTCCAGGAAGGTCCCACATGCCATCAGGCATCAAAGCTCGGTGCACAACTACTGAGCCTGTGCTCTGAAACCCATGTGCTGCTAACTACTGAAGTCCAAGTGCTCTGGAGCCCATGCTCTGTAATAAGAGAAGCCACCAAAATAAGAAACCCTGCGCACTGCAATGAGAGAGCAGTCACCACTCACTGCAACTAGAGAAGGGCCTACACAGCAACAAAGACGCAAAACAGCCAAATAAATAAATAAATAAAACTATTAAAAAGCAAAAGATTGTTTGAAAAATGGTCCTTGTCTTTAGGAGAATAAAATATTTACAGGTGAAATAAGTTGCTTCAAAAATACTTTGTAGAGAGGTATAGACCATACACAACTGTTTAAACACTGATACTGTTGATGCGGACTAATGGAGATATAAAGGGATTCACTACACTAGCTCATTTTGGTCTATATTTCACATTTTCCAAAGGAAAAAGTCATCAAAAAAGACATAAGGAAAAGAAAACACCTGCTTTAGAGTCTTAGCACTAATGCTGCAGCCTTTGGGGCTTGGGTAAGGGCACGTTTAGGTTTCTTAGTCTGTAAGACAGGGTCATACTCATCATCAGAGTCCCTTCCAGGTCTTATCATCTGTTCAGTCTTGCACTGGGAATGTGCAATGGATTCATAAAAGCTGGATTACTATACCAGCTTCTACACAGCAGGCTAAAGTCAGTAATGAAAGGCAGATCAGGTAGGAGACACATTCTAAAGGCACTGACACAACAGAGGGTGCAGCTCAGACATGAACCCTGATAGCAGCTAAGGTCACCTTGGTTGACAGCAGAATTAGAGGGTTCCTACAGAAAGGTTTCACAGCCCACAAGGGATCAACCAGGGGAGAAGTTCAACAAGAGGGGTGGGAACATCAGGTGCATCTTGTGCTTCAGTTCAGTTGCTCAGTCGTATCCGACTCTTTGCGACCCCATGAATCGCAACACGCCAGGCCTCCCTGCCCATCACCAACTCCCAGAGTTCACTCAGACTCACGTCCATCGGGTCAGTGATGCCATCCAGCCATCTCATCCTCTGTTGTCCCCTTCTCCTCCTGCCCCCAATCCCTCCCAGCATCAGAGTCTTTTCCAATAAGTCAACTCTTCGAATGAGGTGGCCAAATATTGGAGTTTTAGATTTAGCATCATTCCCTTCAAAGAAATTCCAGGGTTGATCTCCTTTAGAATGGATTGGTTGGCTCTCCTTGCAGTCCAAGGGACTCTCCTCTCAAGAGTCTTCTCCAACACCACAGTTTAAAAGCATCAATTCTTCGGTGCTCAGCTTTCTTCACAGTCCAACTCTCACATCCATACATGCCCACTGGAAAAACCATAGCCTTGACTAGACGGACCTTTGTTGGCAAAGTAATGTCTCTGCTTTTGAATATGCTATCTAGGTTGGTCATAACTTTTCTTCCAAGGAGTAAGTGTCTTTTAATTTCATGGCTGCAGTCACCATCTGCACTGATTTTGGAGCCCCCAAATATAAAGTCTGACACTGTTTCCCCATCTATTTGCCATGAAGTGATAGGACCAGATGCCATTCTTTTCTGAATGTTGAGCTTTAAGCCAACTTTTTCACTCTCCTCTTTCACTTTCATCAAGAGGCTTTTTAGTTGCTCTTCACTTTCTGCCATAAGGGTGGTGTCATCTGCATATCTGAGGTGATTGATATTTCTCCCGGCAATCTTGATTCCAGCTTGTGCTTCTTCCAGCCCAGCGTTTCTCATGATATACTCTGTATAGAAGTTAAATAAGCAGGGTGACAATATACAGCCTTGGTGTACTCCTTTGCCTATTTAAAACCAGTCTGTTGTTCCATGTCCAGTTCTAAGTGTTGCTTCCTGACCTGCATATAGGTTTCTCAAGAGGCAGGTCAGGTGCTCTGGTATTCCCATCTCTTTCAGAATTTTCCATAGTTTATTGTGATCCACACAGTCAAAGGCTTTGACATAGTCAATAAAGCAGAAATAGATGTTTTTCTGGAACTCTCTTGCTTTTTCCATGATCCAGCGGATGTTGGCAATTTGATCTCTGGTTCCTCTGCCTTTTCTTAAACCAGCTTGAACATCTGGAAGTTCACAGTTCACATATTGCTGAAGCCTGCCTTGGAGAATTTTGAGCATTACTTTACTAGCGTGTGAGATGAGTGCAATTGTGCAGTAGTTTGAGCATTCTTTGGCATTGCCTTTCTTTGGGATTGGAATAAAAACTGACCTTTTCCAGTCCTGTGGCCACTGCTGAGTTTTCCAAATTTGCTGGCATTTTGAGTGCAGCACTTTCACACCATCATCTTTGGATCTGAAATAGCTCAACTGGAATTCCATCACCTCCACTAGCTTTGTTCGTAGTGATGTTTTCTCTGGCCCACTTGACTTCACATGCCAGGATGTCTGGCTCTAGGTGAGTGAGTGATCACACCATTGTGATTATCTTGGTCATGAAGATCTTTTTTGTACAGTTCTTCTGTGTATTCTGGCTACCTCTTCTTGTGCTTAGCTTACCTCATATTCTGTGGACACTGCAATACATATGACTCTTCATCAGCAGCCATTTTCAAGTGCCAAAGAGAATTAGCCACTAGTTTTTACTTTCACAGCCCGCACACTCTGGGTGGTGACTCCTCAACATGAGCCATTTTAATCAATAAACTTGCAGTTCTGCAGCACTTCAGTATGTATCAGTTAAATTTACATAGGCCATTGCAAGACAAAGATGGCAGAGTAAAAGGACCTTGAACTCGTATCTTATGAGCACACCAAAATCACAGCAAATGAATATCCATAAAAATGACCAGAATCTACCCAAAAGAGATACTCTATATCCAAAACACATAAAGAAGAAACCACGAGATGGTAGGAGGGGTGCACTTATAATACAGTCAAACCTCATACCAGCCAGGTGGGCAACCCACAAACTGGAGACTAATTATATCACAAAAGTTCTCCCACAGGAGTGAGAGCTCTGAGCCCCACCCCAGGCTCCCCAGCCTAAAAGTCCAGCACTGGGTGGAGGAGGCCCACAGAGCATTTTGCTTTGCAAGCCAGGAGGGCTTGATTGTAGATTGAGGGAAACAAAGGGGACAGTGGGAAGGAGATTCAACTCTTGGACAACTAAGATAAGATCTTACACACACCGGAATCCAGGTCAAAAGCACCGATTCCATAGAAGCCTGGGCTAAACCTACCTGCTGGTCTTGGAGGGTCTTCTAGGGAGGTGGGAGGTGGCAGGTGGGAGGCAGTTGTAGTTCTCACTGGGTTAAGGTGGTGGTGGACACAGTGGCAATCTATGTGAACTCCGGCTGGAGGCAGACATCTTGGGTCCCTGACACCAAGACCTGGCCCCACACAACAGCATGTAGGCTCCAGTGCTGGGACGCCTCAGGCCAATGAACCAACAAGCCAGAAATACAGCCCCAACTATCAGCAGACAGGCTTACTGAGCTCATAGAAACCTCTAGACATGCCCCTGGACATGGCCTTGCCCACCAGAGGGCCAAGACCCAGCTCCATAGACCAGTGGGCAGGCATGAGCCCCTCCTGCCAGAAAGACTGCACAAGCCTCTAACCAGCCTCACAGGGGGCAGACACCTGAGGCTAGAAAACTACGATCCTGCAGAACTAGTCCATAAATATGAGTCAGAAACTACGCTGGGATCAGGCTGGTCCCTGGCCCTTAATGATGAGAAGGGAGTATACTGCTAGACACACAGGACAGCCCCCACTGAGGGTCACTTCCCCAAGGTTGAGAAATGTTACTAAGCTACTACATACATAAGAAATACAAATAGAAATGTAAACAAAATGAGACAGCAAAGGAATATATTCCAGACAAAAGAACAAGATAAAATCTCAGAACAACTAAGTGAAGTGGAAATAGGCAATCTACCTGAGAAAGAGTTCAGAGTAATGATCGTAAAGATGATCCAAGAAAAGAATGGAAAAGAATGGATGCAGAGGGGGAAGTTGCAAGAAATTCTCAGCAAAGAGAAAACACAAAGAATAAACAGAGTTGAAGAATAACTGAAATGAAAAGCACACAGAAGGAATCAACAGCAGAATAAATGAGGCAGAGGAACAAGGAGAGAGAAGAACTGTCTTCTAGTGAGTTGGAAGACAGACTGGTGGAAATCATTGCTGTGGAACAGAATAAGGAAAAATAATGAAAAGAAATGAGGACAGTTTAAGAAACCTCAGGGAAAAATGTCAAATGCATCAAGAATTGCATGATAGAGGTCCCAAAAGGAGATGAGGGAGAGACAGGGCCTGAGAAAATATCTGAAGAGATAATAGCGTGGGAAAGGAAACAGTCACCCAAATCCAGGATGCACAGGGCATCCTGTTCAGTGTTAACCCAAGGAGGAACGTGCACAGACACAAAATAATCAAACTGACAAAATTTAAAGAGAAAATATTAAAAACAACAAGGGAAAAGCAGCAAATAACATACAAGAAAATCCCCATAAGACTAGCAGCCATTCTCTTACGAGAATCTCTGCAGGCCAGAAGGTAGTGGCATGATATATTTAAAATGATGAAAGGGTAAAACCTACAACCAAGAATACTCTACCCAGCAAGACTCTCGTTCAGATTCAATGGGAAATCAAAGCCTTTACAGACAAGCAAAAGAATTCAGCACCTAAGAGAACTCAGCATCAGCTTTACTACAAATGCTAAAGGAACTTCTCTGCAAAGAAAAGGCCACAACTAGGAACAAGAATATTAGGAAACAGGAAAGCTCACCAGTAAAGGCAAACATACAGCAAAGGTAGGAAATCACCACACACAAATACAATATCAAAACAAGTAATCATGAGAGGAAAGGAGTATAAATGCAGAATTTTAAAAATATATTTGAAACTAAGAGATCAGCAACTTAATAATGTATCCATATAGACTTCTATATCAAAACCTCATGGTAAGCATAAACAAAAACATCAGTAATAGATATATACACAAAAAAAAAGAAAAAGAAAGAAAATACAACATTAAAGATCATCATCAAATCACAAGACAACAAAGGAGGAAAGGAAGAAAAAAGACCTACAAAAACAAACCCAAAACAATTAACAAAATGGCAATAAGAACATACATATGGATAATTACCTTGAATGTAAATGGATTAAATGCTCCAACTAAAAGACAAAGAATGGCTGAATGGATACAAAAATCAAGACCCAGAGATATGCTATCTATAGGAGACCCACTTCAGAGCTAGACACATACAGACTGAAAGTGAGGGGGCAGAAAAAGGTATTCCATGCAAATGGAAATCAAAAGAAAGGTGGAGTAGCAATACTCAAATCAGACAAAACAGACTAAAATGAAGACTGTTACAAGAGACAAAGATGCACCCTACATGACCAAGGGAATAAATCAAGAAGATATAACAATTACAAATATATGTGCATCCAAAATGAGAGCACCTCAATATAAAGCAAATGTTAACATACATAAAAGAAGTAATTGAGACTAACACAGTAACAGTGGGAGACTTTAACACCCCACTTATACCAGTGGACAGAACATCCAAACAAAATCAATAAGGAAAAACAGGCCTTAAAAGGAACATTAGACCAGATGGACTTAAGTTGATATTCATACAGCATTCCATCCAAAGTAGCAGAATAGGGCTGGTGCATGGGGATGACCCAGAGAGATGTTGTGGGGAGGGAGGTGGGAGGGGGTTCATGTTTGGGAACGCATGTAAGAATTAAAGATTTTAAAATTTAAAAAATAAAAAAAACTAATGCTGGGAAAAAAAAAAAAAGAATGGAAGGAAATAATAGTTTACTTTTCTGTATTTGCCAAAATTCCCGTAATGAATACGTGTTGCTTTCACAAGAGAAATATATAATTTTCAATGGTGTCAAAAAAAAAAACAAAGTAGCAGAATACACATTCTTCTCAAGTGCACATGGAACATTCTCCAGAATTTATCACATGCTGGGCCACAAAGCAAATCTTGGTAAGTTTAAAAAAACTGAAAATTGTATCAAGCATCTTTTCCATCCATAATGCTATGAGATTAGAAACCAAATCCAAGGGGAAAAAAAATTACAAAAACCACAGACATGTGGAGGATAAACGATATGCTAGTTAACAACCAATGGATCCCTGAATAAATAAAAAAATATCAGAGCCAAATGAAAATGAAAAAATGACAATCCAAACCCTATGGGATGCAGCAAAAGCAGTTCTAAGAGAGAAGTTTATAGCGATAAAAACTTACCTCAGAACAAAAGAAAAATCTCAAACAAACAACCCAGTGTTACACTTAAAGCAACTAGAGAAAGAACAAACAAAACCCAAAGTTAGTAGAAAGAAATCATAAAGATCAGAGCAGAAATCAATGAACTAGAACTACAGACTAATAACTGAAAAGATCAATGAAACCAAAAGCTGGTTCTTGGAAAAGATAAAAAAACAAACAAAAAAGAACACCTGATGAACCTTTAGCCAGACTCACAAGGCAGGGGGGTTGGGGGGGTGGGTAGGCGGGGAAAGAAGGCCCAAAGGAATAAAATTTAAAATGAAAAAGAAGTTACAACAAACACCATGGAAATGCAAAGGACCATAAGAGACTATCACAAGCAACTATATGCCGATAAAATTGGCAATCTAGAACAAGTGAACAAGTCCTTACAAAGGTACAATCTTGCAAAACTGAACCAAGAAGAAATAGAAAACATGAGCAGACCAATTACAAGTACTGAAATTGAATCTGTGACTTTAAAAACTCCCAAGACACAGAACTCCAGGAGTATTAAACATCTATTAAACATTTAGAGAAGAATTAATAGTTATCCTTCTGAAACTTTTCAAAAAACTGCAGAGGAAGGAGCACTTCCAAACTAGCTCTGTGAGGCCAGCATCACCCTGCTACCAGAATCAGATACCACACAATACCATCTTTCTAGATTCCAGATGCATGCGTTAATATACTACATTTGTTTTTCTCTTTCTGACTTATGGAGAAAGAAACATCAACATATATACACTATCATGTGTAAAAGATGGACAGCTGGTGAAAAGCTGCTATATATTATAGGGAGACCAGTTTGGTGCTGTATGATAATCTGGAGGGATAGGATCGGGGGAGGGGAGGGAGGCTCAAGAAGGTGGGGATACATGTATTATTATGGCTGTTTCATGTTGTTGTACGGCAGAAACCAACACAAATTATAAAAACTAAAATACAAAAAAGAAAAAAGATACCACACAAAAAGGAAATTATAGGCCAATATCACTGATGATATTCGACTAGACACGGAACAACAACTGGTTCAAAATTGGGAAAGGAATATATCAAGGTTGTATATTGTCACCCTGCTTATTTAACTTACACACAGAGTACATTAGGCAATATATTGGGCTGGATGAAGCTCAAGTTGGAATCAAGATTGCTGGCAGAAATATCAACAACCTCAGATATGCAGATGACAACCACCCTAATGGCAGAAAGTGAAGAGGAACTAAACAGCCTCTTGATGAAAGTGAAAGAGCTGAGTGAACAAGCTGGCTTAAAGCTTGACATTAAAAAACTAAGACCATGGCATTCAGTTACATCATGTCCTTCATGGCCAAATACATGGGGGAAAATGGAAAACAGTGACAGACTTTGTTTTGCTGGGCTCTAAAATCACTACAGATGGTGATAGCAGCCATGAAATTAAAAGATTCTCCCTGGAAGAAAAGCTATGACAAACCTAGAAAGTGTATTAAAAAGCAGAGATATCACTTTGCCCACAAAGGTCCCTCTAGTCAAAACTATGGTGTCTACAGTGGTCATGTACAGATGTGAGAATTGAACCATCAACCCAGAATATTCACTGGAAGGACTGATGCTGAAGCTCCAACGCTTTGCCCACCTGATGTGAAGAGCCGACTCATTGGAAAAGACCCTGATGCCGAGAAAGACTGAGGGCAAAAGGAGAAGGGGACAACGGAGGATGAGATGGTTGGATGGCATCAACAACTCAAAACATGAGTCTGAGCAAACTCTGGGAGACAGTGATGGACAGGGAAGCCTGGCTTGCTGCATTCCATGGAGTTAGTTGCAAAGAGTTAGACATGACTGAGCAACTGAACAACAAATAATTGATGAACACAGATGCAAAAATCCTCAGCAAAATATTGGCCAACCAAATCCAACAATGCACTAAAAAGATCACATATCATGATCAAGTGGGATTTATCACAGGGATTCAAGGATTTTTCAATATCTACAGACCAATCTGTGTGATTCACTATGTTGACAAATTGAAGAGTGAAAACCTTATGATCATCTGAATCGATGCAGGAAAAGCTTTTGATAAAATTCAACATGGATTTATAACAAAAACTCTCCAGAAAGTGGGCATAGAGGGAACTGACCTCAACATAATAAATATGTGGCAAACCCACAGCTAACATCATATTCAATCATAAAAAGCTGAAAGCATTTCCTTTAAGATTAGGAACAAGACAAGGATATTCATTCTCACCACTTTTACTCAACACAGTTTTGAAGTCTTAGCCACAGAAGAAAAAGGAAAAAAAGCTATATTGAAAAAATACTATCACTGTCTGCATATGACATGATACTTTACATAGAAAATCTTAAAGATGCTATCAGAAAACTACTAGAGCTCATCAATAAATTCCGATAAGTTGTAGGATAGAAAATTAATACAGAGGAACCTGTTTTATTTCTATATATTAACAATGAAAGATCAGAAAAAGAAAGGAAACAATCTTATTTACCACTGCAGCACAAAGAATAAAATACCTAGGAGTAAACATATCTAAGGGGGCAAAAGACTAATACTCCAAAAACTATAAGAAGCTAGTGAAAGAAATTGAAGATACAAACAAATGAAAAGACATACCATGTTCTTGGACTGGAAGAATACTGTCAAGATGACCATACTACCTAAAGCAATCTACAGATTCAATGAAATCCTTATCAAATTACCAATGGCAATTTTTACAGAACTAGAACAAAATTTAAATTTGCATGGAAGTGCAAAAGATCCCAAATAGCCAAAGCAACAGAGACACCAAAGATGGTGGATTAGAAGGAAGTGCGCTCGTCTTTTGTGAGAACACCAAAATCACAATTAGTTACCGAACAACCATCAACAGGAGGATGTTAGAACCCACCATAAAAAGATACTCCATGTCCAAGAACAAAGCAGAAATGGCAAGAAGATGGTAGGAGGGGCACAATCAGTTTTAAAATCAAACCTCACACTCCCCAGAGACTTGGAAACAAACAAAACCCTGTGCACACCAGGACCCAGGGAAAGGAGCAGTGACCCTCCACAAGAGACTGAGCCAGACCTCCTTATGAGTGTATGAGTGTCTCCTGCAGAGGCATGGTGAGCAGTGGCCTGCCACAGGGACAGACACTAGCAGCAGCATTCCTGGGAGGCACGGCATATGGCCTAAGTCCTCTTGGAGGAGGTCGCTAATAGTCCCACCACAGAGCCGCTGGGTGGACAATCCACAAACTGGAGAAAAAACAAAAGACGTTCTTGCACTCTCGTGAAAGTTCTAGGCCCTGCAAGAGACTTCCCAACATGGAGATCCGGCAACAGGGCAGGGAATCTGACCTTGATGGCCAGCAGGATTTGATTAGAGAACTTCCACAGGACCAGGGAAACAGAGACTCTGGGAGGGCACAGAAAAAGTTTTCTGCGCACCAGAACCCAGGAGAAAAGAGCAGGGAGTCCACAAGTGACTGAGCCAGACTTGCCTGTGAGTGTCTGGGAGTCTGCAGCAGAGGCGTGGGTTTACAGTGGCTACTGCAGGGTCAAGCGCACTGCTAGCTGTAGTCCTGGGAGGCACAGCATGCTGGTATAAGTCCTTTCGGAGGAGGTTGCCTTTATACCTACCATAGTGTCTATAGCCTGTGATAGAGACTACAAACTCTAGGACTGGGCCACCTCAGGCCAAACTACAGGGAGGAAGCACAGTCCCACCCATCAGCAGAAAACTGGATTAAAGTTTTACTTAGCACTGGCCCTGCCACCAGAGCAAGACCCAGTTTTCCCTACAGGCAGTGCCTCCTATCAGGAAGCTTACACAAGCCTCTTGTCCTCAGCCATCAGAGGGCAGACAAAATGAAAATCATAATCACAGAAAACCAACCAAAATGATCACATGGATCACAGCCTTGTGTAATTCAATGAAACTATGAGCCATGTCATGTAGGGCCACTCAAGATGGGCAGGTCATGGTGCAGAGTTCTGACAAAAAGTGGTCAACTGGAGAAGGGAATGGCAAACCACAGGATTCTTGCCTGATGAACCCCATGTTCAGTATGGAAAGACAAAAAGATATGGCACTGAAGGAGGAACTGCTCTGCTGCACCTCCCACCCCACCCCCAGGGTAGGTAGGTGTTCAGTATGCTACTGGAGAGGAGTACAGAAAAATTCCAGAAGGAATGAAGAGGCTGAGCTAAAACAGAAAGGATGCCCAGCTGTAGATGTGTCTGGTGGTGAAAGTAAAGTGCGATGCTGTAAAGAACAATATTTCATTGGAAATATTGGGAAATCCAGTATTAGGTCCATGAATCAAGGTAAACTGGAAGTGGTGGTCAACAGGAGATGGCAAGAAGGAACATCGACATTTTAGGAATCAGTGCACTAAAATGGACCGGAATGGGTGAATTTAATTCAGATGATCATTATATCTACTACTGTGGGCAAGAATCCCTTAGAAGGAATGAAGTAGCCCTCATAGTCAACAGAGTCCAAAATGTAGTACTTGGGTACAATCTCAAAAATGACAGAATGATCTTGGTTCATTTCCAAGGCAAACCGTTCAATGTCACAGTAATCCAAGTCTATGCCCCAACCACTAATGCCAAAAAAGCTGAAGATGAATGGTTCTATGAAGACCTGTAAGACCTTCTAGAACTAACACCAAAAAAAAAAAGATGTCCTTTTCATTATGGGGGACTGGAATGCAAAAGTAGGAAGTCAAGAGATACCTGGAGTAACAGGAAAGTTTGGCCTTGGAGTACAAAATGAAGCAGGGCAAAGGCTAACAGAGTTTTGCCAAGAGAACACATTGGTCTCAGCAAACACCCTCTTCCAACAGTATAAGAGAGGACTCTACACATGGATATGACCAGATGGTCAATACCAAAATCAGATTGAATATATTCTTTGCAGGCAAAGATGGGTAAGTTCTCTCTACATAGCCAGCAAAAAGAAGACCTGGAGCTGACTACAGCTCAGATCAGCAGCTCCTTACTGCAAAAATCAGATTTAAATTTAAAAAAGTAGGGAAAACCACTAGGTCACTAAGGTATGACCTAAATTATGATTATATGGTAGAAGTGACAAATAGATTCAAGGGATTACATCTGATAGACTGCCTGGAGAACTACAGATAGAGGTTTGTACCACTGTATAGGAGTTGGTGATCAAAACCATCCCCAAGAAAATGAAATGCAACAAGGAAAAATGGCTCCTTGAGTAGGCCTTACAAATAGCTAAGAAAAGAAAAGTGAAAGTCAAAGGAGAAAAGTAAAGATATACCCATCTGAATGCAGAGTGCCAAAGAACAGAAAGGAGAAATATGAAAGCCTTCTTAGGTAGACAATGCAAAAAAAATAGAGGCAAACAATAGAATGGGAAAGACTAGAGATCTCTTCAAGAAAATTAGAGATACCAAGGGAACATTTTATGCAAAGATGGGCACAGTAAAGGAGAGAAACGTAAGAATCTCACAGAAGCAGAAGAGATTAAGAGAAGGTGGCAAGAATACATAGAAGAACTGTACAAAAAAGGTGTTAATGACTCAGACACAGTGGTGTGGTCATTCACCTAGAGCCAGACATCCTGGAGTATGAAGTCAATTAGGCTATGGGAAGCATTAGTACCAACAAAGCTATTGGAGGTGATGGAATTCCAGCTGACGTATTTCAAATTCTAAAATATGATGCTGTTAAAATGCTGCACACGATATGCCAGTAAATTTGGAAGACTCAGCAGTGGCCACAGGACTGGAAAAGATTTCATTCCTATCCCAAAGAAAGGCAATGCCAAAGAATGTTCAAATTACCACACTATTGTGCTCATTCCACATGCTAGCAAGGTAATGCTCAAAATCCTTCAAGCTAGGCTTTAACACTGCATGAACCAAGAACTTCTAGATGGTCAAGCTGGATCTAGGAAAGGCAGAGGCAACAGATCAAATTGCCATCATCCGCTGGATCACAGATAAAAGGAATGTCAGAAAAACACATACTTCATTTACTATGCTAAAGCCTTTGACTGTGTGGATCACAACAAACTTTGGAAAATTCAAGAGATGGGAATACCAGACCCCTTACACAGGGGTTTGTTTGCTGACAAACCTGTGTACAGGTCAAGAAGCAACAGTTAGAACCATCATGGTACAACAGATTGGTTCAAAACTGGGCAAGGAGTATCTCAAGGCTGTGTATTGTCATTCTGCTCATTTAATTTATATGCAGAGTACATCATGCGAAACACTGGGCTGGATGAATCACAAGCTGGGATCAAGATTGCTAGGAGAAATACCAATAACCTCAGATATGCTGATAACACTACCCTAAAGGGAGAAAGCGAAGAGGGACTAAAAAGCCTCTTGATGAAAGTGAAAGATAAAAGCAAAAAGCTGGTTTTAAACTCAACATTCAAAAAACTAAGATCATGGCATTCGCTCCCATTACTTCATGGCAAATAGATGGAAAAAAATGGCAACAGTGACAGACTTTATTTCTTTGGGATCCAAAATCACTGCAGATGGTGACTGCAGCCATGAAATTAGTACTGAATATAGTTCCCGTGATTTACAGTAGGACCTTATCTGTTTTATGTACAGTAGTAGCATGTAAGTATTGTGTATCTTTACAATTTTTTAAGTAAACTGAGATAACCCAGTGAATAGCCTACTAACACTCTCCTGGCACCTAAATATGATATGCTGGGTGACAAGGGCTTATAGAACTGGAGACCCAAAGAGTTTCCACTTTCTCTGACCAAGTTATGATAATAAAACAATCTCTTAAGACCAGGAGAGTTCCTGGGAATGGTGGGAGTTCCAGTGTAGCCCCTGCTAGGTAAGCAGACTGGTTCTTGCTATAGCTGTTTGGTTAGCTGGAAGGGCAGTCCTCTATCCAGGATGCAGTTAGTGAAGGGAACATGGCCAGAATGATCATGCGGATCATTCTCAGTGATGCAGTCGATACCAGTTTACGAAGGTCTGTGGGCACCTTGGTCAGGAGCCTGAATTTTATTCTAAGTCAAGTGAGAATCTGCTGTGGAAACCTATATAGCTCCATTTCTCCTGTATATTTATCTCAAATATTTCTGCTGTGTTCACAAACGGGTAGAAGAAATAAGAGGACAGAATGAATAAACAGAAAGATGTTCAGACAAGGGAATTACTGGGTTACGATTCACTTGGGGAAGACTAGCATAAAAATTAGTTGAATCTATCTATTTTGGTACTATCAAGGACAGAAGGAAACAAGATGATAGAGTGTGAGGTTTTCATCTTAATCTTGATGAAGGAAACTAAGAAAGCAACCAAAGTGAGACATTTCCATGTTTTTGTCTCTGCAAACATTTAACCAAAGAGGCTGGACTTAGGGCAGGAAGAATGTTGAAAAAGAGAGGTGGTTGGGATGATGGGTCAAATATAAGGGGGATGAGATTTCCCAGGGAAGATGAAAAAATGAAAGTGTAGTATCAAGCGAACTGAAGGTCTGTCTCTGTATCCAGGTATACATCAGAGAAGCATCAGTGTTGAGAGCAACCATTCTGTTCCTGATTGGATTAGATTTTGTGTTTGTTTCCATGAAATTAAAAGACGTTTGCTCCTTAAAAGAAAAGCTATGGAAAAACCCAGACAGCGTATTGAAAAGCAGAGACATTATTTTGCCCACAAAGGTCCAATTCAATAAAAGCTATGGTTTTTTCAGTAGTCATATATGGATGTGAGAGTTGGACCATAGAGAAGGCTGAGCACAGAAGAACTGATGTTTTGGAACTGTGGTGCTGAATAAAACTTTAGAGTCCCTTGGACAGCAAGGAGATCAAACCAGTCAATCCTAAAGGAAATCAACCCTGAATATTCATCAAAAGGACTAATACTGAAGCCGAAGCTCCAATACTTTGGCCACCGGATGTGATGAGCTGACTCACTGGAAAAGACCCTGATGAAAGACTGAAGGCAGGCAGAGAAGGGGGCAACAGAGGATGAGATCGTTGGATGGCATCACCATCTCAATGGATATGAGTTTGCTCAAACTCTGGGAGACAAGGAAGGACAGGAAAGCCTGGTGTGCTGCAGTCCATGGTGATCACATAGAGTTAAGACACTACTGAGCGACTGAACAACAACAAAGATATTGAGAAAGAAACTGGAGCTGGAAGAATCATGCTCCCTGACCACAGTAATTAAAACAGTATTGTGCTGGCACAAAAACAGAAATATAGATCAAGGGGCTAAAATAGAAAATCCAGAAATAAACCCATACCTATTGTCAATAATGTATGATAAAAGGGCAAGAATATACAGTGAAGAAAAAGTCTTTTCAACATGTGATACTGGGAAAACTGGAAAACTACATAAGGAAACTAGAACAGTATCTAACATCACACACAAACTAAACCCCAAATCAATTAATGGGGTTCTAAATGTAGAACTGGATGCTATAAAACTCCTAGAGGAAAACCTAGACATAACACCCTTGTACATAAATCGTGACAGAATCTTTTTGGATTCATTTCCAAATGAATAGAATGATGAAAATAAAAACAAAAATAAACAAATGGGACTTAATTAAAAGCTTTTGGACAACAAATGAAACCATAAATAAAATGAAAAGACAAGCTATAAAATGGGAGAAAACATCAGCAAACCATGCAGCCCCCAAGGTCTTAATCTCCAAAATATAGAAACAGCTCATGCAGCCCAGTCATAAAATGAGCAGAAGAGCTAAACAGATATTTCTCCAAAGAAGACATACAGATGGCAAACAGGTACATGAAAAGATGCTCAACACTGCTAATTATTAGAGAACCTCAAATCAAAACTACAATGAGTTATCACTTCATACCATTCAGAATGGCCATCATCCATCAAAAAATCTACAAATAATAAATGCTGGTTGAGAGTATGGATAAAAGGGAGATCTCCTACACTGCTGGGAATATAAACTGGTACAGCCACTACAGAGAACAATGTGGAGGTTCCTTAGAAAACTAAAAACAAAGCTACAAAAATCCTGCAATCCCACTCCTGGGCATATATCCGAAGAAAACTGGAATTCAGAAATATAAATGCACCCCAGTATTCACAGAGGCACTATTTACAGTAGCCAAGACATGGAAGCAACCTAAGTGTTTATTGACAGATGAACAAATAGAGAAGCTATGGTATATACAGACACACACGCACAGTAGAGTATAATTCAGCCATAAAAAGAATTTTAAAATGCCATTTGCAGCAATATGGATGGGTCTAGAGATTATCATACTAAATGAAGTAAACCAGACAAAGATAAATATGTATGATATTGCTTATATTTGGAAGCTCAAAAAAATTAATAAGATATAAATGAACTTGTTTCCTACACATGAAGGGACTCAGGCATAGAAAACAAATCAGTGGTTACCAATGGGCAAAATGGGATGGGAAAAGGGATAAATTAGCAGGTTGGGATTAACATATACACACTACTATATACAAAATAACCAACAAGGACCTACTGTGTAGAAAGGAAACTGTAGTCAACAGTTTATAATAACCTATAAGGGAAGAGAATCTGAAGAGGACTATATGTATATGTATGTATACACATGTATGTATATGTAACTGAATTGCTGTACTGTATACCTGACTGCCAAATGATACTGTAAATCAACTACATTTAAATTAAAAAATTATATACAAATGATAAACAGGTATATTGGCCTTCATATCAATGATACAATATGGGTAGAATAAGCATTTAAAGAGAAGAAAATTATGGTTCAGGCTCACAGTAATGCTATAATTAAACAAAACAGTGAACCAGTTATATTCAATGATCCAGTCTATCTTTTTCCCCATTTCCTAACAGAAACCAACCAAACTGTCTCTCGCATTTCTGAATTTAAAAGCTAGGTCCCTCAAACTTTACCTTTATAGTGTTAGTGTTTTGCTTATGTTGCTTTTCAGTTTGATCCTCCATCATAACATGGAACAAGTAGGGTAAAAATAATGGAAATGTGTGTTGGCAGATTTTGTTATTAGATCTAAATTTCATATAAAAATACCTTGCAACTAAGGAATAAACCCAAAATTATAAAATTCAAGAAATACTTATTCAATGACTACTACAAGCAAGTTAATACATTAGGTCCTATTAATTGAAAGGGCTTTCCTGGTAAATCTCAGCTGGTAAAGAATCCACCTGCAATGCAGGAGACCCCAGTTCAGTTCCTGGGTTGAGAAGATCTGCTGCAGAAGGAATAGGCCACCCACTCCAGTATTCCTGGGCTTCCCTGGTGGCTCAGCTGGTAAAGAATCTGCCTGCAATGTGGGAGACCTGGGTTCAATCCCTGGGTTGGGAAGATCCCCTGTAGAAGGGAATGGCTATCCACTCCACACAGACATGGACCTTGATATTGAGCAACTTAAAGTTCTTAGAAGTTATATTTCACTGTTGGTTTTACATATATCCTCTCACCTCAAATAGGTTATCTGTTATATAAATGCATGCATTAACATATGGATACACACATACACACACACATTAATACTTGTAAATGTGTGTGTGTGTGTGTGTATATATATATATATATATATATATGAAGGAGAGAATCACCAAGATGCTAACTTACAGATTGCTGCATACCACGTTTGTTTTAAAATATCTGTCAAATACCCCCAGAGAAGTAACATTTTCCTATTCTAGAAATTATGTGGAATAGAAAAATTCCAAGGTCCTTTCCAGCTTTACCCTATTAATTCACAGAAAACAGAAGTTCTGATAATGTGTTTAGATCGGTATCTAATTTCAAGATTTAATTTATCAGTTGCTATATTTTATAGGTGGATATTTAATTAAGCATATCAAAGTTGCAAAACCAACCCATTTCACTTTCAGAACCTTAAGTTTTGTCATCAACCTAGTAAACTGATGTAAAAGCTTCATTAAGAGAGAGATGTAACTTGTGCTCTTCCAGAGTGTTCAATAGACTAAAAAATTAATGTTCTCTTATAACCAAAGATGATTCTTACATCAAGGACTGATCCAGAGAGATCAGCTCGTTCAAGATTTGCACAGCAGAGATTGGCGTGGGCAAGATTGCAGCGACTTAAATTGGCCATTTTGAAGTTAATGTATCGCAGGTCCAATCGAGAAAGATCAGCACCACTGAAGTTTAAACCCTAAAATTAAAAAACACAAATGGTCACAAGATATAAACCATCTGTTGTGTTTAATTTAATCACAATAGTTAAGCACCGTGGTTTATAGAAGTAATTGGCAGTTCAGCCACTTGGAGTCTATTACAAAACATGATCAAATGGAACTCAGATATATAAAATCAGTATCCTTAATGGAGTCTTAAAAGTCACTCGATTTACATATAACATTAGAATGCATCCTGGCTATGCCTCATTTATGTGCAGAAGTTGCTAAAAAGATAGATCTCTGCTGGTCATGCACCTGTTGATCACTATTTTTAATAAATTGTACTTATTTTATTAATTCTATAATTCAAGAACGTTATATTGTTAAAAGTGAATATTGGAGTTTTTAAAATCATTATTGCTATAACACATAAAAATATGTTTTACTGCCACTGACTGTTCATACATAACAGCTGTACAAATAATTGACATTTTAATTGTTGGAATTTCTATGCACTACCAAAAACTGCTGTATGAGGCATAATTAAACAGTAAAAGACTATTACATCTCTTTTTTATGCTAACCATTTTGGGACTAACTCAATGCTATGACCCACAATTAAAATATATCTTGCATGAAAAAAGAAAATAAGGCAAGAAAAAAATTCCTAGAAGAATTTAAAACTTCCCTCACAGACTTGCTGATGCAAATAACTCATGTAAAATCTACTTCAACTACCTGGCAACGCAATTCTGATTTGGTTGGAGTGGCGAGCAGAAACCGGACAAATTCCTTTCGAGATATGGGTGAATGATCCTCTGGTGGTTGTGAATTCTTGAAGACATATTGACAAATTAGTGGAGAATTCTAGGAGACAGTTACAATAAATATATTATTTGGCTAATGTAAAAAGAAACTTACCTTTATTGCCACTTCCAGGTGTTCTATCAATGAGTCAATACCAAAAAATCTCGCTTCTTCTAACACACCTATCATAACAAAAACAATTTGACTTTTATAGAATACTATTCACCTCAATAATCCTTTACAAAGGATTCTATAAAGTTAAATCCTCACAAGTGAAATACAGGCTTTGCTGTCATTGCTCAGTGTCTGAGTCTTTGTGACTCCATGGACTGTAGCCCACCAGGCTCCTCTGTACACGGGATATCCCAGGAAAGACACTGGAGTGGGCTGCCATTTCCTTCTCCAGTGGATCTTGCCAGACAAGGGACTGAATCCACGTCTCCTGCACTGGCAGGCAGATTCTTTACCACTGAGCCATCAGGGAAGCCGTGAAATACAAGTAGGGTAGGCTATCCCACTTTACACAAGAAAAACAACTAACGTTTAGAACATATGTATAACACTTAAAAATATCTGTAAATAAAGAAGCTTTCTAAATAGTTTATATACAGCAAAAGAAAAAAAAAAAACAGAAGACTAATGAATCAGAAAGAAAGCTTTCCATACTACAAAATTATTTCAGAAAACTACCTTAAATAAACCATAAGCCAAAAAAATCCAAATTATCACACATTCTTAAATAACTGATACAGTGATTTTTAAACCCAATAATAAATGGTTAGCTCACCTAATCTTAACACTTCATTGACTTTTTCATTGAAGCAGATCAGAATAAGTTTGTCACGCATATCTTTTACTTACTGAATCAGAAAATTAAAGAAATAAATAAAAGCAAGCAAGCTTCAAAAAAGAAGTCAGAAGTATAATTTAGAAACTGTTATAGGAGAATCAATTTTTAAAAAGGGATTTCTAAGGGACTCCAATCAGGATGCAGAATAGGACATGAAGCTCACTCTCTCCAACAAGCCTATCAAAAATTCATCTACATCTTGAACAGTTCTCACAGAAATCTTAGAATGCTGGTAGACTATCCCAAATACCCCAAATTACACGAAAGATCTCCACATAACCAGGTAGGACCATAAAGAAAGAAAAAGAAATTGGGATGGTACTTGCCAGCCTGGGAGGAAGCTGTAAAGAGGAAAGGTTCCTAATCTTGAGGTCAGCTGGGACAAAATCAGATCAGGTGATACTAGCTTCTAAAGCTCGCTTTCTGTCCCAGCTGATCTCCCTACCTGTGAAGAAGCTTCCGAGGATGTAGGAAGTTTTCCTCTTTCACAACTTCCTCCCAGGCGTGCAAGTCTCATCCCAATATGAAGCAGGGCAAAGGATAACAGCGTTGCCAAAAGAACACACTGGTCACAGCAAACACCCTCTTCCAACAAAGCAAGAGAAGAGGCTGCACATGGACATCATCACCACATGGTCAATACTGAAATCAGATTCATAATATTCTTTGTAGCAAAGAATGGAGTAGCTTTGTACAGGCAGCAAAAACAAGACTTGGTGCTGACTGTGGCCCAGATCATGAGCTCCTTATTGCAAAATTCAGACAAAATGAAGAAAGTGGGTAAAACCACAAGGTCCCTCAAGTATGACCTAAATCAAATCCTTATGTGGTCGTCATGAAGTCGCTCAGACGTGTCCGACTCTTTGCAACCCCACAGACTATAGCCTACAAGGCTCCTCCCTCCACGGCATTCTCCAGGCAAGAGTACTGGAGTCGGTTGCCATTTCCTTCTCCAGGGAATCTTCCCAACCCACGGACTGAACTCAGGTCTCCTGCATTCCAGGCAGACGCTTTAACCTCTGAGCCACTGGTCCCTCAGGTATGACCAAAATCAAATCTTTATGATGTACATCCCTTATAATGTAAACCCTTTATACAGTGAAAGTGAAGTTGCTCAGTTGTGTCCGACTCTTTGCGACCCCATGGACTATAGTCCATGAGGCTCCTCTGTCCATGGGATTCTCCAGGCAAGAGTACTGGAGTGGGTTGCCATTTCCTTCTCCAGGAGATCTTCCCGACCCAGGGATTGAAGCCGGGTCTCCTGCACTGTAGGTAGACACTTTACCATCTGAGCCACCAGGAAGTGACAAGTAGATTCAAGGGATTAGATCTGATAGAGTGCCTGAAGAACTATGGACAGAGATTTGTAATACTGCACAGGAGGTGGTGACAAAACCATCCCCAAGAAAATAAAATGCAAAAAGGCAAAATGGCTATCTCAGGAGGCCTTACAAATAGCTGAGAAAAGAAGAGAAACGAAAAGCAAAGGAGAAAAGGAAAGACATACCCACCTGAATGCAGAGTTCCAAAGAACAGCAAGGAGAGAGAAGAAAAACTACCCAAGTGAATACTCCAAAGAAACAGAGGCAAACAATAGAATGAGAAAGACTAGAGATCATTTTAAGAAAATTATAAATACCAAGGGAACATTTTATGCAAAAATGGGCACAATAAAGGACAGAAATGGTATAGACCTAACAGAAGCAGAAGATATTAAGAAGAGGTGACAAAAATACACAGAACTGTACTAAAAAGGTCTTAAAGACCAGATAATCACGATCATGTGGTTACTCATTTAGAGTCAATATCCTGGAGTGTGAACTCAAGCGGGGCTTAGGAAGCATTACTATGAACAAAGCTAGTGGAGGTGATGTAATTCCAGCTGAGCTATTTCAAATCCTAAAAGATGATGCTGTGAAAGTGCTGCACTAAGTATGCCAGCAAATTTGGAAACTCAGCAGTGGCCACAGGATTAGAAAAGTTCAATTTTCATGCCAATCGCAAAGAAGGACAATGCCAAAGAATGTTCACACTACCACACAACTGCACTCATTTCACATGCTAGCAAGGTAATGCTCAAAATACTTCAAGCTAGGCTTCAACAGTATGTGAACCAAGAAATTCCAGATGTACAAGCAGGGTTTAGGCAAGTCAAGTTGCCAACATCTGCTGGATCAAGAAAAAGCAAAAGAATTCAAGAAAAACATCTACTTCTGTTTCACTGACTGTGTGAAAGCCTTTGACTGTGTGGATCACAGCAAACTGTGGAACTCTTAAAGAGATGGGCATACCAGACCACCTGACCTGCTGCCTGAGAAATGTGTATGCACACCAAGAAACAAGTTAGAACTGGACATGGAATGATGGATTGTTTCAACCTTGGGAAAGGAGTACATCAAGGCTATATATTGTCACCCTGCTTATTTAACTTATGTGCAGAGTACTCATGTGAAATGCCGGGCTGGATGAATTCCAAGCTGGAATAAAGATTTCTGGGAGAAATATCAATAACCTCAAATATGTAGATACCACCACCCTAATGGCAGAAAGTGAAGAGGAGTGAAAAAGCCTTCTGATGAAGGTGAAAACAACATTCAAAAAACTAAGATCATGGCATCTGGCTCCCTCACTTCATGGCAAATAGATGGGGAAAAAAGGAAACAGTGAAAGACTTTATTTTGGGGGCTCCAGAATCACTGTGGATGGGGATTGCAAGCATGATATTAAAAGACACTTGCTCCTTGGAAGAAAAGCTATGGGAAACTTAGCGTATTACAAAAGCAGAGACAGCACTTTGGTATGGCCAAAGGTATGGTTTTTCCAGTAGGCATGGATGGATTGAAAGTTGGACCATAAAGGCTGAGCACCAAAGAATTGATGCTTTCGAGCTGTGGTGCTAGAGTAGACTAGTGAGAGTCCCTTGGACAGCAAGGAGATCAAGCCAGTCAATCCTAAAGGAAATAAAGCAAACCTGAATATTCACTGGAAGGACTGATGTTGATGCTCCAATACTTTGGCCATTTGATGTGGATACTATTCACTGGAAAAGATCCTGATGCTAGGAATCATTCAGAGCAGGAGGAGAAGGGGACAACAGAGGATGAGATGGTTGGATGGCATTACCAACTCAATGCATGTGAGCTTTAGCGAACTCTGGGAGACAGTGAAGGGCAGGGAAGCCTAGCTTGTTGCAGTCCATGGTACCACATAGAGTCAGTCACTTAGCAACTGACTAACAACAACAGAGGCTCAGAGAAGAGTGAAGCACACATTTATGATGAAAGCTGTTCAAAGCATGGGCATAGAAAGAACCTGCCTTAACATAATAAAGGCCATTTATAACAAACCCACAGCAAACATAATCTTAACAGTGAAAACTGCAAGCATGCCCTCTAGGATCAGGAACAAGACAAGGGTGCCCTGTCTAACCACTATTATTCAACACAGTTTTGAAAGTCCTAGCTACGGCAATCAGAGAAGAAAGAGAAGTAAAAGGAATCCAAATTGGAAAGGAAGAAGAAAAACTCACTATTTGCAGATGACATTGATACTGTACATGAAAAACTCTAAAGATGCTATCACAAATTTACTAGAGCTAATCAGTGAATTTATTAAAATCACAGGATAAAAAAAATCAATATATAACAATCACTTGAATTCCTATACACTAGCAACAGAAAATCCGAAAGAGAAATTAAGGAATTAAACACATTTACTATTGCAACAAAAATAATAAAATATGTAGGAATGAGTCTGCTTGCAATGCGGGAGACTTGGGTTCGATCCCTGGGTGGGAAAGATCCCATGGAGAAGGAAATGGCAACCCACTCCAGTATTCTTGCCTGGAAAATTCCATGGACAGAGGAGCCTGGTGGGCTCCAGTCCATGGGATCGCAAAGAGTTGGTCACGACTGAGCGACTTCACTTTCTAAGGAGACAAAAATTGGATTAAAGATTTGCTGCACATGGCCCCGCCATCAGAACAAGAACCAGTTTCCCCCTCAGGTTAGTCTCTCCCATCAGGAAGCGTCCATAAGCCTCTTATCCTTCTCCATCAGAGGGCAGACAGACTGAAAACACAGTCACAGAAAACTAACCAAACTGATCACATAGACCACAGCCTTGTCTAACTCAATGAAACTATGAGCCATGCCATATAGGGCTATCCAAGATGGAATGTTATGGTGGAGAGTTCTGACAAGAACTGAGAAGGGAATGGCAAACCACTTCAGTATTCTTGCCTTGAGAAACCCAGGAACAGTATGAAAAGGCAAAAAGATAGGACACTGAAAGATGAACTCCCCAGGTCAGTAGGTGCACAATATGCTACTGGAGATCAGTGGAGAAATAACTCCAGAAAGAATGAAGAGACAGAGCTAAAGCAAAAACAACACCCAGTTGTGGATGTGACTGGTGATAGAAGCAAAGTCTAATTCTCTAAACAGCAATATTGCATAGGAACCTGGAATGTTAGGTCTACAAATCAAGGCAAATTGGAAGCGCTGAAACATGAGATGGCAAGAGTGAACATCAACATTTTAGGAATCAGTGAACTAAAATGGAGTGGAATGGGTGAATTTAACTCAGATGATCATTATATCTACTATGTGGGCAAGAATCCTTAGAAATGGAGTAGCCATCATAGTCAACAAGAGTCTGAAATGCAGTACTTGGATGCAACCTCAAAAGCATTAGAACGACCTCTGTTCATTTCCAAGGCAAACCATTCAATATCATGGTGATCTAAGTCTGTGCCCTGACCAGTAATGCTGGCGTTGAATGGTTCTATGAAGACCTTCAAGACCTTCTAGAACTAACATGCAAAAAAGATGTCCTTTTCATTACAGGGGACTGGAAAGCAAAAGAGGGAGTCAAGAGATACCTGGACTAACAGGCAAATTTGGCCTTGGAGTACAGAATGAAGCAGGTCAAAGGCTAATAGAGTTCTGCCAAGAGAATGCACTGGTCATAGCAAACACCTTCTTCCAACAACACAAGAGAAGATTCTACACATGGACATCATCAGATGGTCGAACTGAGATCAGATTGATTATATTCTTTGCAGCCAAAGATGGAGAAGCTCTATACAGTCAGCAAAAACAAGACCAGGAGCTGACTGTGGCTCAGATCATGAACTCCTATTGCCAAATTCAGACTTCAATTGAAGAAAGTGGGGAAAACTACTAGACCATTCAGGTATGACCTCAATCCCTTACAATTATCCAGTGGAAGTGACAAATAAATTGAATAGATTAGATCTGATAGACAGAGTGCCTGAAAAACTGTGGACAGAGGTTCACAACATTGAATAGGAGACAGGAATCAAGACTATCCCCAAGAAAAAGAAATGCAAAAAAGCAAAATGGCTGTCTGAGAAGGCCTTACAAATAGCTGTGAAAAGAAGAGAAGTGAAAAGCTAAGGAGAAAAGGAAAGATATACTCATTTGAATGCAGAGTTCTAAAGAACAGCAAGGAGAGATAAGAAAGCCTTCCTCAGTGATCAGTGCAAAGAAATAGAGGAAAACAATCAAATGGGAAAGACTCAACATCTTTTCAAGAAAATTAGAGATACCAAGGGAATTTTTCATGCAAAGATGGGCACAATAAAGGATAGAAATGGTTTGGACCTAACAGAAGCAGAAGATTAGTATTAAAAAGAGGTGGCAAGAATACACAGAAGAACTGTACAAAAAAGATCTTCACGACCCAGATAATCATGATGGTGTGATCACTCACCTACAGCCAGACATCCTGGAATGGGAAGTCAAGTGGGCCTTAGGAAGCGTCACTATGAACAAAGCTAGTGGAGGTGATGGAATTCCAGTTGAGCTGTTTCAAATCCTGAAAGATGATGCTGTGAAAGTGCTGCACTCAAAATGCCAGCAAATTTGGAAAACTCAGCAGTGCCCACAGGACTGGAAAAGGTCAGTTTTCATTCCAATTCCAAAGAAAGGCAATGCCAAAGAATGCTCAAACTACCACACAATTGCACTCATCTCACATGCTAGTAAGGTAACGCTTAAAATTCTCCAAGCCAGGCTTCAGTAATACGTGAACCGTGAACTTCCAGATGCTCAAGCTGGTTTTAGAAAAGGCAGAGGAACCAGACATCAAATTGCTAACATCCGCTGGATCATGGAAAAAGCAAGAGAGTTCCAGAAAAACATCTATTTCTGCTTTATTGACTATGCCAAAACCTTTGACTGTGTGGATCCCAACAATCTGGAAAATTCTGAAAGAGATGGGAGTACTAGACCACCTGATCTGCCTCTTGAGAAATCTGTATGAAGGTCAGGAAGCAACAGTTAGAACTGGACATGGAACAATGGACTGGTTCAAAATTGGAAAAGGAGTACATCAAGGTTATATATTGTCACCTTGCTTATTTAACTTATATGCAGAGTACATTATGAGAAATGCTGGGCTGGATGAAGCACAGGCTGGATTCAAGTTTGCCGGGAGAAATATCAATAACCTCAGATATGCAGATGACACCACACTTATGGCAGAAAGCGAAGAACAACGAAAGAGCCTCTTGATGAAAGTGAAAGAGGAGAGTGAAAAAGCGGGCTTAAAGCTCAACATTCAGAAAACTAAGATCATGGCATCCAGTCCCATCACTTCATGGCAAAAAGATGGGGAAACAGTGGAAACAATGAGAGACTTTATTTTGGGGGGCTCCAAAATCACTGCAGAAGGTGACTGCAGCCATGAAATTAAAAGACGCTTACTTCCTTGAGGAAAAGTTATGACCAACCTAGATAGCATATTAAAAAGCAGAGACGTTACTTTGCCAAAAAAGGTCTGTCTAGTCAAAGCTATGGTTTTTCCAGTAGTCATGTATGGATGTGAGGGTCGGACTATAAAGAAAGGTAAGCACCGAAGAATTGATGCTTTTGAACTGTGGTGCTGGAGAAGACTCTTGAGAGTCCCTCGGACTACAAGCAGATCCAACCAGTCCATCCTAAGGAAATCAGTCTTGAATATTCATTTGAAGGATGATGCTGAAACTGAAACACCAATACTTTGGCCACCTGATGTGAAGAACTGACTCATCTGAAAAGATCCTGATGCTGGGAAAGCCTGAAGGCAGGAGGAGAAGGGGACAACAGAGGATAAGATGGTTGCATGGCATCACTGACTCAATGGACGTGAGTTTGAGTAAGCTCTGGGAGTTGGTGATAGATAGGGATGCCTGGTGTGCTGCAGTCCATGGGGTCACAAGGAGTTAAGATACAACTGAGTGACTGAACTGAACTAAATGAGACAAAAGAGCCGTATACAGAAAACTATAAGACACTGATGAAAAAAATCAAAGATAACATAAACAGTTGTAGAGATATTTCATGCTCCTGGGTTGGTAGAATCAATACTGTGAAAATTACTATACTATCAGATGCAATCTACACATTCAATGCTGCTGCTGCTAAGTTGCTTCAGGTGTGTCCGATTCTGTGTGACCCCATAGACGGCAGTCCACCAGGCTCCTCTGTGCCTGGGATTCTCCAGGCAAGAGTACTGGAGTGGGGTGCCATTGCCTTCTCCGAGATTCAATGCAATCCCTATCAAATTATGAATGGGATTTTTCACAGAACTAGAACAAAAAATCTCACAATTCGTATGGAAACACAAAAGACCCTGAATAGCCAAAGCAATAAAGAATGGAGCTGGAGGAATCAACTTACCTGATTTCAGATACACTACAAAACTACAGTATCAGAGAGTATGGTACTGACACAAAAACAGAAATACAGACAAATGGAACAAGACATAAAGCCCAGGGATAAATGCACACATGACTGACACCTTATCTTTGACAAAGGAGGAAGTATATACCATGGGCAAAGTCTCTTCATTAAGTGGTACTGGGACAACTGTACTAACTACGTGTAAAAGGATCAAATTAGAACACTTCCTAACACTACATAACAAACATCAGTTCAAAATGGATTAAAGACCTAAATTTAAGACCAAAAACTATAAAGCTATTGGAGGAAAACACAGGCAGAACGTTGTATGACATAACTCATACCAAGATCCTTCATGATCCACCTCCTAGAATAAGAAAAATAAAAACAAAAATGAACAAGTGGGACCTAATTAAACTTAAAAGCTTTTGCACAGCAAGGAGAACTATAAATAAGGTAAAAAAGACAACCCTAAGAATGAGAAAAAACAGCAAATGAAACAAGTGACAAAGGCCTAAATCTCCAAAATATGCAACAGCTCATACATCTCAATGTATACATATTGATGCATGTATTACATATACATAGAAAAATACAACTCAGCTTTCAATATTGTAAAGTAATCATCCTTCATTTAAAAATAAATAAATTTTTTAAAAGATAAAGAATTCAAGAGGCATCAAGCACAAAAATAAAGCATGATTTCTCTACACAAATGATTCAGGCCACAAGGGAGTAGCAAGATATATTTAAGGTCCTAAAAGCGAAAAATCTGCAACCTAGGATATGCTACCAATCAGGACTATTGTTTCCAATAGAAGGCAAAATAAAGAACTTCTCAGACAAGCAAAAACTAAAGAAAATATCAATACTAATCGGAAAAGGCCCTGATGTTGGGAAAGATTGAGGGCATGAAGTGAAAAGGACAGGATGAGATGACTGGATGGCATCAGTGACTCAATGGACATGAGTTTGAGCAAGCTCCAGGATATAATGAAGGACAGGGAAAAGCTGGTATGCTGTAGTTCATGCGGTAGAAAAGAGACATGAATTAGTGAATAAACAACAAGAAGAACAAAACGCATTCTAAAAGAAATATTGAAAGGTCTTCAATAAATAGAAGGGAAACAAGAATATGCAAGAAAGAAAAAAAAATCACAAATGGAAATTAAATCACTTACCAAATTTTTTGAAAATGATGATAACTACAAGGAATAGCAAAACAATAAATGTGAAGATGTAAAAGAAGAAATCAAAATCATAAATATGGGAGGAGTGAGTAACAAAATGTAGATTTTTTTTGTGGAATCTGAGATTATACGACAATCAGTCTAAAGGAAGTACATATAAGGGGTTAACATACTTGAAAAACAGAGTAGCCACAAATCAAAAACGTGTAATAGAGGCACAAAAACCAAAAAGAGCAGAAGCATAATGCAAAAGAAAATCAAACTATAGAAGGAAAAAGAAGGAAAAGATCAAAGAAGAAACAAAAGTCAACTGGAAAAGAATGTCTGAAATGGTAATAAATACATATCTATCAATAATTACCCTAAATGTCAACGGACTAAATGCTCCAATCAAAGAACATGGAGTAGCAGACTGGATTAAAAACACAAGAACCTACAATAGGCTGCCAATGACAGACTCACTTTAGGGCAAAGGATACATATAGACTGAATGTGAGGGGAAGCAAACGAAAATGACAAGAAAGTGGGAGTGATAAAGCTTGCATCAGACAAAATAAACTTTAAAACAAAGGCCAAAGTTAAAGAACAACAATATGTAATGACAAAAGGATCAATACAAAAAGAAGGTATTACACTCATCAACATATATGCACCCAATTTATGAGATCTAAAATACATAAAATAAATACTAAGTAAGAGACATGAAGGGAGAAACTGATAGGAAATTTAGTAATACTCAGAGACACTAACATCCCACTCATATCAATGGACAGCTGTTCCGGACAGAAAATAAGGCAACAGAGATCATACATGATACAACAGAATAGTTAGACTTAATTTGCAATTTCAAGACATTAAATCCAAAAAATGTAGGATACACATTCTTTTCAAGTGCACATGGAACATTTTCTAGGAATGATCACACACTAGCATGAAAATAATTCTCAACAAATTTAAGAGGATGGAAATTATTTCAAGTATCTTTTCTGACCACAGTGAAATAAAAGTAGAAATCAACCACAGAACAGAAATGAGAAAAAAATGAACACATGGCGACTAAGCAACATTGTTAACAAAGCAATGGTTCAGGATGAAATCAAAGAAGGAATTATAAACTATGAGACAAATGGCAATGGCAACACCACTATACAAAACCTATGGGATGCTGCAAAAGCAGTTCTTAGCGAAACAAGCCTTCTTCAAAACACGAGAGAAATCTCAAACAAACATCGTATAAAAGAATTAGAAAAAGAGGGAACAAACAATACTTAAAAGTCAACAGAAGGAAGGAAATAAAGATAAGATTGTTGTTACTGCTGTTGTTTAGCACTAAGTTGTGTCTGACTTTTTTGAGACCCCAGGGACTATAGCCCACCAGGATGCTCTCTGTCCATGGGATTTCCCAGGCAAAAATATTGTCATTTTTATCTCCAGGGAATCTTCCTGACCCAGTGATTGAACTCACATCTCTTGCATTGGCAGGCAGATTCTTTACCACTGAGTCATCTGGGAAGCCCAAGGATCAGACAGGAAATAAAATAAAATTCTAAAAAGCAATAAAAAAAATATCAATAAAACCAAGAATTAGTTTCTTAAAAGGGTACAGAAAATTTACAAATTATTGGCCAGGTTCATAAGAAAGAAGAGAGAGGACCTAAATAAACAAAATAAGAAATGAAAAATAAGAAATAACAACTGGTATGTTAAAAATTTTTTAATCTTAAGAGAATACTATGAATCATCAGAGAATACTACATGCCAACAAAATTGGACAAACCAGAAGAAATGGACATGTTTCTAGAAAGTACAGCCTACAAAAACTGAATTTAAAAAACAAACCAATTTGAACACACTGATCACTACAAACAAAATAGAATCTGTAAAAAAAAAAAAAAACAACCCTACAAAGTTCCAGGACCAGATGGCTTCACAGTCAAAACTGACCAAACATGCAAAGAAGAACTTACACTGATCCTTCTTAAACTCATCCTAAAGACTGAAGAGGAGGGCACATGCTCAAAAACATTCTGTGGAGCCACCAAGACCAAAATAAGAAAAAAGACACCACCAACAAAGAAAATTTAGGCCAATATATTTGATAATTTGGATGAAAAAAATTCTCACTGAAACATTACCACACCGAATCCAAAGACATATACAAAAAATCATATACCATAACCAAGCTGGATTCATCCTAGGGTCACAGGAATGGCCCAACATTTGCAAATCAATCTACATCAAATGAAAGACAAGACAAAAACTACACAGTCATCTCAACAGATAGAGAAAAACCATCTGATAAAATTCAGCTCCCATTCATGATAAAACATTCTCCACCAAATTAAGTATAGAGGGAACATATATCAACCTATAAGAAACTCAGAGCCAATATAATACTCAATGGCAAAAAGCTGAAAGCCTTTATTTTACACTAAAAACTGGATTAAGACAAGGTTGCCCACTCTTACCACTTTTATTCAACACAGTATGGGAAGTCTTATCCATAGCAATCATATAAGAGAAAGAGATAACAGGTATCCAGACCGGAAGGGAAGAGGTGAAGCTGTCATTATATTCGGATGAAATGATAATATATATGTGCACGTGCATGCTAAGTTGCTTCAGTCGTATGTGATTCTTTGTGACCCTGTGGACTGGAGCCCGCCAGGCTCCTTTTTCCATGGGGATTTTCTAGGCAAGAATACTGGAGTAGGTTGCCATGCACTCATCCAAGCAATCTTCCTGACCCGGGGATCAAACTTACATCTCATGCAGCTCCTGTATTGCAGGTGGATGTCTATCACTGAGCCACTGAGGAACCCTTATACTATATATAGAAAACCCTAAGGAGTCCACAGAAGAACTACTAGCAGTGATAAATGAATTCAGCAAGGTAGCAGGATACAAAATTAACATACAGAAATTGGTTGTACTTCTTTACTAACAATGAAGTATCAAAAAGCGAATATAAAAATAATTCATTTTAAAACTGTCTGAATTAAAATACTTAGAAATAAATCTGAACAAGGACATAAAAGACTTATATGGTGATTAATAAAGGAAACCGATGGTGATTCAAGGAGATGAAAGATGTCACATTATCACAGAAAGAATTACTACTGTGAAAATGCCCATGCTGCCCAAAGCAAGCTACAGATTTAATGCAATCCCTATCAAATTACCTAAGAGACCTTTCACAGAATTAGAAAAAAATAATCCTAAAATTTATATGGAATCATAAAAGACCCAGCATTGCCAAAGCAATACTGAAGAAAAACAACAATGCAGGAAGCATAACTCTCTTCGATTTCACGTAATACTCAAAGTTACAGTAATCAAAACAGCTTGGGACTAGAACAAAAACAGATATATAAATCAAAGGAGCAGAGTTCCAGAGAAAAGCAGGGAGAGATAATAAGTCATTCTTCAAAGAACAATGCAAAGAATTAGAAGAGAACAATAGAATCAGAAAGATTAGAGATCTCCTGAAGAAAACGGAATACCAAGGGAACATTTCATGCAAGGATGGCCACAATAAAGGACACCACCCTAATAGCACCTAATAAACCATGCTAATGGCAGAAAGTGAAGAGGAACTAAAGAGCCTCTTGATGAAGATGAATGAAGAAAGTGAAAAAGCTAGCTTAAAAATCAATATTCAAAAAACTAAGATTACTGCATCTGGTCCCATCAACTTCATGGCAAATAGATGGGGAAAAAAATGGAAACAATGACAGACTTTTATTTTCTTGTACTCCAAAACCATTGCAGATGGTGACTTCAAGCCATGAAAACTAAAAAACACTTGCTCCTTGGAAGAAAGTAAAAGTGAAGTCACTCAGTCACGTCTGACTTTTTGCAACTCCATGGAATAGAGCCTACGAGGCTCTTCCATCCATGGAATTTTCCAGGCAAGAGTACTTGAGTGTGTTGCCATTTCCTTCGAAGAAAAGCTATGACAAACCTAGACAATGTATTAAAAAGCAGGGACATCGCTTTGCCCACAAAACTCCATTTAGTTGGCTTAAAGCTCAACATTCAGAAAACGAAGATCATGGTATCCGGTCCCATCACTTCATGGGAAATAGATGGGGAAACAGTGGACACAGTGTCCGACTTTATTTTTTTGGGCCCCCAAATCACTGCAGATGGTGACTGCAGCCATGAAATTAAAAGACGCTTACTCCTTGGAAGAAAAGTTTTGACCAACCTAGATAGCATATTCAAAAGCAGAGACATTACTTTGCCAACTAAGGTCCATCTAGTCAAGACTATGGTTTTTCCAGTAGTCATGTTTGGACGTGAGAGCTGGACTGTGAAGAAGGCTGAGCGCTGAAGAATTGATGCGTTTGAACTGTGGTGTTGGAGAAGACTCTTGAGAGTCCCTTGGACTGCAAGGAGATCCAACCAGTCCATTCTGAAGGAGATCAGCCCTGGGATTTCTTTGGAAGGAATGATACTAAAGCTGAAACTCCAGTAGTTTGGCCACCTCATGCGAAGAGTTGACTCATTGGAAAAGACTCTGATGCTGGGAGGGATTGGGGGCAGGAGGAGAAGGGGACGACAGAGGATGAGATGGCTGGATGGCATCACTAACTCGATGGACTTGAGTCTGAGTGAACTCCGGGAGTTGGTGATGGACAGGGAGGCCTGGTGTGCTGCGATTCATGGGGTCACGAAGAGTCAGACACAACTGAGTGACTGAACTGAACTGATGGCTTTTCTATTAGTCATGTATGAGAGCTGGACCATGTGGACCATAAAGGTGGCTGAGCACTGAAGACTTGATGCTTCCAAACTGTGGTGCTGGAGAAGACTCTTGAGAGTCCCTTGGAGAGCAAGAAGATCAAACCAGTCAATCCTAATGGAAATAAATCAACCCTGAATATTTATTGGAAGGACTGATGCTCTAATACTTTGGCCACCTGATGCTAAGAGCCAAGTTACCTGAAAAAACCCTGATGCTAGGAAAGATTGAGGGCAGAAGGGGGCAACAGTGGATGATATGGTTGGATGGCATCACTGACTCAATGGACATGAGTTTGAGCAAACTCCGGGAACTAGTCAAAGACAGGGAAGCCTGGCTTGCTATAGTCCATGGGGCCGCAAAGAATCAGACAGAACTTAGTGACCGAACAACAACAGAGGATTGGAGGAGAGTGCAGCAGCCAGGATACAGCAGGCAGAACACAGAAAGACCTGCACAGATGGTCCGGGTCACCACTCTGTGCTCCCCTGAGATAGGAGTCTGCTGGTGTGGGCAGTGGTTGAGTGATGAAACCTGAGTTTCAAGGACAGACCCAGGAGAGGACTGGGGTTGGCTGTGTGGAGATAGCCTGAAGGGGCTGAAGCATGGTATAGGCTGAAATTGGGGTATGTGGAAGAATTTCAGGCCTGCCATAGAAGGGAAGCCTGTCTTAAAGAGGAAGGAGGCGAGGGACAGGCCAGTCATTGGCGTTTCTTCCTCTGTGTGCTTTCAGCTGACTTGGCACTACCTCTAGTAGCTCTGGGGGCATGCCAGTGGACTGCCTAGAGGTACAGGCGGGGCTGAAATGCAGCTGTGGAGATTTACATCACGGTCGCCAGTTTCATAAACTCAGCACCTACATAACATCCAACTGGACAGCAGGTACTCCCATGGCTGGGATGGCGCTGGCCTTAGCAGCTGTGGGCTTTGTGGGCACATGCATGTGGAGGCTGGACCAGAGTATGGACTGTTTCCACATTCCTACAGTGCATCCAGGGGCACAACCACAGCAGTCCTCATATCTCACTTCAGTGGATCTTTGCTGGCAGATCTGCTCTGTGGCTTTGTGAACACACAGCAAAAGAGACGCCAGCCCTGACTGCCTGCATTCCCACAATGGACGTGGGACAGAGGGCAATGCCAACAACAGTGTATTTTGTGAGCCTGCACAACAGTGACAGGTTATTATACTACAGAACACACTCCCCAGTGGACAGCTCCAGCAGAGCAATACTCGGTGGTTCCCTTCCCCAACAGTGCTTCAGTATCAACTACCTTGCACCACAGCTCAGAAACACATCTGTGGGCTTCCACTCCAACAAGTAGGGAGGAGACCCTACCCGTGAGAGGGCTGTGAAACCGCAAAGAGGAGGGCCCCCCGAACATCCTGTGCAGGCTTTAATCACCACACCAGTGACACCCCCTTATCAAGGGGATAACAGTAAGCACTGACTGAGGAAACAGGCAGCAGGCTTTCATATGAAAATCAGTCCTCACACCAAAAATATTAAACCCACACAAGCTACGCAGGATGCTCCCACATAATAATAGACCCCAAAGCCACAGTAGATACCTGTTTCTCCTAAACTCATCGAGGAACACAAACTCAAGTAAATGTAGATGCAGGGTAACCACTCCAATTAAAAGATCAAGAAGATTCCCTGAAAGAATGAAAAATGAAACAGACCTCTTCGGTCTAACAGACACTGAGTTCAACAAAGACATAATGAAAACACCGAAGGAGTTAAGAAAGGTTACCAATACAAATACAGATTAATATAAAAGGGAACCAGAAAAAATAACGAAGAGCCAAGGAAAATCAGAAAACTCATTGCTGTAATGAAAGCTGAGCTAAAAGCAATGAACAGCAGGTTGAATAATAAAGAAGAACAAATAAATGATCTGCAAGATAGAATAATGGAAATCCCCCAATCAGAAGAGCAAAAAGAAAGGCAAATTAAAAAAAAAAAAGAAAGCGATTTAAGAGACCTATGGAGTCTATAAAGCATACCAATGTGTACACCTAATAGACATTCAAAATGGAACAGGATGATAAAAGGGGATCAAAATTTTATTTGAAGAAATTATAGCTGAAAACTTCCCAAACCAAAAGAAGTAAACAGATATGCAGGTATGGGAAGTACAGAGGATCCCAAACAACATGAACCCAAACAGATCACACTAAGACAAATATTTTATATGAACACCGATTTATGGAATATAGAAAGATAGTACTGATGAACCTATTTTAAGGGCAGCAACAGACATGCAGACACAGAGAACAGACTTATGGACATGGGTGGTGTGGAGAGGAAGGAGAGGGTGAGACAAATGTAGAGTAGCACAGTAGCGTATATACATTACCATATGTAAAACAGCCAGTGGAACTTTGCTGTATGAATCAGGGAACTCAAACTGAGGCTCTGTAACAACCTAGAGGGGTGGGAAAGGGTGGGAAGAGATAGGAGGGAGGCTCAAGAGGGAGAGGAGAATGTATACCTATGGGTAATTCATGCTGACGTGTGGCAGAAACCAAACGAATATAAGTAAAGCAATTATCTTTCAATTAAAAATAAATTTATTAAAAAGTTAAAGAGAAGATTCCGAAGGCAGCAAGAGAAAAACAAAGCACTAATTATAAGGGAATCTGTGTAAGGTTATCAACTGGTTTCTCTTCAGAAATGTTGCAGGACAGAAGGGAATGGCAAGATATAGTCAAAATCCTGACAGGGAAAAATCTGCAAACTGGGGCACTCTAACTAGCAAGATTATCATTTAGAATAGAAGGCAGGATAAAGAATTTCTCAGACAAGCAAAAGTTAAAATAATATATCAATACTAATTGGAAAAGACCCTGATGTTGGAAAGATTGAGGGCAAGAAGAGAAGGGGGCTACAGAGTTTGAGACAGTTGGATGGCTTCACCAACTCAATGGACAGGAATTTGAGCAAATCCAAGAGATAGTAAAGGACAGGGAAGCCTGGCTTTCCTGCAGTTCATGGGGTTTGCAAATAGTTGGATATGACTTAGTGACTCAACAACAACAAAATGTATCCTAAAAGAAATACTGAATGGTCTTCTATAAATAGAAGGGAAGCAAGAATATACAGGAAAGAAAAAAATCATAATTGGAAATTAAATTACTTACCAAATTTTGTGAAAGTGATGATAACCACAAAGAATAGCAAAATGATAAACACATAAAAATCATAAAATGCGGAGAGGTAAGTAAGAAAATGTAGATTTTTTTTTGGAATGTGTTTGAGATTATATGGCAATCATTCAAAAGGAAATACACATAAGGGGTTAACACACTTGAAAAACAGAGTAACCACAAATCAGAAATGTAGAATAGATGTACAAAGACCAAAAAGAACAGAACCGTACTGCAAAAGAAAATCATCAAACCACAACAGGAAAAGTGACAAGGAAAAGAAATATAAAAATCAACCAGGAAAGAAGGTTTAAGATATTAATAAATATATATTTATCAATAATCATCCTAAACATCAACAGACTAAATGCTCCAATCAAAAAACAGAGTGGCAGATTGGATTAAAAAAAGAAAAGCCTACAATAGGCTGCCTACAAGATACTCACGTTAGGGCAAAGGACAAGTATAGATTGAATGTGAGGGAAAGAAAATGGAAATGACAAGAAAGTGGGAGACACAATGTTCGTATCAGACAAAATAGACTTTAAAAGAAAGCCACAGAGAAAGATAAAGAAGGACAATACATAATGACAAAAGGACCAATACAGAAGGAGATAGTATCCTCATCAACACATATGCACCCAATTTAGGAGAATTAAAATACATAAAACAAATAACAGACATAAAGGGAGAAAATGATAGGAATATAATAATAGGCGGAGATATTAACATCATACTCACATCAACAGACACTCGTTCTGGACAAAAAAATCAAAAAGGCAACGGAGGTCTTACATGATATGACAGAACAGTTAAGACTTAACTGACATCTTTAAGTTTTCTAGACATTGACATTTTGTCTAGAAAACTCAGAATACACATTCTATCAAATGCATATGGAACATTCTCCAGGACTGATAACATAGAGGGAAAAAAGAATCTTCAACACATTTAAGAGGATAGAAATTATTTCAAGCATCTTTTCTGACACATTGACATGAAAGTAGAAATCAACCACAGAAAAAGAAATGAGAAAAAACCGATTACATGGAGACTAAACAACATGTTATTAAAAGCTAACAGTTCAATGATAAAATCAAAGAGGGAGTTAAAAAGTATGAGAAAAATGGCAATGAGAACATAACTATAAAGCTACAGGGTGCAGCCAAGCAGCTCAGAGTAAAATGAGCCTTCCTCAAAAACAGGCGAACCTCAAACACCTCGCAACAGAACCAGAAGAGGAGCAAACAATACCTAACGTCAGCAGAAGGAAGGAGACAATAAGGATCAAACTGTTGTCCTTGTTGCTGAGGTGTAGGCACTAAGTATAATCCAGCTCTTTTGCAACTCCAGGAACTGCAGCCCACCAGGCTGCTCTGTTCATGGAATTTCCCAGGCAAGAATATGGGCGTGGGTTTCCATTTCCTTCTCCAGGGAATCTTTCCGACCCAGTGAGTGAACCCACGTCTCCTGCATTGGCAGGCGGATTCTTTACCACTGAGTCACCTGGGAAGCCCAAAGATCAGACAGGAAATAAATAAAATAGCGATTAAAAAAAGCATTAGGAAAAAAAAAAATCAATAAAACTGAGAACTGGTTCCTTAAAAAGGTAAACAAAATCAACAAAGCTCTGGCCAAGCTCACAGAAAAGAGCCTTAAATAAATAAAATAAGAAATAAAAAAGGAGAAATAACAATGGACACTGTAGTAATTAAAACCTAAGAGAATACTATGAACCATAAAAGAATACTACTATATGCCAACAAATTGGACAATGGAGAAGAAATGGACAGATTTCTAGAAACGAAAGACTACCAAAACTGAATTTAAAAGTAGATAATTTGAACAGATTGATCACTACAAATGAAATAGAATCTGTAATTTAAAAAAAAAAACCCACAAAGGTCCAGGACCAGATGGTTTCATTGTCAAAGCTGACCAAACATCAAAGGAGACCTTATACTGATCCTTCTTAAACTCATCCTAGAGACCGAAGAGGAAGAAACACTCTCAAAGACATTCTGTGAAGCCACCATCACCCAAATACCAAAACCAGGAAAAAGATACTACCAGAAAATTATAGGCCAATATATTTGATAAAATATCTCACTGAAATAAAAGCAAACCGAATCCAAAACATATTAATAAGATCATACACTATGACCAACTTGGATTCATCCCAGGGTCACAGGAATGGCTCAACATATGCAAATCAACCAGTGTGACACACTACATCAAAAAAAGAAAAGACAAAAACTACACGGTCATCTCAATAGATACAGAAAACACATTTGGTAAAATTCAACACCCATTCACAATTAAAAAAAAAAAAACTCTCACCAAACTGAGTATACAGGGAACATATATCAACATAATAAATGCTATTTATGACAATAGTTATAAATAGCCAGTATAATACTCAACTATGAAAAGGTGAAAACCCTTCCACTAAAATCTGGAATAAAACAAGGTTGCCAATTCTTACCACTTCTAGTCAACATAGCATAGAAGTCCCAGTCATAGCAAACACACAAGAGAAAGAAATAAAAGATAGCCAAATTGGAAAGGAAGAGGTAAAACTGTCATTATATTTAGATGAATTGACAGAACATATGTGCCTGCGTGGTAAGACACTTCAATCCTGTTTGTCTCTTGGTGACCCAAAGGACTGTAGCTTGCCAGGTTCCTATGTCCATGGGACTTCCTAGGCAAGAATACTAGAGTGGGTAGCCATCTCCTCCTCCAGGAGATCTTCACCACTCAGGGATCAAACCCACATTTCCTGAAGCTCCTGCACTGCAAGTGGATTCTTTACTGCTGAGTCACTGGGGAAGTCCTGATACTATATTTAGAAAACCCTAAATTCCACAGAAAAGCTACTAGAACTGATAAAATGAATTCAGCAAGGTAGCAGGATACAAAATTAACATACAGAAACTGGCTGCACATCTTTACGCAAAAAGTGAATGTAAAAAAAAAATCCCTTTTAAAATGCCTGAAACAAAATAAAATACTTAAGAATAAATATGAACAGGAGGTAAAAGACTTTTTCCATCATTCATATATGAAATTGATGGTGATTCAAAGATCACCAAGATGTCAAAATCTCATGGACTGCAAGAATTAATATTATTAAAATGGCCATACTCCCCAAAGTAATCCACAGATTTACCGTTCAGTTCAGTTCATCACTCAGTTGTGTCCAATTCTTTGTGACTCCATGAACTACAGCACATCAGACTTCCCTGTCCATCACCAACTCCCAGAGTCCATCCAAACCCATGTCCATTGAGTCGGTGATGCCATCCAACCATCTTATCCTCTGTTGTCCCCTTCTCCTGCCCTCAATCTTTCCCAGCATCAGGGTCTTTTCAAATGAGTCAGCTCCTCGCATCAGGTGGCCAAAGTATTGGAGTTTCAGCTTCAACATCAGTCCTTCCAATGAACACCCAGGACCGATCTCCTTTAGGATGGACTGGTTGGTATGATCGCTATCAAATTACCCATGAGACTTTCCACAGTACTAGAAAAAAAGAGTCCTAAAATTTATATGGTACCATAAAAGACCCAGAATTGCCAAAGGAATACTGAAAGAAAAAAACAAAAAAAACATGCAGCAGGCTTAACTGCCAGGCTTCAGATAATACTCAAAGCTACAATAATCAAAACAGCATGGTATTAGCACAAAAACAGATATATAGACCAATGAACAGAAAAAAGAGCTCAGAGATAAACCAACACACCTCTAGTCAATTAATCTTCAACAAAGATAGCAAGAATATACAAGGGAGAAGAGAGACTCCTGAGTAACTGGTGCTGTGAAAGCTGGACATCAGCGTGTAAATCATTAAGTTAGAATACACCCTTCACAGCATATACAATAATAAACTCAAAATGGCTTAAATACTTAAACATAAGACATGACACCATAAAAATTCCTAGGAGGGAACATAAAATGTTTTCTGACATAAATTGGACCAATGTTTTCTTAAGTCAGTCTCCTAAGACCAATGGAAATAAAAGCAAAAATAAACAAATGGGACCTAATCAAACATAAGCACTGCACAGCAAAGGAAGCCATAAAAAAAGAGACAACCTATCAAGCAAGAGAAAATATTTGCAAATGAGGCAACAAACAAGGGCTTACTTTCCAAAATATACAAACAGCTCACATAAGTCAATAACAAAAAAATAAACAACCCAATCAAAAAATGGGCCAAAGATCCAGACATTTCTCCGAAGAAGAAATACAGACCGTCAGACACATGAAAAGATGCTCAACATCGCTAAGTATTAGAAAAATGCAATCAACACTACAATGAGTTATCATCTCACACTGCTCAGAAGGACCATCATTAAAGTACTTCAAATACCAAATGCAGGAGAGGGTATGGAGAAGAAGCAATTCTTGTACACTGTTGGTGGGAATGCAAATTGGTACAGCCACTATGGAAAATACAGATATTCCTCAAAACACTAAAAACAGAATTACCATATGATCTGGCAATCCCACTCCTAGACATACATCCAGACAAGAGTATAATTCAAAGAGACATATACACCCCTATGTTCATGGCAGCACTATTTGTAAGAGCCAAGACATTAAACCAACCTAAATGACAACAAAACATGAATGGATAAAGATGTGGTACATATATACAATGGACATTACTCAGCCATAAAAAGGAGCTGAACTGTGTCATTTGCAGAGAGATGGATGGACCTACAGACTATCATTTAGACTGAAGCCAGAGAAAAACTGGACTCTACATATATGTAGAGTCCAGAAAAATGGTATAGGTGATCTTTTGTGCAAACCAGAAACAGACACTGATGCAGAAAACAAACATGGATAACAAGAGGAAAAAAAGAGAGGTGGACCGAACTGAGGGTGGGTTGGGATTGACATATGTACAGTACTACGTGTAAAACAGAAAATAACGAGAACCTACTATATAGCACAGCATACTCTACTGGGACCTCTGTGGTGACCTAAATGGGAAGGAAATCCTAAAAAAAGAAGGGATATACGTATGACTAATTCATTTTACTGTACAGTAGAAACTGACACAGCAGTGTAAAGCAACTCTACGCCAACTAAACAATAAATAACAACAAAAAAGAAAATGTAGTACATTCATGCAGTAGAATATTACTTAGCCATTAAAAACAATGAAATAATGCCACTTGCAGCAACATGGGTGGACCTGGGGATTATCATACTGGAGCGAAGCACAGAGAAAGGCAAATGTCGTATGAAGTCACTTACAGGTAGAATCTAAACAAATGATACAGGTGAACTATTTACAAAGTGGAGGCAGACTATCAGACTTAGGGAACAAACTTATGGCTGCCAGTGGGAGGGATGGGGAGACTGATAGACTGGAAGTTTGGGATTTACATGTATACACTGCTATGTTTAAAACAGATTAGCAGTGGGGACCTACTACATGACACAGGGAACTCTGCCCAATATCCTATAATGGGATAACAATTTTTTTCCTAAATGTTTTCCTAAATGGGAAAGCAATTTGAAAAAGAGAAATGTAAGAGAGATGTAAATATAAACTGAATCACTTTGCTGTATACCCAAAACTAGCACAACACTGTTAGTCAAATATTTTTCCAAAAAAAATTTTCAAAAATAGACAAGACATGAAAACAACTTAAATGTCCTTCAACAGATGAATTGATCAAGATGTAGTACACATATACAATGGAATACTACTCGGCCATAAAAAAGCATGAAATAAAGCCATTTGCAGCAACACAGATGAACCTGGAGATTGTCATACTAAGTGAGATTAAGTCAGACAGAGAAGAGACAAGTATCATATGATATCCCTTATATTTGGAATCTAAAATATGACACAAATGAACTTATCTACAAAAACAAAATACAGATGCACTGACATTGAGAACACACTTGTGGTTTGCCAAGGGGGAAGAGAGAATGTGTAGAGAAGGATTCAGTGTTTGGGATTAGCAGATGCAGACTATCACACACGGAGTGGATAAACAAGGTCCTACTGTCTAGCACAGGGAAGTATAGTTAGTATTTTGTGATAAACCATAACAGAAAAGAATATGAAAAATAATGTCTATGTAGGTATGCTGAATCACTGTGCTGTGCAGTAGAAATTTACACAACATTGTAAATCAACTATACTTCAATAATACAAATTTTAACAAATGATTTCTACATGACAAAACAGATCTTATCTATCACTTACTTTTCTTTGGCAAAAGAAAATCTGTACCTTCTCTACATGGCTTGGTATATGTACTTTCTCACATCTGTCAATAAACATCTTCATTAGATTAGGTGGGAATAAATTTGGAAATCAATTTTCCTTCAAATGAGGACCTCAGCCATTCAGTTTTCTGAGTCTACATGTAAAAAAACTACTAAAGATGCAAAAATCACATAGAAATAAGAGATGTAATCTCTCCCCTTCATATAGTTCAAAGGTAATAAGGGTAACTATAGGTAGATATAGGAAAACCAAACAGTTATTTGAGAAGGGTATAATCTTTGTCCATGGAGTCCCAAAAAGTCGGACACAACTTAGCAACTGAACAACAAATGATCTTCGTAGAAATAACAAGCTCCACCCTCAGTATTCCAACTGCAAAACACAAGTCACATGACTGTTAGCACAGTGCTCAGGTGGCCACTCTGATGGAACAGTTTTCATCCATACCAAGGAGGCTTCATTTCCTTAGTCCTCATGAAGGGCCAGCCACTCGCCACTCTTCCCCAGGTAAAGAACCACCAGAAAAGGGTGCCACAGACAGCCTTGCTTTCAGTGGGCTATGATTTTCTGAGTAAATCAGAACTTCCTAGGGAAGGTGGTAAGGACTTTTTTTTTTTTCTTTGAGGTTCAGAACTAAATCTCAAAAACGTCCAGAAAAGTCTTATAAACACAAAATTGGACAGCTGAGAACAGGAAGAAATATTTAGTGCTTTTTCTTTTAGCACAACATGATCTGAATTTAAATCCCAGCTCGGGGGCTTCCCTGGTGGCACAGGTGTAAGGAATCCACCTGCCAATGGAGGAGACACAGGTTGAATACCTGGTCTAGGAAGATCTCATACCCCGCGAAGCAGCTAGGACTATGTGGCACAAGGACTGAGCTTGTACTCTAGAGCCCTGGAGCCACAACTACTGAGAGCTCATGTGCCGCATGAGCTACTACTAAAGCCTGCAGGCTCTACAGCCTGTGACCCATAACGAGAAGCCACTGCAATGAGAAGCCCGCAGACAGCAACTACAGAATAGCCCATGCAGCAGTGAAGACCCAGTACAGCCAAAAATAAATTATAACAAGATTCTAGTTCTGTGCTTTGTCTTAGAGAAGCTACTGAATCTCTTTCTAAAGTTTCTACATTTGTGACATGGGGATACTATCACCTTCCTCACAGAGTTGTCAGAATTACTGAAAGAGATCATCTATACATTCTCTGCTCAAATGCTTGGCACATGGTTGGTCCTCAATAAACGACCACACCTTGATTACTTTTAAATTACATAGTTTTCTACATTTGAGATCACTAATTATTTTATTAAATTAGGGTTCAGAAACCTTAAATAAACACTGAAATGCCAGAAAAGTTCTCAGGCTAAAAAAATAACTGGATTGAGGTGAGATTTAGCAAGGAGGCAGAGAAAAGATGATTTAAGTCAGGGAGAGGATTTTCAAGACAAATACAAGTAAAGAAAGATGATTTATTGAAAAACTGAAGGTCATTAAAGGTAGAGAACAAGGGGAAATCATGAAGGTAAAAAAATACTCACTAATGAATATACAAATTAGAAAAGCAAGAAATAAAAGTAGGAGAAAGACAAATATGTTAACTAGAGATCATTTTAAAGCAAGTACTGGGTTGGCCAAAAAGTTCATTCAGGATTTCTATATGTGCATGGAAACTCAAATGAACTTTTTGGCCAATCCGAATAATCGCATGCACCAAAGTGAAGCCAAATGAATCCACTAGAGAACTCTGTGTTTGCTGAACAACTGAATAAATAACAACAGTGGCTGGGAAACACAAAAAAGGGAAAACAGGCCCAGCTTGGGAACAGCCTGCCTTGCTGAGGTCTGAAGGAGCATGGAAATATTTACACTTCCAATGTTGTTTCCTAGGCAGGTAGGATATGAAATGCTATCAATGAGACAGGGAAAAATGAAAGTGGGAAACATAAAGGAGCCCCCTGGCCATATAAAGCTGAAGTTTAAATGTTCTCAGGAGGAGAGGGTGCCCATTAAAGTGAAAAGTGGCAGAGGGATACAGGTGGTGAAAAGATAAGGATTTGTATAAGCAAAGATCACTGTTTATTTTTATAATTATTACAGCAGAATGGCTGAAATGAAACATAGGCTAGAAGCTTAGAGCAATCATTGGCAGAAGGTAAAGAATGAAAGAGATCAAGAGGAATATGAGTCATTGTGGATCTAGATGAAAGGGTCAACCCATATCATCTTTTAATTAATTTATTCTCACTGGAGGATAATTACAAATATTTTGATGGTTTTTGCCATACATCAGTATGAATCAGCCACAGGTATACACTGGTCTCTTCATCCTGAATCCCCCTCCCCGCTCTCTCCCTACCCTATCCCTCCAGGTTGTCAAAGAACACTGGCTTTGGGTAGGCAATGTAAATTTAATATGATAACAATGCAAGTTATTGAGTGCTTCGTATTTCATTATAGAGTTTGTGCCCCTTTGTGGATCACAGTCTTATCATGGTGAATGGGCTTGCATAACTCAATGGACCTAGGAGCCATGTTGTGCAGGGCCATCCAAGATGGATGGGTCACAGTGGAGAGTTCTGACAAAATGGGGTCCACTAGAGGAGGGAGGGCAAACCCCTACAGGATTCTTGCTGCAAGAGTCTCATAAACAGTATGAAAAGACAAAAAGATGTAACACCCGAAGATGAGCCCCCCCAGGTCAGAAGGTGTCCTATATGCTACTGGGTAAGAGCAGAGGGCAATTAATTACCAATAGCTCCAGAAAGAGTGAAGCAGCTGGGCCAAAGCAAAAACGATGCTCAGTTGTGGATGTGTCTGGTGTGAAACTAAAGTCCAACATTATAAAGAACAATACTGCATACGAACTCAGAATAGGTCCATGAATCAAGGTAAATTAGAGGTGATCAAGAAGGAGAAGGCAAGAGTGAACATCGATATATCAGGAGTCTGTGAAATAAAATGGACTGGAATGGGAGAATTTAATTCAAATGACCATCACATCTACAACTGAGGGGAAAAATCCCTTAGAAGAAATGGATTAGCCCTCGTAGTCAACAAGAGTCTGAAATGCAGTAATTAGGTGCAATCTCAAAAATCAAAGAAAGATCTCGGTTGGTTTCCAAGGCAAACCATTCAACACCACAATAATCCAAGTCTATGCCCCAAGTACTGATGCCAAAGCAGCTGAAGTTCACGAGTTCTATGAAGACCTGTAAGAATTCTAAAACTAACACCAAAAACGATGTCCTTTTCATCACAGGGAATTGGAATGTAAACATAGGAAGTCAAGAGATACCTGGAGTTAACAGGCAAATCTGGCCTTGGACTAAAAATGAAGCAGAGAAAAGATTAACAGAGTTTTGTCAAGAGTACACACTGGTAACAACAAAACACCCTTTTCCAACAATACAAGAGATGACTTTACACATGGACATCACCAGATGGTCAATAAAGAAATCAGACTGATTACATTCTCTGCAGCCAAACACAGAGAAGCTCTATTCATCAGCAAAAACAAGACCTGGGGGCTGACTGTGGCTCACATCATGAGCTCCTTATTGCAAAATTCAGACTTATATGAAGAAAGTAGGGAAAACCAAAAGGCCATTCAGGTATGACCTAAATCAAGTCCCTTATGATTATACAGTGAAGGTGACAAATAGATTCAAGAAATTAGATCTGGTAGACAGAGTGCTTGAAGGACTATGGATGGAGGTTTGTACAGGAAGAGGTGACCAAAACCATCCCAAAGAAAAAGAAATGCAAGAAGGCAAAGTGACTGTCTGAGGATTTACAAATAGCTGAGGAAAGAAGAGAAGCGAGAGGCAAAGGAGAAGGAGAATGATACACTCAGCTGAATGCAGAGTTCCAGAGAACAGCAAGGAGAGAAAACAAAACCCTTAAGAGAACAATGCAAATAAATAGAGGAAAACAATAGAATGGGAAAGACTTGAGATCTCTTCAAGAAAACTGGAGATACTAAGCGAACACTTAATGCAAAGATGGGCAAAATAAAGGACAGAAATGGTAAGGACCTAACAGAAGCAGAAGAGATTAAGAAGAAGTGGCACGAATACACAGAGCAACTATACAAAAAAGGTCTTAATGACCCAGATCACCAAGATGGCGTGGTCACTCACCTACAGCCAGACATTCTTAAGTGTGAAGTCAAGTGGGCCTTAGGAAGCATTACTACAAACAAAGCTAGTGGAGGTGATGGAATTCCAGCTGAGCTATATCAAATTCTAAAATATGATGTTGTAAAAGTGCCACACACACTATGCCAGCAAATCTGAAAAACTCAGCAGTGGCCACAGGACTGGAAAAGGTCAGTTTTCATTCCAACCCCAAAGAAGGGCAGTGCCAGTTGCACTCCTTTCACATGCTAGTTAAGGTTATGCTCAAAATCCTTCAAGCTAGGCTTCAGCAGTACATGAACCTAGAAATTCCAGATGCACAAGCTGGGTTTAGAAAAGGCAGAGGAATTGCCAGACATTGCATTATGAACATTTGATGGATCATACAGGAAGCAAGGGAATTCCAGAAAAATATCTGCTTCACCGACCATACTAACGCCTTTGACTATGTGGATCACAACAAACTGTGGAAAATTCTTAGAGATAGGAATACCAGACCACCTTACCTGCCTCCTGAGAAACCTGTATGCAGGTCAAGAAGCAAGTTAGAACCCGAGTTGAAAACTGGGAAAGGAATACGTCAAGGTTGTATATTATCATCCTGTTTATTCTATGCAGAGTACCTCATGAAAAATGTCAGGCCAGATGATCACAAGCTGGAATCAAGATTGCCAGTAGAAATATTAACAACCTCAGATACCATACTAATGGTAGAAAGCAAAGAGGAACTAATTAGCCTCTTGAAGACAGTGAAAGAGGAGAGTACAGAAGCCAGCTTTAAACTTAACATTCAAAAAACTAAGATCGTGACATCCAGTCCCACTGTCCCATAAAAACAGATTTTATTTCCTGGGTTGCAAAATCTCTGTGGACGGTAACTGCAGCCATGAAATTAAAAGACACTTGCTCCTTGGAAGAAAAGTTATGACAAACCTAGACAGCATATTAAAAAGCAAAGACATCTCTTGGCTGACAGAAGTGTGTATAGTCAAAGCTATGGTTTTTCCAATAGTCATGTTCGGATGTGAGAGCTGGACCATTAAGAATGCTGAGCGCCAAAGAACTGATGTTTCCAAACTGTGGTGCTGGAGAAGACTCTTGAGAGTCCCTTGGACAGCAAGGAGATCAAACCAGTCAATCCTAAAGGAAATCAGTTCTGAATATTCAAAAAGGACTAATGCTGAAGCTTCAATACTTTGGCCACTTGATGCAATGGGCCTGCTCGTTGGAAAAGACCCTAATGCTGGGAAAGATTGAGGGCAGGAGGCAAAAGAGGCAACAGAGAATTAGATGGTTAGATGGCATCGATTTAAAGGACATGAGTTTGAGCAAACTGTGGGAGATACTGAAGCACAGAGAAGCCTGGCATGCTGCAGTCCATGGGACTGCAAAGAGTCAGACACGACTAAGTGACTGAACGACAACTGCCTGACTCCAGTCCACATGTTTAACTCCTATGCCATTCAACAACATCAGGATTGTATGCTCACATCCCCCAGGCTTATTCTCATGTGTTTGCGGAGTAGCATTTTAAAAGTCAGAAGATTTTGCATAAAACGTTAGATTTTCAGTTTTTCCTTAAAAATCACTGCTCTGGATGTTAAGTCCACACATTTCCCTGACAACAAACTGCCTTAAGATCACCACCTTCCCCACCACTCCACAGGATAGACTGGTTTCTGTCACTTGGCAGAGGCTTGTGAACTACTTTATAAGGATTCTCATGTTCACTGTCATCATGAACGTTAACAGGAATCTCACTATACAGTCAGGGATGAGTGCTTTTTAAAAGTCTTTTGTCCCACCCACGCAGTGCAGCATTCCTAATTCCCTGACCAGGAACTGAACCCACAGCCCCTGCACTGGAAGAAAAAGTCTTCACCACTGGACCACCAAGGAAGTCCTGAGGTGAGAATATTTTTAACAGTTTTCAAAGGGGACTCAGACTGTCCCCAGGTTAATCTTGTAGTAAGTTGTAGAATCAAGATTTTAATACAATCCTATGATTCCAAAGTACAATTTCCTCTCTTGACCTTACTTCTCAATATAATGGGAAGGTCCATAACCCAAATCCAAGTCATGCTGATAATGCAATTTTAAAAAAGAACAGGCACTTCCATGGTGGCAACGTGGGGAATCTCTCTGCCAATGCAGGGGACACGGGTTTGATCCCTGGTCCAGGAAGACTTCATGTGCCATGAAGCAACTAAACCCAAGTGCCCCAGCTACTGAAGCCAGGGCTCCTAGAACCTGTGCTCCACGTAAGAGAAGCCATCGCAGCGAGAAGCCCATACACTGCCACAAAGAGGAGCCCCTGCTCACCGCAACCAGAGACAGCCTGCACAAAGCAACAAAGACCCAGCGCAGCCAAAAACAAATAGAGAACAGCTTAGAAAGGAAACAAACAAGATTTTAAAAGAATAATAAAATCCTTTAGAGTGCTTACTGATACATTCCAAGTCTATTTAGAATCCCAAACTGGAATTCATGGGTTATATACATACGTGAAAAGCCATTTACCTGTGGCTATACCTCTGTAACAATATATATTCATACACACATAAAAGCATTTAGTTTTAAAAATGAAAACGATAATTTTACTTGATGAAAATACATTACACTAAGCTAGTTAAAAAGAAAGTATAAATCCCAAACTTATAAAAATATAAGGAATTACATTGAAAACTCACCCAATAAATTAATCCCATCGTTGACAATGAGCTGTCCGTGACGCAAATAGTTCAAAATGGGTTCAAAGTACTCAGGACTTCGGTCAATTAAGAAAGCTCCTCTATGATCTTGTTTATTTCCCCAGACACCTGTGGGGCCAACAAAATGAAGATAGCCCCCCCATAAGCAAAAAATAAAGTCAGAAATTCATAGGAAGGAAACTGTGTAGCATACCAGTATGTTTTTACTCTTGTACAGATTATTACCAATACCATTAAAAAGTACAGAAGGACAGGAGTTTATAAAGTCAATATAGCTAGATGCAAAATGGGAAAATTATGGACTGCACTCACCTTTGTCCTTAAACATGTGGGCCAGCATACTGTCGGGTTCTTTATTCACTAAAGTGCTCCTAAGAATTCAGGGAAAAAAATGGATTTCTCCATTTGTCTTTATAAACAAACATATTTAAGTCAAGAGTATACTTGATCTCAGCTGCTCTCTCAAAAAGATGCATGCTATAACCTGGGAGGAGTGATGCTGGGAGACAAAAATGTGCAGTAAGTTGCCATTTATCAAAATCTCTTCTAATCTGGCACTTCCTTTGATTTAAACATCGATTTAGTTGACTTTAATTTCAATGCTAATCTATCCCTCTAGCACGCAACTATATCACAATTTTCATGCTCTAAAGTAGGCTGTTTTTATCCCTTTAGTATAAGCAGTTGTGTCTTAAAATTTCAATGTTGTTAATTTTCTTACTTGTGTTACAAGTATATTGCTCAATATTTTAAAAACACATTCTAAAAATGCTAAATTCATGCTTTTTGTGCCTTCTCTGGAATGACTTATGAGCCATTTTTCTACTCTTAAAAAAAAGTCTTTCTAAAAATTGGTTTCAAATCACACAGTATATTTAAGCAGCACTGGAATATCTCCTAAGGAAATCAGTACTCTGAAGGAAAGGACAGACAGCACATAGTACCACACTGACACACACGTGCATGTGCACCTACCGTGTGGTTGTAAAGTACCGCCCTCCAACATTTAATGTGAGCCAGTCTGTGTGAGATCCTGACAGCCCTTCAGGCAGTTTAGAATCTGTCTGAGGATCTAGAGATGACAGGTAGAAAAAATAAACATTAATTTGGGGAGGCATTAATTTGGTGATTTAGGGAAGATGGTAATACCATAATTTTTTAAACCAAAAACACACATAGAAAGCATGGCAGAGCTACCAGGACAGCAAGCCCTGTACCCATAGACAGCATGAAAAACAAAACTAAGTATAAGGTATACCACCAGCACTGACAGCTAGGACAGCAGCTATGGCATCAGCTTCTTTGACAGCAACAGCAGGGTATGTAATGATCCTAAGTATTCCAAAGTAATCCGTAAAGACTCACTTCAAAACTCAGCAAATCTGCTTGAGAACAACCACCCGGAAGTGGAGGGGTCTGCCCACTCTTAACTGCAGGTGATTCAAGTAGTGTGCAGTAAAATCTGAAGGGGCTGAAAATGAACTCTCAAAACTCCCACCTAGGAAACAAGCCCCACACTGAGAGGGTAAGTTGCTGGGAAAATGAACACATCGAATACCTCAGTATTATGAGGTAGATGAACCTAGAGTCTATTATACAGAGTGAAGTAGGTCAGAAAGAGAAAAACAAATATCACATATTAACACACATATATGTGGAATCTAGCAAGATGGTCCTGATGAACCTATTTGCAGGGCAGCAATGGAGATGCAGACACAGAGAACAGACTTAGGACACAGGCAGAGGGGAGGAAGGAGAGGGTGAGGCAAATGGCGACAGCAGCAGGGAAACACATACATGACCATACATAAAATAGGCAGCCAATGGAAATTTGCTATATGACTCAGGAACCCAAACCTAAGCTCTGCAGCAACCTAGAGGGGTGTGAAAGGGTGGGAGGAGGGAGGGAGTTTCCAGAGGGAGGGCACATATATATAAATATACCTATGGCTAATTCATGTTGATGTATGGCAGAAATGAAACCAATATTGTAAAAGCAATTATCCTTTAATTAAAAATAAATTTTAAAAAAAGATAATAAAAGTCAACAAGGTCCACCAGAACCAGAATACATAAGAAGGTAATCCCCATATTTGTCAATACTTCACATTAAACAGAAAAAGGCAAACCTAAAGCCATGAAATTAGGAAAACTTTCCTAAGTTAGCCTGTCCTTCTCCAGTAAAGGAAAATGAATTTCATGTAAAAAATGAGGAACAGAAACTCCCATACAAAATTATTTCTAAAAAGGAAGACTACATCCCTATAGATAATAAAGATGTGGCAGAAATACCCATAAAATAGGTAAACTATAATATTTCAAATATGCTAAAAGAGTTAAATAATATAAACCAGAACCAAAAATGAAGAAATGGGACAAGAGAACTCAGAATTAGAAGTAAAAAGAAAAATCATTTCAGTAATGAAGATTACAAGAAACACAGGAGTGAAAGAACACCACAGATAATGCCTGAAAGGAGGTAAAAGATGAAAGGGGAAACTAAAAATCAAAAAGAAATGAAGGAAGAGATGAAACGTATTTACTAGATTTCAACTTACCTAAGGAGGCAAAAGACCTGTGTACAGTAAACTACAAGACACTCATGAAAGAAATCACAGACAACACAAACAGATGGAGAGATATTCCATGCTCCTGGGCTGGAGGAATCAATACTGTGAAAATGACTATACTATCAAATGTAATATATAGATACAACGCAACCCCCATCAAATTACCAATGGCACTTTTCACAGAATTAGAGCAAAAAAATTTCACAATTTGTATAGAAACACAAAAGACCCCAAGTAGTCAAAGCAATCTTGAGAAAGAAGAGTGGAGCTGGAGGAATCAACTTACCTGATTTCAGACTATAATACAAACATACAGTCATCAAGACAGCATGGTACTGGCACAGAGTACAGACCAATGGAATAATATACAAAGCCCAGAGATAAACCCACACACCTACAGGCATCTTATCTTTCACAAAGGAGGCAAGAATATACAATGGGGAAAAGATAGCCTCTTGAATAAGCAGTGCTGGGAGAACTGGACAACTATGTGTGAAAGAACAAAATCAGAACACTTTCTCACGCCATATGCAAAGATAGACTCAAAAATGGAGTAAAACCTAAATAAGACCACAGACTATCAAACTCTTAGCAGAGAACATAAGCAGAATACGACATAAATCATAGCAGGATCCTCTATGACCCACCTCCAAGAACAATGGAAATAAAAACAAAAATAAAACAAATAGGACCTAATTAAACTTAAAAGCTTTTGCACATCAAAGGAAAGTATAAACAAGGTGAAAAGATAAACCACAGAATGGGAGAAAATAATAGCAAATGAAACAACCAACAGAGGATTAATTTCCAAAATATACAAACAACTCATACCAGAAAAACAAACAATCTAGTCAAAAAGTGGACAAGAGACCTAAACAGACATTTCTCTAAAGACCACATACAGATGTGAATACACACATGAAAAGATGCTCAACACCTCTCATTATTAGTGAAATGCAAGTCAAAACTACAATGAGTATCACCTCACTAGTCAGAATGGCTATCATCAAAAAATCCACAAACAACAAGTGCTGGAGAAAGTATGGGGAAAAGGGAACCCTCTTGCACTGCTAGTGGGAATGTAAACTAATACAGCCACTATGGAAGACAGTATGGAGATTCCTTAGAAAACTAGGAATAAAACCACCATATGACCCAGCAATATCATTTCTAGGCATATACCCTGAGGAAACCAAACCTGAAAAAGACATGCATCCCAATGTTCACTGCAGCATTATTTATAATAGCTAGGACATGGAAGCAACCCAGATGTCCATCAACAGATGAATGGATAAAAAAGCTGTGGTACATATACGTAATGGAATACTGCTGCTGCTGCTACTGCTGCTGCTGCTAAGTCGCTTCAGTCGTGTCCAACTCTGTGCGACTGCATAGACGGCAGCCCACTAGGCTACCCTGTCCCTGGGATTCTCCAGGTAAGAATACTGGAGTGGGTTGCTATTTGGAATACTACTCAGTCATAAAAAGGAATGCATGAGTCAATTCCTGTGAAATGAATGAAACTAGAGCCTATTATATAGTGTGAAGTAAGTAAAACACAAACACCACATGTTAATGCATATGTATGGAATCTAGAAAGGTAGTACTGACAAACCTACTCGCAGGGCAGCAATGGAGACACACACAGAGAACAGACATACGGACAAGGGCCAGGGAGAGGAAGGAGAGGGTGAGAGAAATGGAGAGAACAGCATGGAAGCGTACAAACTACCATATGTAAAATAGACAGCCAATGGAAATTTGCTGTAGGACTCAGGGAACTCAAACCGGGCTCTGTAACAACCTAGAGGGTTAGACAGAGGGAGTTTCGAGAGAGAGGGGACATCTGTATACCTATGGCTAATTCATGTTGATATGTGGCAGAAATGAAACCAGTAATGTAAAGCAATCATCAATCAATTTAAAAAAATAACTATAATTTTAAAAAGATTTTAAATACATCAACTGAAGACAAGTATAAAAGATCTAATACACATACAATAGATATCCTGGAAGGAGAAAATCAAATCACGGTGACAAAACAAACACATAAGGTTCAAGAAAACTTTTCTGAAATTAAAAAAAGTGAAACTTCGTACTGAAAGGGCCCACCACATATCTGAAAGAATCAACCCAGAACAACTCAGAACATCCAGAAATAGTCTACTAAAGTTACTGTACTTTAAAGAAAGAGAATCATCCTTCAGGGGAACTAGGAAAAATAATCAGTTACAAGAAATCAGGTGTTTTTTTTTAACACCAGTACTCTATGCTAGAAAAAAAAATGGAGTAACATATTTAAGGTAAAGAAAAATCACAACCTAAAGATTTTTTTAAACAACTTAATTGAGGTATAACTGCTATACAATAAAAAACTTTACCATTTAAGTAGCAATTTTGTCATGAAATCATCTGACATGATTTTCAGGTATAGAGGCCACATGCAAGATGTCCAGAGAACACAGTTTTCACAAGTTCTTTATAAAGAATCTACTGGACAACAAATTTCAGATGGCCTCTTGAGGCATCAATTTAGGGAAAGAGTACAGTACACAATGGTGTGTGTGTGTATGTATGTCTATGTTTATAGCATATTTGACAATGCATAAATACACTTTTAAATAAAGGAACAGGCATATTAAAAATGCTTAACTGTCTTTAGTAGTCATATACAAAGTATTGGGATTGTTACTGAAACTTTTATGTGTATTTTGTGTAGGATGAAGGAAAACAGTAATTTCTTGACATTGTATGTGTCCCTGGAAACCAGGATTACTGATATGCAAGAAAGCAGACACAGATAAAAGAAAATGTTAAATAAAAACCTTACAATTCTATACTCAATTTCAGTACATATAGATTTGATTTTTTTTTTTTTTTTGGAGGGGGGGTAATAGGACTGGGAGCATTCTCTTAGGCCTGAATTAAAAAACTGGAGGTCTAAAAGAGAATCTTGGGGATGGTCTTGATCACTGCCTCCTGTACAATGTCATGAGACTCCATCCATAGCTCTTCAGCTCTTCTAACAGATCTAATCCCTTTCATCTATTTGTCACTTCCACTGTATAACCCTAAGGGATTTGATTTAGATCATACCTGAATGGTCTAGTGGTTTTCCCTATTTTCTTCCATTTAAGTCTGAGTTTGACAATAAGGAATTCATAATCTGAGCCACAGTAAGCTCCTGGTCTTGCTTTTGCTAACTGCATACAGCTTCTCCATCTTTGCTGCCAAGAATATAATCAATCTGACTTCGGTACTGACCATCTGCTGATGTCCATGTGTAGAGTCTTCTCTTGTGTTGTTTGGAAGAGGGTGTTTGCTATGACTAGGGTGTTCTCGTGGCAAAACTCTGTTAGCCTTTGACCTGCTTCGTTTTGTACTCCAAGGCCAAATTTACCTGTTATTTCAGGTAGCTCTTGACTTTCTACTTTTGCATTCCAGTCCCCTATAATGAAGAGGACATCTTTCTTGGGTGTTAGTTCTAGAAGTTCTTGTAGGTTTTCATAGAACTGTTCAACTTCAGCTTCTTCAGCATTACTGGTCGGGGCACAGACCTGGATTACCGTGATATTGAATGGCTTGCCTTGGAAACGAACAGAGATCATTCTGTTGCTTTTGAGACTGCATCCAAGTACTGCATTTCAGACTCTTGTTGACTATGATGGCTACTCCATTTCTTCTAAGGGATTCTTGCTCACAGTGGTAGATATAATGGTCACCTGAGTTAAATTCACCCATTCCAGGCCATTTTAGTTCACTGATTCCCAAAATGTCGATGTTCACTCTTGCCATCTCCTGTTTGATCACTTCCAATTTGCCTGATTCAATGACCTAACATTCCAGGTTTCTATGCAATATTGCTCTTTACAGCATCACACTTTATTTCCAACATCTGTCACATCTACAACTGGGTGTTGTTTTTCTTTGATGAGGCCTTACAAAAAGCTGAGAAGAGAAGAGAAGCAAAAGGCAAAGGAGAAAAGAAAGGACATACCCATTTGAATGCAGAGTTCCAAAGAACAGCAAGGAGAGATAAGAAAGCCTTCCTCAGCGATCAATGCAAAGAAATAGAGGAAAACAAAAGAATGGGAAAAGACTAGAGACCTCTTCAAGAAAATTAGAGATACCAAGGGAACATTTCACGTAAAGATGAGCACAATAAAGGACAGAAATGGTATGGACCTAACAAAAGCAGAAGATATTAAGAAGATGTGGCAATACACAGAAGAACTATATAAAAAGATCATCATGACCCAGATAACCATGATGGTGTGATCACTCACCTAGAGCCAGACATCCTGGAACACAAAGTCAGGTGGGCCTTAGGAAGCATCACTATGAACAAAGCTAGTGGAGGTGATGGAATTCCAGTTGAGCTATTTCAAATCCTAAAAGATGATGCTGTCAAAGTGCTGCACGCAGTATGCCAGCAAATTTGGAAAACTCAGCAGTGGCCACAGGACTGGAAAAGGTCAGTTTTCATTCCAATCCCAAAGAAAGGCAATATCAAAGAATGTTCAAAGTACCACACAACTGTACTAATCTCACACACTAGCAAAGTAATGTTTAAAATTCTCCAAGCCAGGCTTCAACAGTATGTGAACTGAAAACTTCCAGACGTTCAAGCTAGATTTAGAAAAGGCAGAGGAACCAGAGATCAAACTGCCAACATCTGTTGGATCATCGAAAAAGCAGGAGAGTTTCAGAAAAACACCTACTTCTGCTTTATTGACTATGCCAAAGCCTTTGTGTGGATCACAACAAACTGTGGAAAATTGTTCAAGAGATGTGAATACCAGACCTCCTGACCTGCCTCCTGAGAAATCTGTATGCACGTCAAGAGACAACAGTTAGAACTGGACATGAAACAACACACTGGTTCCAAATCAGGAAAGGAGTACGTCAAGGCTATATATGTTACCCTGCTTATTTAACTTATATGTAGAGTACATCATGTGAAATGTTACGCTAGATGAAGCACAAGCTGGAATCAAGATTGCCAGGAGAAATATGAATAACCTCAGATATGCAGATGACACCACCCTTATGGCAAAAAGGAAGAACTACTAAAGAGCCTCTTGATGAAAGTGAAAGAGGAGAGTGAAAAAGTTGGCTTACAGCTCAACATTCAGAAAACTAAGATCACAGCATCCAGTCCCATCACTTCATGGCAAATAGATGGGGGAAAAGTGGAAACAGTGGCTGACTATTTTTTGGGGCTCCAAAATCACTGCAGATGGTGATTGCAGCCAAGAAATTAAAAGACACCGGCTCCTTGGAAGAAAAGCTATGACCAACTTAGATAGCATATTAAAAAGCAGAGACATTACTTTGCCAACAAAGGTCCATCTAGTCAAGGCTATGGTTTTTCCAGTAGTCATGTATGGATGTGACAGCTGGACTATAAAGAAAGCTGAGTGCCAAAGAATTGATACTTTTGAACTGTGGTGTTGGAGAAGACTCTTGACAGTCCCTTGGACTGCAAGGAGATCCAACCAGTCAATCCTAAAGGAAATCAGTCCTGTATATTCATTGGAAGGATAGATGCTAAAGCTGAAACTCCAATGCTTTGGCCACCTGATGTGAAGAATCGACTCTCTGGAAAAGACCCTGATGCTGGAAAAGACTAAAGGCAGGAGAAGGGTACGACAGAGGATGAGATGGTTAGATGGCATCGCTGACACAATGGACATGAGTTTGAGTAGGCTCCGGGAGTTGGTGATGGGATAGGGAAGCCTGGCATGCTGCAGTCCACAGGGCTGCAAAGAGTCGGACACGACTGAGCGACTGAACTGAATTGAAAAGAATCAGTTCTTAAGACATCATGTTGAATGACAGAAGCCTTATACGAAAGAATAAATGTTCTGTGATTCCAACTATATGTTTATATAATAGGAAAAAAATTATTGTATGGTAGGGACAAAACTCTCCCAGGGACGGGGGAGCCTGGTAGGCTGCCGTCTCTGGGATCGCACAGAGTTGGACACGACTGAAGCAACTAAGCAGCAGCAGGGACAAAATTAGTAGTTGTCTCTGGTGGGGTAGGGGTGGGACTAAGAAAGAGACTGAGGGAAATCTAGGATGACTGTAACATTCTATACCTTGACAGGGGTTTGGGTTACACAGATGGGTGCATTTGTCAACACTCAGTAAGATACACTTAAAATATATGCAATTTATGCAAGTTTAACTCAAAAATATGTAAAACATATTGAGTTCTAGTTGATGATATATAACTGAAATGTTCAGGGGTGAAGTGTATTAATATTGACAATCTCTTTGAAATGCATCAAAAAATAAAATGGACTGGTAGAAACAAGGATCATTATGCAATAAAGAATAATAAAGAACAGAATAGTAGACTGCTAATGAGTAGAGTCTACATGATGAGTGTATGGGTGTTTACTGAAATATTCTAAAAGTAAAATGCTTGGAAGAAACAAGACGACGACACAAGTTGGAATATCGCCCAGACGAAATACGATTAACCATTTTAAGTGCACCATCAGGTGGCATTTAGTGCATTCCCAATGCTGTGCAACCACCACCTCTCCCTAGTTTCAAAGCTTCATCATTTAGATTTTGACAGGGGTTACATTCATTCCTAAGCATTTTATTTTTATGCTATTGTAAACTGAACTGTTTAAGTATATTTTTGGATTGTTCATTGCTAGTATATAGAAATGCAACTGATTTTTATGTGTTGATTTTCACTCTTGGAACTTTGCTGAATTCATTTATTAGCTCTAACCTCATGTGTGTTTAGGGTTTATCTAAATACAAGATCATGTTGTCTGAGAACAGAGATAATTTTACTTTTTGCCTGTTTGCTTTGGCTAGAACCTCTAATATATTATCACTGTGAAGTTGCAAAAGTGGGCATTGTTCCTAATTCTAGTGGAAAAGCTTTGTCTTTCACCACTGGATATGTTGGTAGCTGTGGGTTTTTCATATATGGCCTTTATCATAGTAAGTTTCCTTCTATTTCTAGTTTGCTAAGTGTTTTTATTGTGAAAAGATATGAATTTTGTCAAAATCTTTTATTACATCAGTGGAGATATTTTGGGGTTTTCCTTCATTCTACTAAGGTGACATATCACATTGATTCCTTTTTGTCTGTTGACCCATTCTCAAATTCCAGGAATAAATCCCACTTGGTCATTAGAGTATAACCCTTTCAATATAATTCTTTGGTTTGCTCATATTTTGCTCAGGATTTTAATGTCGATATTCATAAAGGATATTTGCAATTTTCTTGTAGTGTCTTTGCCTGGCTTTGGTATCAGTGTAAAAGTTTGCAAAATATATTCTCGATGCAAAACAAAATCTTATAATCCTTAATTACAAACCAAAGTATGAACCCATGCTTTCCTGGTGGCTCAGCTGGTAAAGAATCCACCTGCAACGTGGGAGACCTGGGTTCAATCCCTGCATTGGGAAGATCCTCTGGAGAAGGGAACAGCTACCCACTGCAGTATTCTTGCCTGCAGAATTCCAAGGACAGTCCATGGGGTGGCAAAGAGTCAGACATGAGTTATTTTATCTATGTTATATATGATATAAAGCTTTCTATAACATTTATTACATATGAATCTTATTCACTAGCTATGTATTTCAAATTTTGTTCACCATAAAACCTAGTAATCATGATGAACTCAGGAACAATGAGCCTCCCTAGTACCCAGGTTGTGTTTTGGAAATGACATTTCCACTAAAAGATATGAAGGTTTCCAATAACAAAAAACTGATCTGGGTTTAGGACAAGAGATGTATCAGATGAACATTTTGCTATTCCAGACAGTAAGGAATCTGTAAAAGACTAACAGATTTGTATAAAAAAGAGGAAGACTTCAAGGGATTTCCACTGGTCGAAAGTAAAATAATCTAGGTATTAATGAATGCAGAGGATGAAAACATATCCAATATTTTTAACTCTGAAAGCTCGGAATGATTAAACAAAAAACACTAAATCACTTTTTATTGTTTATTTGTATGGAATGAATCAATTAAGTGACTACTGCCTGCCACTCTGTTAGGTTAACAGGTAAAAAAAAAGATGAGAAAAATTTTTTGTTCACAGTCCTAAGGCAAAGACAGAGAATATGCACTTACTTCTAAGCTACCATATGATGATCCTAAGAACTACCTCCACTCAACAAATACAAATATTGAGAAGGCTTAAAAAATACTTAAATATTCATAGTGTGATTGTCTGAAACTATGTCAAATACTCATTAAAGAATATTTACCTTATTTAAGCCTCAGGCTCTTTCTTTTGGGATATACACTGTACCTGCTTTCTTCAAATTTAAAGGGTAGTATGTATATATGTGCATGAGTGTGTGTGGTTGATACTGGGCATCTTTGACTGATTTTTCTGTTGTGAATGGTTGTCAAACATTACTTTTGCAAGCAATCTGTTGTTTAGTTGCTCAGTTGTGTCCAATTCTAACTCCAAAAACAGTAGCCAACCATGCTCCTCTGTCAGTGGGATTTCCCAGACAAGAATACTGGAGTGGGTTGCCACTTCCTTCTCCAGGGGCTCTTCCCGACCCAGGCATCGAACCTGTGTCTCCTGTACTGGCAGGTGGATTCTTCACCACTGAGCCACCAGGGAAGCCCTCTGCAACCCATACATGCTTAAAAATATGTAACATAGCAGAGAGATTTGGTGACTACTATCAGAGAAAATTTCAAAAAGCAGAGTTCTAAAATCAAAACTACCTTACTGTGTCATAATTAATGGATACGTGCACATTTAGAGCATTTTAAAAACACAAAAAAGATGCAGTATCCATACTAAAATATGATCATCTGATACAAGTTAGAAATTTACTTTCACACTCCCCCAACCCCAATGCAGAATCAAAAGAGCTATGAAGAGTTGAATACTGCCACAAGATACTTTTTAATGTTTGGCTTAGTAATGCCAGGTAAAATATTCGAAATTTCATCTCTATTTGGCAGACAAAATTGGCTTTTAAGGGAGTCACTTACCAATAAATGGTTCTCCTTCACACACAAACAAAACATCATCATCCCTGGGGAAATCAAAAATTTAAAAAGCCACCATCAAAATCCAGAAATCACATTAATTTTCTGTTGACTAGAGGGGCTACATTACAGAGAATATTACAGAAGATAGGTTTTGCTATCTATGATGTAAAGAAGTTGACCAAGTTTCTAGTGCTTTCTGTTTAAACCCAGGTTACTTAAGCCTCTTCCTGCTCCTAAATTCTATGATCTGATGAGAATGAAATAATGTTCACTAGACATTTATTTAAAGGGATAAATCTGCCTTGGTTATTTAAAAAAAACAAAACCAAAGAAACAAACCAAAAGCCACTATTGTGGTGGATAACTGATGAGTTAACTTGATTTACTTAGTTAGCAAGCTTTCACCAAAGTAGTTCTCTGTGACATTCATAAAATTCAAAAGTGCTTAACCCTCTGACTTAACTGTTTCTGGATTTAAATTCAAAGAAGATTCTGCACATGAAAGTACTTTTGAAATGGAAATTAAACAAACCCACTATACAAGTTATGTGAATTCAGCTTTCTCATCAATTGAAAAATATACTATTATGCTCAAAGGATATGATTAAAACTATAGCCAACTCTTCTTTTATCACTTTATTTCTGTAACCCTAAATAAATTATTAGGGTTTTCTCCCACATCATCAGCTGTTCTTTGCTTTGGTAATGAAAATAAATTTTCATATTATATCTTGGAAGAATATAATTGGAAGTAACACATCTATAATCACTCATCCACTATATTTACCTAAATATAGTGTTTAGGTATTTATCCTCTTCCCCTGCCCCACTTCACCATTAGTATAAATAAATTATCAGAGCTTATACTGTGAACCACAAATTATTAAACAGGTAGATATGATACAATATAAATGAATGCTATTTCTTATCCTTTTTAATTGAAACTTTTTAAATTGAAGTATAGTTGACATACAATATTGTGTTAGTTTCAAGAGTACAATACAGTGATTTGAAAATGAAATATATGAAATTATCTCTACAATAAGTCTACCATCTGATGGCTACTCCACGATAAGTAGCCATCTGTCACCATATAAAATTATTACAGTATTACTGACTGTATTCTTTGTGGTGCAAATTACATGCCTGTGACTTATTTTGTTTGGAAGTTTATACCTCTTAATCTGAACCTCCTTCCCCTCTGGCAGAACTCAATTTGAGTTCTAAACAGTATGTATTCTATATTTCACAAGGTTTCAGTTACGACCTTCTTCAATTACAACCTATGTTGTAGAAATTTTTAATTCTAAAGTATAAATTATATTTCTAAATAACACATCATAGGAACACAAAACTTTCCTTGGAAGCAGAGTGTGTTTCTTCAGGAGAAATTAAGGTTGATATAAATCATTCAACAATGTGATCATCCAAAGAAACCAAAGCTGGGAGATAAATACTTAAAAACTAAGAAATTCTCCCAATTTATTTGGATTTTAAATCTGTATCTTTTCAGCTTATAACCTTTCTGCTTGTTCACCACGCCAGTTAATTTTTTAAGGGTAATACAAAAATGTGTTTTCCTCTCATTAACCAGAGTCAACTATTAAACCATATGACCTGGGTAAGTCATTCTACTTTTCAGGTGTTTAGTTTCCTCATGCATAAAACAAAGGGGCCAGAAGTGTTTAACGGCAGTGTCTTCTACTGAAATGTTATTCTAAGATGGGTTTAAATGAAAATTAAATTTTGACTACTACCATAATTTAGAGCATCATCTTCACAAGATCAACTTTAAAAAGCTCATGCCTTTGCCAGTTAAATGAGGTAACATGGGCAAAGCAAATACAACATAGCTAGCACAGCGTCAGTACTTAGTATCTGCTCCCATTCCATCTCCTTTAAGCCCACTCCTGCTCCGAAAGTCTATGATCCCATGACGATGGAATGCGGTGAACTGGACACTGGTTTTAAAATATGCCTGGCATACTTAAAAAACACAACCCCAAAACAAACCAAACAAAACTGCTATCATGGTGGATCATGGGTAAGTTAACTATAGTTAACATTCTATCTTACTTCTGGTAAGTTTTCCCCAGAGTAGCTCTCCATGATGCTTATAAAAGTCAAAAGCGCTCTTAGGAAATGAATTGAACAATAAGCAGTGCCACATAAAGGAGAGCAATTAAATATACAGGTCCTCACAAGCACATATGGACTCTGCATAAAGACTATGAGTATACTGGAATGTACTCAGTTTTCTAGCTGATCAATGCACCCTAAGTCCAAACTATTTAAATTCCAAAGAGTAAATTCCGGTCAATCATTTGCCAAAATCCTGTATTCTTAATAGGGATTAACTACCACTTAAGGGAGATAGTATAGCACCAAGAAGCTGAGGGTACGCTGTAGACAACTAATAAAAAGGTGAAGGTTACCTGATCAAAGCAATATCATCAATCAGTCCACCTTTCCCATTATACACACTGGTGGCTTTTATGCCGAGTTTATTGCTGGCCACAGAAAGCAAATCAGATAAAGTTCCATATACAGCGACCACCTGTAAACACACCAGATTAATTTGAACAACTTACATAATCAATTTCATCACTTCCAAATTACAAACCAGCACACTATAAACAAGATTTTTAAAAAAAATCAGATTATCACATAAAAAGATTTTGAGAGATCCTTAACACATTATTGACCTGAGATGTATTAACGCCAGAAGTAACGTGTTTGCATCTGCGCACATGCTCAGTCATATCCAACTCTTTGCGATTCCGTGGACTGTAGCCCACCAAGCTCCTCTGTCCATGAGATTTCCCAGGCAAGAATACTGGATGGGCTGCCGTTTCCTTTTCCAGGTGATCTTCCCAACCCAGGGATCAAACTCGTGTACCCTGCATTGACAGGCACTCCACCTGGGAAGTCTGCCACAGGTGTTAAGTTTCTGCAAAATTCCCCTGGTCAATGTGTTAACAGTGTCTCTCTTTTGATGACTCAAATATTTACTCAGTGCCACGGTACTGTTGAAATCTGAAACTAGAGAAATCAGCTCTAACTAAAACCAAACTACTGATACAATCTTATAGTACATTAAACAGTGCTCCAGTTCTGATCTAAAAGAGACCCACACTTGAATTTAGATTCTGCCATTTCCTAGCTGTCAAGAAAAACTGACCTCTTCGTGCTTTTGTGGCTTTAAGGAGAAATGAATAGTGCACTTGCATTAGAAGGTCGTCAAGAGAATGAAATGAATTAATGCATGATCAGAGCTTTGCCAAGTGCCTGGGACCTATTAAATCTTTATGTTGTTGCTTCTACAGGACTTCTTTGTTAAAGGAATGATTAAAAAAAAAAAACTTACTGCTTATTAAAACATTTATCATATCAAGTATCTTAAACAGTTAACAACTTTCCACTTCATCTAACTTCAATAACAGTATTATTTTATAAAACCCAGATTTGGGCTAAATACAGCACAGGGCTGGGTTACAAAGAATTGCTTCATTCTCCTTTAAACCAGGCAGTCTGATACTTGTGCAACATACATGCAGCTGCGCATGTAAGAGGCTGACTATTCACATGGAGTGAATTTTTGGCTCTGGTCCTAACTCTTACTATATGCTTCCAGTGGCTTTGTTGTACAGTTGTACCACTATCAGATCTCTGAAAATTAGGTGAGGAGCTGAACCTGAAGCATGACCTGAAATGGACTTCCCATAAAATATTCGATACAGGTGTCATGTGAAATGCGAACCAGAGCTGGTCATTTGTTCACTGGTCACTGGAGTAAAGTAGACTGAATTTTTCGTGAGGTAAACGAATAATCGAGGGGGAGGGGGTTGCCTGCCGATATAGGAGTGCCCAATCTCTCAACAGCACAGTACAGAGATTCCAGCTCTTTTATTTTGGACCATAACCTATGAGAAGCACTGCAAGTTGGGGCACTTAGGGAAGGGCTGTAGGCAAACAGAGTTTAAAGGGAACTAGGTGGATTATTAAAAATAATGTATAATCCAAGAGCTCATAAACACAAGGATAACCAAAATGTGGTATTTTCATACAATGGCATATCATTCAGCTATAAAAAGGAATATAATCTGATACATGCTACAACATAGATGAATCTTGCAAACATTACCCTAAGAGAAATAAACCAGACCCCCCCCCAAAAAAAGGGACAAATATCACATGATTCCACTTATTTGAGGTACTTAGAACAGGCAAATTCATAGAGATAGAAAGTAAAAGAACAAAGATGAACTGAGCAGAAGGGGGAATGAAGAGTTACTGCTAAATGGGTACATAGATCCTGTTTGGGATGATGCAAAACTCTTGGAAATAAAAAGTGGTCAGGTTATATACACTGTGAATATACTTAATGCTGATGAAATGTGTTCTCAAAATGGCTCAAATGGTACTTTGATGTTATGTATATTTTACCACAATAAAGAAAATAATCACGCAAAGCACTTGGCATAGTCTTTTGTACACTGCAGTTCAGTTCAGTCGCGTCCGACTCTTTGTGATCCCATGAACCACGCAGGACGCCAGGACTCCCTGTCCATCACCAACTCCCAGAGTTCACCCAAACCATGTCCATCAAGACAGTGATGCCATCCAACCATCTCATCCTCCCTCATCCCCTTCTCCTCCTGTCCTCAACCTTTCCCAGCATCAGGGTCATTTCCAGTGAGTCAGCTCTTCACATAAGGTGGCCAAAGTATTGGAGTTTCAGCTTCAGCATCAGTCCTTCCAATGAACACCCAGGACTGATCTCCTTGCAGTCCCTCACAAGGGACTCTCAAGAGTCTTCTCCAACACCACAGTTCAAAAGCATCAATTATTTGGCGCTCAGCTTTCTTTATAGTCCAATTCTCACATCCATACATGACCACTGGAAAAACCATAGTCTTGACTAGACAGAACTTTGTTGGCAAAGTAATGTCTCTGCTTTTTAATATGCTGTCTAGGTTGGTCATAACTTTTCTTCCAAGAAGTATCTTTTAATTTCATGGCTGCAGTCACCACGTGCAGTGATTTTGGAGCCCAGAAAAATAAAGTCAGCCACTGTTTCCACTGTTTCCCCATCTATTTGCCACAAAGTGATGGGACTAGATGCCATGATCTTCGTTTTCTGAATGTTGAGCTTTAAGTCAACTTTCTCACTCTCCTCTTTCACTTTCATCAAGATGCTCTTTAGTTCCTCTTCACTTTGTGCCATAAGGGTGGTGTCATCTGCATATGAGGTGATTGATATTTTTCCCAGCAATCTTGATTCCAGGTTGTGCTTCTACCAGCCCAGCGTTTTTCATGAGGTACTCTGCATAGAAGTTAAATAAGCAGGGTGACAATATACAGCCTTGATGTACTCCTTTTCCTGTTTGGAACCAGTTTGTTGTTCCATGTCCAGTTCTAACTGTTGCTTCCTGACCTGCATACAGATTTCTCAAGAGGCAGGTCAGGTGTTCTGGTATTTCCATCTCTTTCAGTATTTTCCACAGTTTACTGTGATCCACACAGTCAAAGGCCTTGGCATAGCCAATAAAGCAGAAATAGATGTTTTTTCTGGGACTCTCTTCCTTTTTCGATGATCCAGCGGGATGTTGGCAATTTGATCTCTGGTTCCTCTGCCTTTTCTAAAACCAGCTTGAACATCTGGAAGGTCACGGTTCACGTACTGCTGAAGCCTGGCTTGGAGAATTTTGAGCATTACTTTACTAGCTTGTGTTCAGTTCAGTTGCTCAGTCATGTCTGACTCTTTGTGATCCCATGAATCGCAGCACGCCAGGCTTCCCTGTCCATCACCAACTCCTGGAGTTCACTCACACTCATGTCCATCGAGTCAGTGATGCCATCCAGCCATCTCATCCTCTGTCACCCCCTTTCCCTCCTGCCTCCAATCCCTCCCAGCATCAGTCTTTTCCAATGAGTCAATTTGCATGAGGTGGCCAAAGTATTGGAGTTTCAGCTTTAGCATCATTCCTTCCAAAGAAATCCCAGGGCTGATCTCCTTGCAGTCCAAGGGACTCTCAAGAGTCTTCTCCAACACCACAGTTCAAAAGCATCAATTCTTCAGCACTCAGCCTTCAGAGATGAGTGCAATTGTGCGGTAGTTTGAGCATTCTTTGGCATTGCCTTTCTTTGGGATTGGAATGAAACTGACCTTTCCAGTCCTATGGCCACTGCTGAGTTTTCCAAATTTGCTGGCATATTGAGTGCAGCACTTTCACAGCATCATCTTTCAGGATTTGAAAAAGCTCAACTGGAATTCCATCACCTCCACTAGCTTTGTTTGTAGTGATGCTTCCTCAGGTCCACTTGACTTCACATGCCAGGATGTCTGGCTATAGGTGAGTGTGAGTGATCACACCATCGTGATTATCTGGGTCATGAAGATCTTTTTATATAGTTCTTCTGTGTATTCTTGCCACCTCTTCTTAATATCTTCTGCTTCTGTTAGGTCCATACCATTTCCGTCCTTTATTATGCCCATCTTTGCATGAAATGTTCCCCTTGGTATCTCTAATTTGCTTGAGATCTCTAGTCTTTCCCATTCTTTTGTTTTCCTCTATTTCTTTGCATTGATCGCTGAGGAAGGCTTTCTTATCTCTCCTTGCTGTTCTTTGGAACTCTGCATTCAAATGGGTGTATCTTTCCTTTTCTCCTTTGCTTTTCACTTCCCTTCTTTTCACAGTTATTTGTAAGCCCTCCTCAGACAGCCATTTTGCTTTTTTGCATTTTTTTTCTTGGCGATGGTCTTGATTCCTGTCTCCTGTACAATGTCACGAACCTCCACCCATAGTTCATCAGGCACTCTGTCTATCAGATCCAGTCTCTTAAATCTATTTCTCACTTCCACTGTATTTGATTTAGGGATTTGATTAGGGATAAGGGATTTGATTTAGGTCATACCTGAATGGTCTAGTGGTTTTCTCCACTTTCTTCAATTGAAGTCTGAATTTGGCAATAAGGAGTTCATGATCTGAGCCAGTCAGCTCCTGGTCTTGTTTTTGCTGACTGTATAGAGCTTCTCCATCTTTGGCTGCAAAGAATATAATCAATCTGATTTCAGTTCGACCATCTGGTGATGTCCATGTGTAGAATCTTCTCTTGTGTTGTTGGAAGAGGCTGTTTGCTATGACCAGTGCGTTCTCTTGGCAGAACTCTTATTAGCCTTTGCCCTGCTTCATTCTGTACTCCAAGGCCAAATCTGCCTGTTACTCCAGGTGTTTCTTGACTTCCTACTTTTGCATTCCAGTCCCCTATAATGAAAAGGACATCTTTTTGGGGTGTTAGTTCTAGAAGGTCTTGTAGGTCTTCGTAGAACCGTTCAACTTCAGCTTCTTCAGCATTACTGGTCAGGGCATAGACTTGGATTACTGTGATATTGAATGCTTTGCCTTGGAAACGAAGAGAGATCATTCTGTCGTTTTTGAGATTGCATCCAAGCACTGCATTCTGGACTCTCTTGTTGACTATGATGGCTACTCCATTTCTTCTGAGGGATTCCTGCACACAGTAGTAGATACAATGGTCACCTGAGTTAAATTCACCCATTCCAGTCCATCTTAGTTCACTGATTCCTAGAATGTCGATGTTCACTCTTGCCATCTCCTGTTTGACCACTTCCAATTTGCCTTGATTCATGGACCTAACATTCCTGGTTCCTATGCAATATTGGTTTTTACAGCATTGAACCCTGCTTCCATCACCAGTCCCATTCACAACTGGGTGTTGTTTTTGCTTTGGCTCCATCCCTTCATTCTTTCTGGAGAAAGAATGTACACTGCAGACATGCCATAAATGATTATATCCTGAAGAAAATGTGTCCCTTCTGTCTCATATCATTTTTCACCTTTGCAGCAGAGCCTGTAATTCTGTCATTTCAGACACAAAGTTCCAGAGAAGGAGAAAGATCTAGAAAATTCTTAGTATAACAGCAACTATAACAAGAATGCTGATGATGGAAAGGATTTTCCTACTCTCCCCTAGCAGTTCCCAAGCTGTAAAAGTTGTTCTGAATTTGCTCTGGTTGGTCTCTTGGCTTTCTGCTTATTGTGTATCTTCACATGGCTTTGTTTTGCCTGACATTATCCCCTGCTTGCCCTAAGATGAACTTTCTTCACCCCATTTCTTTTTACTTCTCTCCCTCAAGCAACATAAAATGATAAAATTTAATGTATCTCTTTATATTATGGTCCTGAATTTAAATAGCAGAGCATACCATAAGACTTATTTTTTTTCAAAACTACAAATTAAATTGTTTTCTACTTGCATATGATTGACTTGATTTTTTCTGTGGGTCAGCTGTTTCCTCATGAAAATAAAGGGCACCTACCACGTCTGAAAGCCATGCTGTCAAACTTGGAAGTAACTAGCTAAGAGAGGCTATTAAAAATTTTTAAAGTTAGTTATTAAAGATCTCACTTTTTTAAAATGTAAGCATTTATCACTACTAACTTCTCTCTTAGAACTGCTTTTGCTGCATCTCATACATTTTGGGATGTTGTATTTCCACCTTACCATAATAAAGAAAATAATCAGGCATAATAATCTTTTCTTTTCCATGTTGTTTCCCAGGCAAAGATACTACAGTGGGTTGCCATCTCCTTCTCCAGAAGCTATTTAATTTTATTACAACTAATTACAATAAAAGTCAGTTCATTAGTTACATCAGCCATATTTCAAGTGATCAGTAGCCACATTGGCTGGTGGTTACCATATTGAACAGCACAGATATGGAAGTTTTCCTTCATCGTGGAAGTTCTTTGAATACCACTGTTTCAAAGAGCAGAATAAAATGGAGAACAAAGAACCAGCTATATTAATTGTTAGGCTTGACCATGTCACAGCGACCCACGATAACAAAGTGGTAGAGTCCAACTTAAATCCCGTGTTTTTTTTTTGTACAGAAGGTGGAGTAGTTGCCATCTTTCGTTTCCCACTGAAGTAAAATTTCATTATAAGGTAAAAATAAGGTTAAAAAAAGCTACACACAACACAGTTTGGCAATTTCAGGGCAATCAAAATACAACAGGTGTTTTTTTGTAGGCTGTAGAACTACTAATGAGCACATTGTAGACACAAATTGAGTTTGCCCTTATGACTTAAATAAGGCCTAACATAGTACTGAATACAACTTATCATTTGACCAAATATTTTCTAACCTGACTTCCTATCTAGGCTGTAAAGTTTTAATAAAAATTTTTTAATTTGTAAAAGTCATTACTTGTTCTGTGAATTTAGATAACCAACAAGCCCCTGTAATTGTTGAAGAAGTACCCTGCTGTACAACCCACATCTCTTGACACCCACACACACACAAAAAAAGAGCAGCCAGTTTAAAAAGAAGGATCCTCTTAAGAGTCGCAGTATCTGGTTCATAATAGGACTCTGATAAATGTTTCCTGAATGTGAGATGAAATTTTCATTGCTTTCACAGTGCTGAATAAGGATGCATCTTTTTGTGTGAGTCAATTGTATTTAAGTCTTTTCCACTGACATTAGGCAAAAAACAAAGTACACAGCAGAAATGCAGTTCTGAAGTAATGTTCATAGAGTTCATGTAACTATGCAAAGTGGCCATTTTTGGATAGTAGAATTAAGGTTTACTTATCTTGTGAGACTTTTTGTACTCCAGACTTGTTACAATGAACATCTTTTATGCAATAAGAGAAAAAAGTTGTAACTTACAGTTTCCATAGCTCTAGATACTAAATTTACAAATAAGAATTATTTTAGCAATTGACAAGTAATCTGGTAATGGACAATGTTTTTTAAATGAGATCACCAAAGGGCCATCGACGAGAGAAAACAGCAGTGAAATTACTGGCAAGAATCTTACAGTACTGAATATTTGAAAATGTCCTTTAAGTTGGGCCAATATACTTGTCTTTCGTTTGAAAGGTAATTGTGGCATTTGTTTTCAACAAAATTGCTTTAGCTGACTCTCTTGAGTATACTAACAAATAACTCACAAGTAAGATTGTAGACATAGTACTTGATATCTTTCATATAAACCAATGAGAATATCAGATTTTAAAATGGGATACAATTTTTAAAATGTGATACACCTGGAAAAGATTTTAAGTTGGTGAGATTCAAACAGACTACATACATACCTTTCATTATCTATCAACACTGTTGAGAAAAGGTGACACTGGAAAGCTTGTATGTCATGGATATGAGTTCTGTTATTTACTAAGCTTATTACTTCAGTCCTCAGAGAGGCCACGCATTTATAAAATGTTCATGCTTACAATGGCTGTTTCATGTGTGTTATACTTCCTAGTATGGACTTCAAGTTTTCATGTCACTGTGATTAACCATTTTAATAACCTAGGCACTATACTTCGAATGGAAGCATTCTATGTAGAAAGTTGAGAAGTATGTCTATTAAACTTTATGGGCACTAGATTATATTAGTGTTTAACTTAATTCTTTCTAAAGTTCAGATCCCATTACAAGTGAAAGCTATCCAACTAGGAAAGTAAAAAATGCCTAACAGGACATATCAGTTTAATGAAGTTTAATTTACCTTTAAACATTGTTCTCAAATTGTAACCTATGTTATTCAAATTTAAAAAGTAACACCTATATTTAAAACGTGTTTTTCTTACATGCCCACAGTACCTATTATATAATATACAATCAATAAATTCTTACTGGATTTATGCAGGTCAATTTACCCAACTGGCCCACCAATAACTAAATGTAGAATAAAGTTATCTATCCTTTCTGCTTCATACATTTTAAAAAATTAAAATTATTTTATTTCTAAAAATGATGACTCTCCCTCAGGAAGACAAATATTAAAA